>NC_137018.1:35852349-35879849 GCF_032717465.1 Coenobita brevimanus
GCACCGTATCAGAGATAATCATGTATGGCCAGACAGTCATACCAACTCTTGCTTGGCTTCAGAATATTCCCCAGCAGAGGAAAGTCAGAAGTAAAAGAAGTGATATATTATGCGAACCCATGTCCCTGCCTGTACAGTGACATGGGAGTGATCCTGTAATGCTACGAAAAAGTTGACCTAAGTGTAGTATAATTATAGTACAGGAAGAACTTTATTCCACAAATCTGATAGAGGGCATGAAAACATCAGAAATGTTTGCACTTATTCCTTTAGTCCGAGAACCTTGTTTTTCATTTTTTTTGCTGCCCTCTGACGATTTGATCAAGCTTAGAGAGAGACATCAGGCTACGAGGGATTTATGTGAGACTTTGTAACCCATTACCCAAATGATCACTGCAAAGCCTATAGCAATAATGTTGAGGCAGCATGAATTAAATCATCGTGAATATTTGTGGACTTTATTCTTCAGCTTCCGTAACGATTCCTTCCATTTTTGTGATTTAGATATACACGAAATATGTACCTTTTTCGTAATGAAGTGAATGCTATCGGATTTGTGTATGTATAAACGTAAATAAATAAATTTATATATATTATTCTCTCTCTCTCTCTCTCTCTCTCTCTCTCTACATACACACAGACATACACAGTATGTGTGTGTGTGTGTGTGTGTGTGTGTGTGTGTGTGTGTGTGTGTGTGTGTGTGTGTGTGTGTGTGTGTGTGTTTAAGGTGTGGTAATGTTAATCCCAGTGTTTGCGAAATTTGGATAGTATTTTCGGCACATCAGTAGCTTTCCAGACATATCATCATCATCATCATCACCTTATTTCCAGCCTAAAAGATCGGTTAAAACAGGATCCAGAAGCAGAGAGACAGAAAAGAAAAACATATAAGTAGAGCAATAACCAGCCTGACTAGTTAAATAGACCACACAGCCTTTCCCGCGTCATTCAAACCTTTAAGAGCCTGACTCCGCCTCATAAGCGAATCATTTCACACAGTTTATTTATTTTTCGTCATGAATGTGTATCTCATACGCTGTTCGGATAGAGGGTGGAAGTCCGGTTGGCGTAGGAGACCGCTGTATTTGTTTTTGAAGTGATTTAGTTCGTTTAATACCTAGATATTCTCTTGCATGTTATTTATATACACTGTATATCTTTTAAGTCTCGACCTACAATAGTTTACATCAGCAGCATACAAAAGGATAGAAAGCTCTAGTACACAAAATAAACCACTAAGGTAAAGGTGTTACGAAAGCTTCCTAAGGCGAGTACAGTTTAGAACTATAACACACAAAATAAAATAAGAAAAGAAAGAAAACCAGAGTCCAAAGTGCAACAACGGCACGGAATGTTGAATGAACACAGAGAAAAAAAAGAATGCAAAGTGGGGTGACGGGAAATCCCTGTATAAAAAAGTAACTTGATTCGAGTGAGTTTGCTTTTCACTTTTGCAGCGGAGAAAGAATGTCGCTGTTGTTGATACTCTTTTGTCCTAGTATTCACTGTGTGTGTGTGTGTGTGTGTGTGTGTGTGTGTGTGTGTGTGTGTGTGTTTAAATTGCGTTGATATTACTTTCGCCGTTGAGGGATCGATGAGGTTATGTATCAACTTGTTTGTTTGTTTGTCTCCTGGTTCTCTTACAAACTTTTCATCATAGTTATCTTCAGCATCATTGTCCGCAATCTTGTCATAATTGTCAACATGATCATCGCAGAGCCTTATCATATTTATTGTCATATCTCTCGTCGTCGTCATCATTATCAGGAACAATGTTAGGCCTATACTCATTAGCATTATCTTCATTGTCATCATCATCTTCCATATCTATATGTATCTGTTTCTGTTCATATTAGGTTCACTGCTCGGGAGTAGAACGATAGCCAGAATTAACCCTTCCCCATGCTGGCGAAATACGGATGGGGAATAGGTTGTTGCAGGAACAGTGATGCATGCATAAGTGCAAGTGTTGTAATGGGTGTGTGTGTGAGTGTTTAAAGTCTATATAATGCCATCGGGAGAACGGAAAGGGTGCGAACATACCAAGCAAATGAGAGGGCATACTAATACCACCCAGTTTAAATGTTCGTCACGGCTTAGGTTCGGACCCTGACCTGTTGTGCACGGATTGCGAGACGAACACGTTGCCACTCAGACCATCTCAGTTACTCTTAATGCTCTCATCATATTTTTACCTTCGGGGTAATGGTTTGAAATGTTTGTCGACTATTTTTCGATGATGACGAAAGTAGGCCAATGCGCTGCCTGTTTTGGAGATGAGCTAAGATTTCAGTTTTATTTGTCGGCTTTGTAAAAATTGTTATTTTTAGTGGTAGTGGTGGGAGGTGGCAGGTAGCGATAAAAGTGATTACTCGTTGTGGTGATTGTATTTTGATGGTGGTGATTGTGGAGTTGGTACTAGCTAATAACTGGTGTTAATTATTGTAGTTGTGGTGATTTTGGAAGTGGTGGTAATTGTAATTGCGGGGTAATAATTGCGGTAATGGTGATTGTGATAGTAATGGTGATTGTGACATTGGTGATACTGAATGTGATTGTGATAATAATTGTGGTGGTGGGACAGATTGCCGCACTGATGTTAGACTAATTGTGATGACGGTGGTGATTGTGTCAGTGTTGATGTTGATTGTGGTTGTGGCATTGATTGTGGTGGTAGTGATAATGATTGTGCGAGTGATGACAGAGTAGATGTGGTAGTGGTGGTTTTCGGTTGCAGTAATGTCGATGGTGGTAGTACTGGTAACAGTAGTGTTGGGAATGATAATGATGGTTCTTGTAGTATGGTGGTGGTAGTAGGGAGAGACAGTTTCATTTGTGTCTAGCTGTCACAGTGCTATGAGTAGTTCAGTAAATGAAGTGGGTCCAAGTGGGGCTGTAAAGGTTGCGTCTTCACAGTGAACTACATTTTACTATGTGGGTGTAATGCCTGTTGGTTTCATCTCTCTTCCGTGTCCCGTTTTGAGTACACCAGTTGTTACAAGATAAGAATAGTAATTCCTTTTTACCGTTTATTTAGGCGTTCTGCATGTGCTGCCAGTTTCATGTCGCTTCATTATCACGTTTCCAATATACCAGTCGTCACCAAACACGGATACAGAACTATTTCCTTTCTGTTAGTGGGCTTGATCGAATGAAGGCGTGGCTTATTTTCACCAGACACTTTGATGATAGTTCTCTAGATCTACAAGATTTGTATTTTTTCCTTTTCCCATTTCTGTATCCAACTATATGCTTTTACGATAGTGGAAGGTTATGATGATGATGATGATGATGTATTTCAAATGCAAGTTGTGAATAGAATTGGCCCATTTTTCCTGAAGACACTGATGATAGGTCTGCTTGTGTGATTTCCATTTTCCCGTCTCTGTATCATTCCTTTACCACCCATGTATATTGCAGTGAAAATAGGGTTATGATGATGATGATGGTGCCGTATTAAAGAAGCAATTAATTGTGAAGGAAATTGTGTCCCATTTTCGTCGGGCAGTCCTATGGAAGTTCTATTTAAACGTTTTGCATTTTCACGATTTTAAATCCTACTCGTGCCTTTTATAGTAGGCATACGCGTGCATGAATGGCCAAGGCTTTCAAAAACTTAAACGGAATACGACGACGACGATGGTGATGATGATGGTGATGATATAAATTAAAAACAGGTTGTGAATGAAGGAAGTAACCAGGTTTTAGCCGGACACTCAGATGATAGTCCTCCTACTTTAACATTTCCCTGCTGTAGACCTTAGCCACTCCATTTATTTATAAGTTGTGGGAGGAAACTGGCAAAAATAGTGGTGGTGGTGTTTCATAAAAGGAAGGTTATGAATCGAGGTACTCTAATGATATACAGTAGGTCTACGTGTGTTCCCTTTTGTGTCTGGAGCCCGCCAGCTATTTTTATACATGTGCATTAGATGATGGATGGATGAATGGAAATAGGGCTTTGATTATGATGATGATGATTTACAGAACTGAGATATGAATGAAGGTTGCTTACATTATAATTCATCATGTGCATTCACTTCTTTTTGTGGATCTTGCCCGCTCGATTCACTGTTGTGAAAATGTATCTGTGTGTGTGGGGGGGGAGACGGGTGATAATGATGACGAATTAAATTGAATTATTAAATTAATAAAAAGCTCGGTCATATGGCGTCGAAAAAAAAGGCTGCTGTTGGTGATGATGATGATCAGTGGATACACGATGATATTAACAGGGTACACGCGAATTTAGAAACCCTAGCGGTATGACAAAGTCGAGAGATAATTTTCTTTTGAGATCAGACCAAGATCGAACATAACGTAAGCATTTGGTTACGGGCAAAGGCAATGAAAGAAAGTCTCTTATTCTCAGTCAACACCCGGCTAGGTAAGAAGGGTCGTCAGGACGTAAGTAGAACGTCGAATTATGGTCAAATACAGCCACTTTTGGTTACTTTTAAAATACACGTATATAGACGCATTCTATATAAATTCAATAAAATATGTCAAACCATATCCAAAAACGTTGCTGGTACCCTATTAACTTAGGTCTTTCTTTAATGTTGGAAAGAATTGCCTGATGTAAGGGGTTTGGGGGAAAAAGTAATATTCATTTTTTTTCCTGACCGTTGAAATATTCCCTCGGTAAAAGAATATTGGGCCAATAATGTTAGGCCGAAAGGGGAGAGAGAGAGAGAGAGAGTGGGGGGGGGAGGAGAAAAGGAAGCGAGAGAAAAAAGATGGGAAAAGAATGGAATGAGGAACGAGGAGGGAAAGCGCAGGCGGAAGAGAAAAAGGGAGGAGCAGGAGGGAATGGAGAGAAAGAAGAAAGGAGCGGTAAAAAGAACAAAGTGGTGAGAGGGAGAGGGACGGAAAGAGGAAAAGAAAGTAAGGATCTGGAGTAGTAAGAGGCGAAAGAAAAGAACAGAAGGAAGTAAATGGGGAGGAGGTAGAGAAAGGAAGAAGAAATGGGAGACGGGAAAATGAGGACGAGAAAGGAAGGGACAGAAGTGGAAAGGGAAAAGGGAAAATTAGGGATGGAAAGGAAGGGGATGTGAGGAGGAGGAGGAGGAGAAGTGGAAAAGGGAGGATTGAAGAGAAAGGGAGAGAGAGGAAATTAGATGTTGATGTACGAAAAAGGAGGGAAAGAGGAATACGGAAAAATAAGGAGGAAAATATGGGAAGGGTGAAGAGAGGAGGAGGAGGAGAACGAGAACGGATTTATAAAAATAAAATGATTCAAAATGATGGCCTTCAGCAGTTTTCTGTTGACTCGACAAACTTATTCACTCACTCATTAAGAAGGGATTCATAATTAACCCTACCTCTCCTGCTTCTATTATACGCCAACTTTTCTGAGCATTTATTCATATACTGTTTGCTGTGTCCACCTTAACTTGGCATAAAGGTAATGAACGCTAGAATGTCAACATGTTACAAGTAGCGCCGTGGATGTACAGCCGTAATATTGTCTTTTCTGACAGTGAGCAGCGGGAATGAAGCTGCTGAAGGACGCTTATCTCAGCTAAGCTAATGCGGACGAGCTTTATTATCCATGAATTGTTCTTCATCGACTAAATGTGTCAACAGTTTCCCAGCCAGTGTTCTAGATTTTCCTAAACACACCACGATGAGATTTCTCCCCTAAGATAAATAAACAAAATCGTTTGGTAATAAGAATAAATTCACTCTGACGTCACTATATGAGAGGGCTAGAAGTGTCGAGGCTAGCGCGCGAGCACGCACGCATACTCTAGCTCTCTCTCTCTCACTCACTCACTCACTCACTCACTCACTCACTCACTCACTCACACACACACACACACACACACACACACACACACACACACACACACACACACACACACACACACACACACACACACACACACACACACACACACACACACACACACACACACACACACACACACACACACACACACACACACACACACACACACACACACACACACACACACACACACACACACACACACACACACACACACACACACACACACACACACACACACACACACACACACACACACACACACACACACACACACACACACACACACACACACACACACACACACACACACACACACACACACACACACACACACACACACACACACACACACACACACACACACACACACACACACACACACACACACACACACACACACACACACACACACACACACACACACACACACACACACACACACACACACACACACACACACACACACACACACACACACACACACACACACACACACACACACACACACACACACACACACACACACACACACACACACACACACACACACACACACACACACACACACACACACACACACACACACACACACACACACACACACACACACACACACACACACACACACACACACACACACACACACACACACACACACACACACACACACACACACACACACACACACACACACACACACACACACACACACACACACACACACACACACACACACACACACACACACACACACACACACACACACACACACACACACACACACACACACACACACACACACACACACACACACACACACACACACACACACACACACACACACACACACACACACACACACACACACACACACACACACACACACACACACACACACACACACACACACACACACACACACACACACACACACACACACACACACACACACACACACACACACACACACACACACACACACACACACACACACACACACACACACACACACACACACACACACACACACACACACACACACACACACACACACACACACACACACACACACACACACACAAAACCAACCATATCTCAGTCTCACCCTTCGGATTCCTTCCACCACATCCTCTCTCCCACCTCACCTTATCCCCACATCCTCTCCCCCACTTCACCTTTCCTCCACCTCATTCTCGCTCCCACTTCACTTTTCCTCCACATCATTTTCTTTCCTATTTCACCTTCCCTCTTCCTCATTCTCGTTGTTCCTCTCCTCCCCTTCACCTCGTTCTGGATGGTCCCCTCTTGTTCCATCCACGCCACCCTCATTCGCCCTGCAGGTTAATCCCTCATTCGACATTCCCTCCATTTGGCTGAACTATAACAGAGCATCTCTTATTTGGTTCCTGCCTGCCACTCATCTGCCAAATTGTAGCATCGCAGAACGAGAGAAGGACTAGGAGGGTGAATGTGGGTCATGGTGAAGGTCGGTAGTATGTTGGGAATGGCGTGGGCGTTACCGACTATTATGTATACTCTCAGGCGTAACTAGGCTTAAAAATTGCCATCTCTTCGCCATGAATATTGAACTGCAGCAGGATATTAGCAGTGTGGTATGGTGCTAGTCATGAAGCAGTGCATTGGAAGAAAAGATCTATCTATCTATCTATCTATTGCCTGATGCCATAATCCCGTTAGGGGTGGCCATTTGACTCTGAGTTATTTGTTTTACAGGAAGGGGCACTAACCCTCCACCAACCCACTTGATGACACGTAGGGAGCACGTAATTGTTTGGTTATATGGTTACCACCCAGCGTTGTAAATGGTTTCTTGGCTTACAGGAAACCATTAGGCTTGTCACTCAATGTAAAGCCACCTGTAAAGGAAAGAAAAGCTGCAGTCCCAAATTATTGTCTTGGCCTGCCAAACTGAGCAACGATAAACTGCAAAAATTATCAAAGTTTTTCTTCAAGTTTTGGTGAACGAACTGAAATTAGGATCTTGCTCTCTGTTCCCTGCATTTGGCTTAACCACCTCAAATCATTCTCCCTGTTTTCCACCCCACCCTTATCCATCGTCCTGCAATTGGCCCACCTTAACGTGGCGGATGTTTTCGTCTCTGCAGCTTCACTATCGTAGCTCAGTGGCAAAATAGGCAGGTGCTATGGCTCCACATCCTACCCTTAGAACTTTTTTGTGATTAACACCATATACTACTGTTAACGTCTTCCGTCCGTTGACGCACATATTTCAGATTTTACCCTTGCAACTTTCAAGCGATTTTTGTTAAACTTAAGGGAAACCTCTTATAGTTTATAAATGCCATAATGAACTTTTCCAGTACGAAATGTTAAGCTGGATAATATAATCTGGTAGTAGCAAGAATTTCATCAAAAGTACATCAGATTAAAGAGGTTAATCTCATGTTACAGCTCAGCATTGGAGATGGAGAGATGGTAGTTTCAGGTCAGGCTAAATTGGATGCAGTATAGTCACTGCCTCCCTCTCCATTCTCTCCATACCGCCGAACTACTTCAGACATTTTCTCTTGGTTTTATGCCTCACCCAGACCAGTCACCCTCGTACACTCCTATTTCTCCCTTTCTGTTTCCTCCAAATGGCAGTACCACATCAGTTTTTGTTGCTGTTATTGTTATTTTGCGCTTAATTTTCCGTCACCACCACCACCTCCACCATCAACTCGTCCTCCTCCTTTAACCATATTTTCTTGTAATAAGTGGAATGTGTACGACTCAGAACAGGCACAAGATTGGTTAGGTGTAGGACTATCGACAAGGTGTCCAGTGAGATGGGGCGGACATCAGTTCACCCAGCATTATATTTCGGGCCTTCGAAATTCTCCGCACTACTTTAAAGACAAAGCGCCCCCACATTTTTTATATTGTGTGTTCATATTTAGCCTATTTCGTCTGATGGCTTATTTTGTATTTTATTCTTGCTGCTACCAGACAATTATATGCAGCTTGGGAAAATCGCCAGGAGAGGAGTTAATAAAAGCTATGTCTAACCCTTCCAGAATCAAAAGTCTACCTTAAGAAGGATGCAAATAATGTGGTTCTAGCAAGACCAGAAAAATAATGACCTAGTGGGAGTGTGTTAAATGTGCTGTATAAACGCCCGTGGCATGCAGTTACTTCGTTGACTTCCAAGTTAACAAGGATGCAGCCCCGGTCGTCTGCATCCACATTCATGCATACATTTTATTCATCCATTTGTTACTAGCCTTAGTCTTTTTTATTAGTCCTCACTCCTGATATATACCTCTTTTTCAAAACATTCGTTTACCATATGCATGCATCAGGTGCTGGAGACGTACGCCTGTATGTGGTAGCATCAGTATAACCAGGTAGTTCCTCTGTCCGGTTATACAAGTATCCCTCAACTCACTCCCTGTCCTCCAAGAAGATGTTGGACTGCAAGAGAAGGGTAACATCATCCTGCAGTCCACAGTGTTCACGCATCAGATGAGCCTGAGTCCACAACAACGGTCCGTCATCTAGGCCTTCCTCACCTCCTTTCAGACTCATACACGCATATCATCGCCCTGTCCATATCCATTCTCGGAAGGACTGTACCGCCGAAGCATTTTCGTCTCCTCTCCGATCAACAAACATCTTTACTCTGCATCTGGCACTATCTGAATTTCTGTTTTCACAACCGCGCTTGCTGAGCGTGAGAACCATGTTCCATTGTTGGCAGTCTCTCTCTCTCTCTCTCTCTCTCTCTCTCTCTCTCTCTCTCTCTCTCTCTCACTGCGCGCGCGTGTATATGAAGGTAATAAAGTAACTCAAGCGGGCTTTATCCGATTTTGTCCAAACTTGGTGGAAGGGTTTAGGGTCAGCGAGTAGCAATACTTATTGTTTTTGAGAACAGAAAGTGTAAGGTCACAGGGCTTGGTTGAACGTTAGCCTAGCAGAATCAGTTAAAGCAGTTTCTATCCAGTTTAGACTGAACTTGGGTGAATGGTTGACAGACAAGAATGACGTGATTTTGTTTTGAGAACAAAGGCAAAGGTCAAAGAATAAGGACAAAGTTTTACTCGTGTGTGTGTGTGTGTGTGTGTGTGTGTGTGTGTGTGTGTGTGTGTGTGTGTGTGTGTGTGTCAGCAAAATAAGATTTGATTCGACTTGAAGTAAAACGTGGTGGAAAGATGGAGGGTCAGTCAAGGAGTAAACCTTTTTTTTATCAGTTGGTCATATGACAAGATTAAATTTAATAGTTTTTGTCTGATTTAGACTAAATTTGTGGAAAGCTTTTGAATAAGGCAAGAATAAAAAGATTCTATTTTGTGAACAAAGATCACGGTCAAAGGTCAGTGTCACAGGGTGAGATCAACTCACAGTTTTGATCTTATTTGAACAAATCTCGGTGGAAGTGTTAAGGATCAGGCAAGAAAGAAAGGATTCAGTTTTGATAAGTTAGTCAGAGGTCAAGGTCTAAGTTTGACCTGTGTGTTTCTCTGTGAAGAAAATAACTAAAACAGTTTTGATCTGATTTGCATTAAACTTGGGGGATGAATTGAAAATCGTCCAAGAGGTCCACCTGTTTTGAAGAAAGTAGATCAGAGGCCAGGGTCGACTTTGGAAGCTGTTATCCGATGTTGACCAAACTTTGTGGAAGAGTGCAGGTTAGAACAAGGATGATTCGAATTTAACAGCAGTCATTTCAAGATCAGAGTCATAGGGAAAGATCAGAGGTCAAGGTCACTTGGCAAAGTCAGCTCAGAAAGATATGATATGATCTGAAGCAATGTTGGTGGAAGTGTTGAGGGATAGGGAAGGCTGACGTAATTCGATTTTGAGAGTATTATTTCAAGGTCAAGGTCACAGGGTGAAGTAAAATATTTGGTCCTTAGGCCATTTGGTAAGGCCCAGGTGTTACACATTCCGATTGCTTATTATTTTTATTTACCACACACAGATCCCCATATATCGTGTTCATAAAGCCCATTTTTACTGCTCTTACACTTGACCATTCCACCTCATGCCACAAGTCTCACACCCATACATGAGTGTTTGGAATAAGCACTCCCACGCAGTCCTTATGCAGCCTGTGTGCTGTGCTCTTGGTTATTCAGTCGTTGTTGTTGTTGTTGTTGTTGAATATTCGCCCCACAACAGTGGTGGGGCAAGGACAAACAAAGAGCCAGTCAGAGGAAGGCAGAAAAAGGCTCTCCTTAGAGAGCATAGCACGGCAGGCAAACTGGAGACAAAGGAAAGGTGGCAAGGGCAGGAGAAGGCTGGATGGTGAAGGCCGGCAAGCAGATGGTCGAACGAGGGCAGGGCGGGACGAGTAGAGCAGGGTCGGCGCCGATGGAGAGTGCGCCGACGACGAGCTGCAGGTCGAAAACCGCCCCGACGCGACGCTGCCCTCAACCCCCTTACCCTTGGTGGAAAGGGCCTTGGAAGTTCGCCCATCTCCCCAGCAGCAGATGGAAACCAAGGAGGGTAGGCCTGGTCGCGGTCGAGTGGAGGGAAGACCCCGATCCAGGTGGTGGCGGAGGGAGGGTCGTCGGCCGTGGTCGAAAGGTGGATGGCGGAGGAGCCTCAACCTCCTGGTCGGCAGGATCTAGGCCCTGGACCTCCGGGTGGAAGGGACAGGCCAGACCCCCTCGGTGCTGCAGAGAGCTGGTCCCGCCGTGGACTGGGGTGGAGGTGTCGACTCGGCGAGAGGTGGTTGCGAGTTTTATTCAGTCGTCTGTTTCGAATCAAGGCTCTCATAACGCCACTCACTTTATTTTTTTTTCACTTGAACCAATGTGCTTTCCATTTTCCTTACGCAGTTACTTCTTTCTTTTGCTTCAAATGCTTCACTAGTTCAGGTTTACTCGTTCACTTTCAGGTGAATCACAGTAATTCTCAGTTTTCTACATCGACAGCAACAACAACAACATCCACACCGGATCTTCAACACCCTATTATATTTCCACTCCTAATGCTCGTCCATATGGCCGAGTCATATATTCCACTTTGTTTTCCTCCACATCACAGCAAACCCTACATTAAGCCTTATTCATAAACCACCCTTCTCCCTCCCCTCCACCTGCCCCCCACCCTCTCTCTCTCTCTCTCTCTCTCTCTCTCTCTCTCTCTCTCTCTCTCTCTCATACTTATACTTGGGTAATCGTTGTTTGGTATTGCCTACATTCGTACTGTTATGAGATACATTATATACCGTACAGTTCAGGCACCCTTGTACAGTCATAAGCCGTTCTCATTTTTCCACAGAGCACTACCACTGCATGAGAAAGAGCGATACTCCATTACTGATCCAATATGTGCCTTATACATCGTTATTTTTTCCCTTTCTGTCCAGGAGTTAGCATATAATTTTAGTGTGGCTAGCTTCTTTAATGCATTTGTAGCAGTAGTTTCTGTATCGACCTGAAATGTTATTCTGACAAAAGTTACTCTTGTTATTTAAATCTGTTCTTGTAGTAAAGTCGATAGTTAGCGTCAATATAACCTTCTGAGCACATATCCAACCTTGTAACGACTATGAACTGCCTTCAGTAGGACAAACATGACATGCCACCTCAACTCCTCAGTCTGTGTCCCTCACTGTGGTATTAATTAAGAACAGTAACAGCAGTGTCCTCTTGGGGCAGGTCATAACTCTGTATCCCGTCTTTAACCAAAGCTCTGGGTTCAGGGATAAGGTGAAATAGTTCGTTGATGAAGGTGCTACGTATTAGTGGCCCTGGTATTAGTGGCACTTGTATTTGTGGTCCTTGTAAACTCCCGTGTTGAACACCTGATGGAATTTTAAGTGGTGCAGATTCTTTTAGAGGCAAGGTTGTGGTGGAAAAGTATATAAATAATCGTGGAGTGAGTTTGAGGGGAGGCAGCCTTCAAGCGGAGGAGAGGATAACATGGAGGCGGTTTACCAGTGGCCACAGCCGCCACACCCTCCAGCATTAAGGCATCTCGCTATAGATATATACACAGATATTATGGCCACTAAGCTCGGTATTACTCTCATGTGTCGATCACCTAGGTAATTTTGAAGCAGTGTCAGTTTTTCAGCCTCCATAATTGATGTAAGTGTTGTCACCAGAACTCAGCGTAACACTTAGGCAAATAAGGCTTCCAGGTCCATGAGAAGGACATAGACCATTATTGTACAACCATCGGGAACAGATTTGCTGTAGAAGGTAGTTATTCACTCAGAATGGCCTTCTTATTTCGTCTTAGCACCGCACTGATATCCAAAACAGCCTCTCTCTCTCTCTCTCTCTCTCTCTCTCTCTCTCTCTCTCTCTCTCTCTCTCTCTCTCACACACACACACACACACACACACACACACACACACACACACACACACACACACACACACACACACACACACACACACACACACACACACACACACACACTGCTGTCATCCACAAATCTAGTGTAAACTCAGTAAAGTGGCTGAATGGCCTTGTTATTCAGTCTTAACACCACCACAGGGATAGCCTCACCAACAACATTTCTCTCTCTCTCTCTCTCTCTCTCTCTCTCTCTCTCTCTCTCTCTCTCTCTCTCTCTCTCTCTCTCTCTCTCTCTCTCTCTCTCCATCCTTCTTCTTTCTATCTAAAATCTTTTCCACCTTCTTTTCCATCACATTTTCTAATTTTTCCTTCCTTTCCTCCTTTCTTCTTCCTTTCTTTTTACCCTCTTCCTTCCTGCATTTTTCTCAGTTCTTCTCCCCTTTCTCCTCTTTAATTTCATTCCTCCCTCATTTCCTCATTCATTACTTCCTTTCCTCCACTGTTACCCCCTTTCCTCCTTCGTTACCTCCTTTCCTCCCTCATTACCTCCTTTACCCTCTCGTTACTTCTTGCCCTCCCTAGTCATCCTTTCCTACCTCGTTACTTCCTTCCCTCCCTCGTTACCTCCTTTCCTCCCTCGTTACTTCCTTCCCTTCTCCCTCTCCTCCCTCGCGTCCCCTCACACTCACCTCGTTATTTCCCAAGACACCTACTCTTTCCCTTTCCTCTCTCTCTCTCTCTCTCTCTCTCTCTCTCTCTCTCTCTCTCTCTCACACACACACACACACACACACACACACACACACACAAACGAGTTCAAAGCAAAATTTTACTTATTGAGAAACAGAGACGGAACCCCACGAGCGTAGCTCATTTCCTGTACTCGTATATCGCAACTAGGTAAAAACAGCGAGGTAAACACACACACACACACACACACACACACACACACACACACACACACACACACACACACACACACACACACACACACACACACACACACACACACACACACACACACACACACACACACACACACACACACACACACACATGAAATAAAGAAGCAGATGCACTTGCAAAAGGAAGAAATAGAAAAACTAGGAAAGGAGGCCAATAAGAAAGACACAACCATCAGTGAACTAACAGTGGAATTGAGTACACTTAGGAAGAAAATGAGTGAAATGGCAAGTACAGTAGTCAATCACGAGAGTGTTATGGAAGAGTTAAAAAATGACACAGAGACAATTAGGCAAGTTAGCAGTCTTATTGACCAGATCAGTGATACTGAGGAGAAGATAACACAAGTGAATGAAGCTGTGCAAAGCTACAAAAATGATGTAGAAACCACGTATGCTGAAATGGTGAAAGTAAAGAAAGACTTAGAAACAAGGGTGGAGGAAAAAAACATTAAAAAGGAGGTGAAAAGAATAATCCAAAACAATCCAAAGTTAGTCAGAGATTCAGTAGAGATAAACAAATCAATAGTAATCACTGGTATAGAAGAGGAAGAAATTAAAAACAAGATCACAAGAGACAAAAAGGAGATGGCAAATGTAATGAGCTTACTGAAAGAAGTATCAGAGGAAATCTGTAGTAAAGACATAGAGGAACACAAAAAGTTAGGGAAATACGAGAAAAGCAAGACAAGACCTCTAAAGGTGACTTTCCAGAGTGTAAACACTGTGGAAGAGATACTAAAAAATGCAAAGAATCTTAAGGAAAAAGAGGAGTTCAAAAATGTATGGATAAAAAGATGCCTAACACAAGAGGAACTGGAATTACTGAAAGAGAAAAGGGAGGAAGCAAAAACAAAAAATGAGGGAAGATCAGAAGAGGACAAGAAGAAATTTTTTTTTACAAAGTAATAGGATTGCAGGTACGAAAGTGGTACACAAACAGGATGGAAGAAAAAGGAGGAAGGTAGTAGAACCATGTCATGACAAGTATATAAACAAGATGATAAAGTTGATGTACTCAAATGTGGATGGAATGGTATCTAAATTACTAGAGATGAATGATTATGTCAGAGAAAATGAACCACAAATAATATGCCTAACTGAAACAAAATTAATACCAAAGATATCAAATGACATACTAAACTTAGAGGAATACAATATATGGAGAAGAGACAGATATCTAAAAAAAAGGAGGAGGAATTATAATATTAACTAAGAAAAATCTAAAAGTCAAGGAAATAAAACTAGATATACCATCACAAGTAGAACTGATTGCAGTAGAGATCGACACATCTGAAGGTAAAGTAATTGTAGCCAATTTGTACATGCCACCCAGGTCAAACACATGGGAAAGAGACGAATATGAGGACCAGGCAGAGAGTACAATTCGAGTGTAAGATCAGTGCTACATAAAATGGAAGAGAAATCGGAAAGAATTATACTAACTGGGGACTTCAATACAAATATAAATTGGAATACTCTAGATATAAATAGCCAAGAAAGCTGTTGGGACCAAAAGCTCCTGGATCTCGTACAAGAGTTTTTCTTAACGCAACATGTGAGGGAAACCACCAGAAAAAGAGGACTTGATATATCTTTAGTGCTAGATCTAATATTTACAAGGCAAGAAAATGATATTGACAGTTTAATATATCACCCTCCACTCGGCAAAAGCGATCATGCAGTACTAAATTATAACTTCAGGATAGCATATGACATAGTAAACAGCAATGATAGTTACAAAAAGAGCCTAAACTATAAAAAGGGAAATTATCAAGACCTAAAGAAGTGTTTCTTAGAAGTTGATTGGGAAAATGAGCTTAGAGGACAAGATTTAAATGCTGTATATAAAATTTTTTTTGAATATTATGAAATAAGAGTCCAGAAGTACATCCCACAGCACAAAGAAGCAGATAAGAAAATACAGAAATGGTTCAATACAGAATGTAAAAAATCAAAAGAAAGACGAGATTTGTTGTGGAATAGATACAGAAGACACAATAGTGAAAGGGCGTATAATAATTACAAACAGGCAAGAAACGACTATGCAAGAATAAGGAGGGAAGCCCAAAAACAGTTTGAGGAGGATATAATAAATAAAAGTTGTGATCAGCCAAAGCTGTTTTACAGCTATATCAGAAGCAAAACTAAAGTAAAAGATATAATACAATCCATTACGGACGAGGGAATCACTTATACACAAGAGAAAGATATTTGTGAAGCACTAAATAAGAATTTTCAGTTAGTTTTTACAGAAGAAAAAAATTTTGAGAGGGAGTATGTGGAACACGCATGTCCACACATACTACCAGATATAAAAATAGCAGAAAAAGTAATACAGGAGGAGTTAAGTAGATTAGACAGAGGAAAAGCAAGTGGTCCTGATAAAATTTCATGTTGGGTATTACGAGAATGTGCAAAGGAGTTATGTAACCCATTATTTTTAATTTTCAAGAAATCCTTGAGTCAAGGTAAACTACCTGATATTTGGAAAAAAGCAAATATTGTCCCCTTATTCAAGAAAAGAAATGGACAAAATCCACTCAGCTACCGACCAGTATCACTGACCAGTGTTGTAAGCAAGGTATTAGAAAAACTTATAAGAAAAGCTTGGGTAAATCATCTAGAACAACACAGTATGATAACAGAAAGACAGTTTGGTTTCAGAAAAGGAAAATCATGTGTTACTAATCTGTTGAGCTACTATGACAGAGTAACAAACACAATACAGGAAAGGGAAGGATGGGTGGACAGTATCTATTTAAATTTCAAGAAAGCTTTTGACACAGTACCACACCAAAGACTTTTATGGAAACTGTACCATCAAGGAGGAATTCGAGGCAAACTGTTTTGTTGGATGCAAGACTTTCTCATAAAAAGAGAAATGAGGACAGTACTAAGAGGAAACTACTCATCATGGAAAGAGGTGACTAGTGGAGTACCACAGGGTTCAGTGCTGGCACCAATCATGTTTTTAGTGTATATAAATGATATAAACAGTAACACTGGAAATGAGAGCTATCTGAATATGTTTGCAGATGATGCAAAAATACAAAGGAGAATTACTAACACAGACTCTTGTAAAGAGCTACAAGAAGAATTAAATAAACTTCATGAATGGAGTAGTACATGGCAAATGGACTTCAATGTGGACAAGTGTCATGTAATCAAGTTTGGTAAAAGTGGAAAAAGACCTGATTGGGATTATAAGTTAGGAAATAAAACCCTATACACATCAGAAAGAGAGAAAGACCTAGGTGTGATTATCAATAACAGACTATCTCCGGCTGACCACATCAGCGAGAAGGTACGGAACATGTATACGCTGCTTGCAAATATGAGAATAGCATTCACATACATAAATGAAGACATGCTAAGAAGGATAATAACATCATTCATTAGACCAACCCTGGAATATGCATCAGTAGTCTGGAGTCCTCATCTCAAAAAGCACATAGACAAGATTGAAAAAGTTCAGAGGGCCGCTACAAGATGGATACCAAGCTTAAGGGACCTAAGCTACGAAGAAAGACTAAATAAACTGAATCTGCCAACACTACAGGAGAGAAGGAAAAGAGGTGACATGATAATGCTATATAAATGCATATCAGGAAAGGAGAAAATAGACATAAATGATTACTTAACATATGGAGAAGCATCAGCAAGAGGACACTGCAAAAAATTGCATAAGAAGAGAGGTGATAATGACGTAAGGAAATTCAGTTTCCCAAACAGAGCAATTGATCAATGGAATGCACTACCGAATGAAATAGTGTGTGCCAAAACAATTCACAAATTTAAGGATATGTACGATAAATATGGTTTAAGACACGGGACAGTACGAGCTTGACTCATTCCTGCAAAGATACAATTAGGTAAGAGCAATTAGGTAAGAACACACAAACGAGTTCAAAGCAAAATTTTACTTATTGAGAAACAGAGACGGAACCCCACGAGCGTAGCTCATTTCCTGTACTCGTATATCGCAACTAGGTAAAAACAGCGAGGTAAACACACACACACACACACACACACACACACACACACACACACACACACACACACACACACACACACACACACACACACACACACACACACACACACACACACACACACACACACACACACACACACACACACACACACACACACACACACACACACACACACACACACACACACACACACTCTTAATTCGCTTGGCTCTTCACCTGTTCATTCGTCTCTTTTCTTTGCTCATATATCATCATTTTCCTTTTTATGTTTTCATATTTCTCCGCTTCATTTTTATCAGTATTTTTTTTCTTCCTGCGTTTATGATTTAGTGTTTTGTGCTTGTGAGGTTATTTTTCGTCGACCTAATTCTTTTCTCATTTCATCCCAGAGCCGCGAGAAGCATGATGTATGAGGAACGCAGGCTTGATTCAGTTTGGGTGTTGTTGTGCTTGGAAGAAACTGATTTAACCCTTTCAGCCCGCAGACTTCGTTTTAGAGGCAGGACCGTCTTAAGTTGTTCGTCTGTTTAGGTGCGGGACTGTCTTAAGGAGCGGCTCTGTTCGTCTGTTTAGGTGCAGGACTGTCTTAAGGAGCGGCTCTGATCGTGTGTTTAGGTGCGGGACTGTCTTAAGGAGCGGCTCTGATTATGTGTTTAGGTGCGGCACTGTCTTAAGGAACGGCTCTGATTATGTGTTTAGGTGCGGCACTGTCTTAAGGAGCGGCCCTGTTCATGTGTTTAGGTGCAGGATTGTCTTAAGGAGCGGCTCTGATTGTCTGTTTAGGTGCGGGACTGTCTTAAGGAGCGGCTCTGTTCGTCTGTTTAGGTGCAGGACTGTCTTAAGGAGCGGCTCTGATCGTGTGTTTAGGTGCGGGACTGTCTTAAGGAGCGGCTCTGATTATGTGTTTAGGTGCGGCACTGTCTTAAGGAACGGCTCTGATTATGTGTTTAGGTGCGGCACTGTCTTAAGGAGCGGCCCTGTTCATGTGTTTAGGTGCAGGATTGTCTTAAGGAGCGGCTCTGATTGTCTGTTTAGGTGCGGGACTGTCTTAAGGAGCGGCTCTGATCGTCTGTTTCTCACTAACAATTATCTGACGCAAGATATTTCATTCTCATGGTTTTTTAGCGACCATAACGAAGCCACATCACACCACACCACATAACCCTATCACACCACACTACACGAAATCACATCAATACTACACCATTCCGCCATGTCGCATCACACTACACGAAATCCTACTCCCATACCACCAGGGACATTAGCTGAAGGGTTCTGAAGCTCCCGTATCTGTTTTGTACTAATTCATTTTATATTGTCATCTAACTATTCTTATCCAACTTTGGATTTAGTTTTTGGAAGTGAAGGTGTTACATGCAACATTTATCAACTATGTAGAATGCGTGAGGCCTTTAATTTAATCACCTGGTAGCAGTTGTAGTAGTTGTAGCTCTAGGTTCATCAGTATTGTGAACCCAGTGGACAGCAGGCTGAAGTTGTCCTCCTTCTGCAGTCCAACAGAGATTGAGAGGAAGTTGAGGGATGCTTGTATAACAGGCAGTGGAGCGGCATGGTTTTATCGGTGCCACCACTTGAAGGCGTCCCTCTCCAGCACCCGTCTGGTAACAGCAACAGTAAAGCAAAAAGGACGGTACCGATATCTGGAATCAAGGCCCTTCAGTCGGAGTGATGGCCTTGTTAGTGTGCTGTTGCTTCTGTCTGACGATTGTATTGAAAGTAGGAAAGATTTTGCAAAATGAAGGGCTTTATTGGATAGTGAAGGGGTTCATTATGGCAGTGTCTAACACCTCCAGTTAGAAACGACTTCCCTAAGCGTCAGAAGGCAACAAAGAAATGAGAAGGATATCCTAGGGGTCAAATTTATCACCATTAACGATCTACTATGGAACTGCTACCCCGCCCTGCCTCTCCATTCACCAAAATAGCCCGTCCCACCCAATGCAAAGTACCCTAACGACCTTTTTTATTCTTTCCCCCTACCTCCCACTCCAATATAGGCCAATACATACAGACAGACAGACAGACAGACATTTACTGTCTGTATATCATACTATCATTCAATCCTTTTTGCCTCATCTGTAGTGTAAGCTAGGCTACTCGTTCCCAACAACTTAACCATCTGTTGGATGTAAGCACACACACACACACACACACACACACACACACACACACACACCGCTCGCTGGTGCAGTGGTAACGTTCCCGCCTGCCAACTGGTGGACGGGAGTTCGCGCCTCGCTCAGGTTGCGAAAAAGTTTCACTGACGAAGTGAGTGGTTACTGTCCCCCTTGAGCAAGGGGACGGGTGTGTGCGTGTGTGAAGGTCACAGCCTTGCCCTTAGATCGGACTATATGAGCTCTCAGCTCCCTTCCGGGAGGGTAAAAGCTGACGATCACGACCATCAAGTGATCCTGACCGAACCGGTGAATTACACACACACACACACATGTAAATTCTCAGGTTACCACTGACACCACTACTCCCACAGCTCCTCGCCAGGAACTTATTGATTTTGAGCTGATGCAAATGAATGTAAGTGATCCTGGTTTGACCTACTTAGTCTTGACGTACGTCTCAGCGGGGGAAAGGCGTTGGGAGTGATTTATTCATCGTCTCTCTCTCTCTCTCTCTCTCTCTCTCTCTCTCTCTCTCTCTCTCTCAGCAACGTCCTCTGGGCTTGCTCCTCTTAATGTCGCTTTCCTTCTTATCTTCCTCCAGCTGGCATCCTCCTTCCTACTTCATTTCCGCCTCGCCCTCATTCTTTCCTCTCGTCTTCTCTCCCAGGAATTCATTTTGTGTTCTTTGACCCGAGTTTATTTGGTTCTGTTCCCCACCTCCTCATTCTCATCGTCATTATCATTATTATTATTATTATCACTATCATACCTTCCTCCTCCTCCTCCTGCTTTTCCCAGTTCTGTGTTCTCCCTTCTCTCATTATCTTCCTTCTACCTCCAGTATCTCTCATGTTCCGTCTCTCCCCCTTTCTCCCTTCCCCCCTCCTCTATCTCTTTCTCTTGCTGTCATTTCAGATCTCTTTCTTCTTCCCTCCTATTTCTCTCGCCCTCTTCTCCTAGCCTTTCTACCTTCCTCCTCCTCCTCCTCCTTACGGCAGCCATCTTGGAAAAACGCGTTCATAAACGCTCTGCATATCCAAGTGTTTTAACGACAAGTTTGAGTGAATATTGATGTGAAAGTGAATAGACAAGTGTATAAGAGTCCTATGTGTGAAGTATTTAAATAGATTTCATGTAAAAGTTTTTGAACAGGTTAAAGGTGTCAAGCGTTCGCGAGTCCCTTTGTTTACATTATATTCGTACGGTCTGCATCGTATTCTTGCTCTTTCCTGCTTTTATTTCTGGTCTCAGTCATATTATAATTTATTTTCCCCGCAGATCAAGGTCAGTTATAACGATATCTAGCAAGTAGATTATATTTTCTCACAAGTAAATGGTGTAGTGTACTGAGAGTGTATTTACCTATTAGCACCCTTTGTTTTGGTACTATCAGCCTTGTACCGGTACGTCTTACTGTAAAGTCTAACGTTAACAAATATTAACTGAGTTGCTAGTTTAGTGCAAGTGAATAGCATTGTCTTCTGTATAGAGTAACAACTGTGAGATAGATGTTACACCAGTGAAATAGTTTTTACACTATAAACAGTTGTTCACTGAGTGAAGCTAAGTTTTTATTTTGATTTTTTCCCCAATATTCCCTTGTTATTTTTTTGTTTTTCCTTTTTTCTCCAGTGAATCAGTGTATGGTGTATTTCCACAATTCATGGTAAGCTAGATTATACCATAGCAAGTAGATTTTCTTTTCATTTTACACAATTCATGGTAAGTTAGGTTGTACCATAGCAAGATTTTCTACTCTTTTTACACTGGTAAAAGAGTTCATGTAGGTTGGATTGTGCTATAGCAGGTGGATTTTCTATTCTTTTCATACTGGTAAAGGAAGATAGTATATAAAAAGTAAGTGAATCTCCCTAGAAATTCAATATTTCATTTATAGAGTAAATTGTCCATTTGTAACAACATCCCTTAACCAGTTGTATATTATTTTTTTATTTTTGTGGGATTTTGGAAATATTGCTGCAAAATGCCATCTAACCTGAAGGTCTGCCGGGAGTGCACTGGTCGTTTTGCGGCTCAGTATTTTTCGGATTACTTTTCGACACCTGTGTGCAAACTATGCATCTTGAGAAGAGATCTAGAAAATTGTTTAGCCGAATCTCAGAAAATTTACAGGGAACTCAAGACAGAGTTTGAGATACTGAAAGAGTTTGTAGCGGCAAACGTAGGAGTCAGCAACAGCATTCAAGAAGGAAGACACGTACAAACTGAGTTCGTACAAGCCCCCGCCCATCAGGCAGTTACAAATGATAGTGTACCAGTATCTTCCTCACCCATCGATTCAGTATGTTCCTCGCCAAGCGAAGCCCCCTTTACTATTGTAAGGAATGGCGCAAAACCCGGAAAAAGTACGAGGAAGCACCTTCCCATAACTATAGTAATCACTCCAATATCCGACGTAATAGAGCCATTGGTAGGTCCGGTTATTGGTTTTGTCCAGATATTGGGCCCCAGCTTATGGACTTGTACTTATGGACCCTAACTCAGAGAAACACCTATACAACTCCCTCTGGACATGCATAGCACCTGTTTAACACCCAAATCACACCAATAAGGCACATAAATGACTGAAGTAAATGCAAAAGAAACATAAAATGAGGGTATAGAAGTATGTTCATACATTAATAAACATCCTGGTACTTATGGACCCTAACCTAGCCTAACTCAGAAAAACACATTCCTACTGCACATGCATGAGGTAAGTATAGTATGGAAAAAAGTACAGTATGAAACATTCTGGTAAGTATAGTATGGAAAAAAGTACAGTATGAAACATTCTGGCTACTTACAGCAAGTCCCTGGCCACCTCGATGAATAACCACCTCCTCTTGGACTCTGACAGTAAGAACGATTTCCTGAAGCACTTGCAGTACACTCTTCCTGAAGTCTTGCACTGAACTTAGTCAGTAACACACAGAAGTCCGTTCTCTTCACAGTGTTCACTTTAGTCCCAATAATGCTCCATTTTAATTTTGTGTTGCACATTAACTTTTCCCATTCTTTTCAAAATTTCCAAAGCCAAAACAAAGAAGTCTGTTTACGTTAAATATAGTTTCCACTGAGTCTTTTTTCTCATCTCGAAAACCTTAACACAACACACCATGTCGCAACTTGAACGCGAAGAGCCAACCCTCGGATGCCTTGAAGTCTAAGGCGTCGTGAAGCCTTGCGAACTTCTCAGCAGCAGCCTTCAGCTCCGTTCCACGTACCATCACACCAGCTGCACGTTGCTGTCAGTACCAAATCAACGTGGATCGGTCGATTTCTGCAAACTTGGGGGTAAACATAACCTTCCTTTCCACGTTGCATTTGCTTCGCGACGAGAAGTCAGCCGTGTACTGCATGAGTTTGTCTCGGGAATGTTTGATATCGAACAAAGTCGACTGGGCCAGGTTGTACTCGCGGAGAATGCGGGAAGAAGACCAACCCGCATCAACTTTCTCCAATATCTCTCTTCTTTTCCAGAGTCAACACCACTCTCTTCCTTTTCTCAGGTGGCGGGGCCATCATCACACACACTAAGAGGAGGCCCGAGAGCAGCAGGAGGCCTTGCAGCAGGAACGGCACCACCACAAAAGCGAGCACGTGGGCAGCCATTGTGAAGAGCGTAGGTCCAGTCGCGGTGAGAGACAGGCGGGAAGTGGGGAGGATGCAGCGGCGCTCTATTGGATGTCGGAGGAATGACGCACCAAAACAATGCTCTCCCGCGGCGCGTGTGGCAAGTTCAAATTACAGACGGGAAAAAATCATTTTTTTAAATAATTTTTTTGGGTTTTCGGACCATTTTGGGAATGTTGGATCCCAGGACGATAAGGTCCAGGTAGTGGGGATGTTCGGTTATTGGGCGTCCGGATATTAGAGTGATTACTGTACGTATAATCGCTACCAGATCCTTGCCGAAGCGGTTGATGAGACGGAAGAAACAAGGCTTATTGGGGACTCTATTGTACGCAGTCAGCTGGAGGAATTTTGTGGACGCACCCCCAGCAGCAGAAAGAGGTACTGTTTTCCAGGAGGTGGACTATGTGATATCACAGAAGCCTGCGATGAGGTCACAAAAGACGCAAATGATAAAACTCTATACGTCATCCATGTTGGTACAAATGATCTGAAGTGCAATAGATCGGAGGAATTGCTAGCAAAGTACAGTATCATGAAATGATCAAATGATTCAAAACTAAGTCCACTAATGTGATAATATCTGGTATACTCCCAAGGATCAAGGCAGAGAATAGTTTTTATGATAAGGCCTTCAGCACAAATAACCGACTCAAATCTCTATGCACGCAAGAGGGAGTCGACTTTGTCAATCTGTGGGACCAGTTTTATGAGCAACATACTCTGTTCCAGAAAGATGGTCTCCATTTAAACTCGGTAGGTGCGGCACAGCTAGGTAGACTTTTACACGATAAAGTCGCCCTCTTCAAATAAAAAAACGTGGAACGTCCAGGAGCAGTAACCTCAACGTAAATACCCGCAGACTCAGAACACCAACTGTTTGGGACGGAATTAGAGTCTTCTATGTTAACGCACGTAGTCTATGTAACAAGTTTGTGGATTTAGAATCTCGTATTTACCTAGAAAATTATGACATTGTTGGCATCACAGAGTCCTGGATTAACACATCTGACTGTGACTTTCTGGCAGAATACTCATTAACAGGGTACAATATTTTCAGCTGTGAGTGACCACATCGAGCTGGTGGCGGTGTTTAACTATATGTGAAAACTAGCCTCCACCCCCTTGTGCTATCCAAACCCAATATTACCAACATAGATGCCAGTTATGTTCAGCTAAATATTAATTCACACAAAATAAATATATGTCTTGTCTACTGTCCACCAGCACAGTCAACTGAGATAGATGAAAAACTTTATGATCAAATTGCGGAAATTTGTTGTCAAGAGGATAGCGTAATTTTTGGAGACTTTAACCTACCGGTAACAAAGTGGGGTGAACCGCTAATGGCACAATTAGGTCAAGAGCTTTACACGAATCTTCAAGAAAGCGCTCTTTCCCAACACGTAGAATACTCAACGAGAGGAAACAATATCCTAGACATCATCTTTACTACAAATGATAACCTAGTCAACAATGTTGAAATAGGACATGAGGTTAGTTCCATTGATCACTGAATTATACAGTTTAATATTACTGCTGAAAAAGTAAAAGATATGGAGAACAAAGAAAAGGTCCCAGGTTATCGTAGAGCTGATTTCACTAGGCTCAGAGTGCTACTTGCAACTGCGGATTGGAATCAAATGTCTGAAACCGATGACATAAACCGAGCATGGGAAATATTCACCAAAAAATTTAACGAAGTGGTAAAGTCATGTGTGCCAGTATGTAACAGGCGTCCAGCTGGTAATAGTAAACCAAAGTGGTGGTCCAGTGAAATTAAAAGAAACTTAATAGCCAAAAAACAGGCATACCATAAATATAAAACTACACAAAATAATGATGATAAAAAAACAGTACTAAATCTACACCGCATATCGAAAAGACTTATTAAACAAAGCAAAAGAGCACTGGAGATCCACATTGCTAATACTTGCAAATCAAATCCTAAAGAATTTTACAGTTACATTAGAAAGAAAAAGGTTATGACTACATCAATAGGTCCTCAGAAACGAACAGTGGCAAACACACAGAAAATGAGGTCGAAATGGCAAACATTCTTAACGATTACTTTGCATCTTTTTGCAGTTGAAAACACCACCAGAAACCTACTGCTACCCACAAACCAAGCAAATAGCACAGTCCTTAGTAACTATGCTATCCATAATAACGATATCCTTTCAGCAATAAATAGTACGAACATAAACAAAACCTCTGGTCGCGATAAAATATCACCAAGAATTCTCAGAGAAGCAAAAAATGAGTTACTGCTGCCACTCTCTGTCTTATTCAGTAAATCGTTAAGTACTTGGAAAGTTCCATGCGAATGGAAACTAGCAAATGTAACACCTATTTTCAAAAAAGGAAATGAGTCACATCCAGGAAATTACAGACCAATCAGCTTAACATTAATAGTGTGCAAGTTGATGGAAAAAATCATAAGAGATAAAATAGTTAATTATCTAGAAGAAAGTAATATAATTAAAGACTCGCAGCATGGATTCAGACATCGTAGTTCATGCTTAACTAGCTTACTGGACTTCTTCTGTGATGTTTATAAATCATACGATGACTCAAGATCAGTATATATAATTTACCTCAACTTTCAGAAAGCATTTGACACTGCCCCTCACGAGCGTCTCATGAGCAAAATAGAAGCACGTGGAATAAAAGGAAATAGCAGAAGTGGTTACAAGACTGGCTTTCAGACCGAAAACAGCGAGTTGTGGTAAACGGAAAGGAATCCAAATGGCTTAATGTGATCAGCGGCGTTCCCCAAGGCTCAGTACTTGGACCGATACTTTTTATTATCTATATAAATGATGTTGATGAGGGTCTAAATTGTGAAGTATCCAAATTTGCAGATGATACTAAAATAACCAGTAAAGTAACTTCAGAATTACAGTGGCAGGAGTTACAAAATGACCTTAATATTTTAGCAAGCTGGGCAGAATAATGGCAAATGAAATTCAACACAGAAAAATGTAAAGTACTTCAGATTGGAAGTAACAACGTCCATGCGAACTACAAAATGATCAATATCCAGTTATCAAGTACAGACAATGAAAAGGATCTTGGTGTGATAATATCAAATAACCTAAAACCAAGTAAGCAGTGCACCGAGGTGGTTAAAATTGCAAACAAGCTGGTGGGTTTTATTGGAAGAACTTTCGAGTTTAAATCGGAAAAAGTCATACTTGCCTTGTACAACTCGCTAGTGCACCCCCATCTTGAGTATTGTGTGCAATTCTGGTCTCCATACTACAGAAAGGACATTGAAAAATTAGAGAAAATTCAACAAAGAATCACAAAATTGATACCACGACTTAGAAACAAACCATATGAGGAACGCCTTGAAGAACTTAAATTATTTAGCTTAACGAAGCGCAGGTTAAGAGGGGACCTTATTGAAGTTTTCAGAATCATGAAGGGATATGACAACTTAGACATGAATAAATATTTTGATATAGACCGGTCGAGTCAAACCAGAAGTAATGGCTGTAAAATTATGGGAAAGCGTTTCCAATCCCATGAAGCAAAATACTTCTTCTTTAACAGAGTTGTAAATATCTGGAACAGATTACCCTCAGATACCGTGAACAGTATCTCAATTGAGACATTCAAAAACAAAAATAGACAAGTCTCTGCACGAGAATCCTCAGCTGACTCTTTTTCTGTCTGAATAACT
>NC_137018.1:35887349-36067349 GCF_032717465.1 Coenobita brevimanus
TTGTCTGAGTGATCCTTGTTATTATTGTTTCCTCCCTCCTCCTCCTCCTCCTCCTCCTCCTCTCCATCATCATAATTATCATCATCACGTCCTGTCCTCTTCTTCCTTTCTCCTTCATCTCATTCTTCTGTTATACTCTCTTTGTCTCTTTTGTCTTTCTCTCCCCCTCTTCCTTCCTTTATTTCCTGCGCTTCTGTTCAACGCCTTTCTTCATTTTTTTTCTTCTTTAACCCTTCTCAGATTCCCGCCTCTTTTGTGTTCTCGCCTTTCCTTCGTTGTTTTTTCCCTGTCCCTCTTTTCTCACACTTTTACTCGACTTCTTCCACCTCCACTCCTGCTCTCCTTGCCTTTTAAACTCACACTTCCGCTTCTTCACCCACTATTTCGACTCCTCCTCCTCTTCCTCTTCCTCTTCCTCTTCCTCTTCCTCTTCCTCCTCCTCCTCCTCCTCCTCCTCCTCCACTTATTTAATTACTCTTTTCCACCTGTTCCTCCTCTTTCCCATTTTTTTTTCCTCTTCCTCATTTGTTCCTCATCCCTTCCTCTTCCCCATCCTTCATCTTCCTCCCACTTTCACTTCCTTCCTCTGCCTTTTCTAGTTTTCTTTCCATTTGATATCTTCGTTTCTACTCATTTCCCCCCTTTTATTCTTTGCAGTCTGCTTCCCCTCTTCCTAACCCCGCTGTCATTCTCCTCCTTTGTCTTGCTTGCGCCGCCAGATTTTAATACAATCAATCAATCCTTTGTCTCCACAATCTCCTTCCCCCTTCCTCCCCTCCTTCTCTGTCTTTCGTCCTCTGCCATTTCCACTTTTCCTCCTCCTTCCCCTCGATCTCTTCGTTTCTGTCCATTTCCCCCCCTTTCAGTCTGCTATCCCTTTTCCTACCCCCTCCTTCCATCTCCTCCTTCTTCCTCTTCCCTTCCTTTCCCCCTTCCTTTTCCTCTCCCTCCCTTCCACCTCTCTTCTCATCTACCTCCCCTTTCATTCCCCTTTCTTCTCTCCCTCCCCTCCCACCCCCGCCTTCTCTTCCTCCTCTTTCACCCCCCCTTCACCTTTCCCTTCCTTTTCGCCCCCTACTCCTCTCCCCCCCTTCCATCCCCCTTCCCTACCCTGCTGCAATAATGCTGCCATAACACACCGGAGGTTGCCCAGGTGTGTGAAGTCCAGTCTGCTATGTATCATCTTTCGTTTACGTAGGTGTGTGTGTGTGTGTGTGTGTGTGTGATGGACACTCTAGTGTTTCTGTGTGTGTGTTGTCAGGAATCTCTCTCTCTCTCTCTCTCTCTCTCTCTCTCTCTCTCTCTCTCTCTCTTTCTGTGTGTTCTTACCTAATTGTTCTTACCTAATTGTATCTTTACAGGAATGAGTCAAGCTCGTACTGTCCCGTGTCTTAAACCATATTTATCGGACATATCCTTAAATTTGTGAATTGTTTTGGCACACACTATTTCATTCGGTAGTGCATTCCATTGGTCAATTGCTCTGTTTGGGAAACTGAATTTCCTTACGTCTTTATCACCTCTCTTCTTATGCAGTTTTTTGCAGTGTCCTCTTGCTGATGCTTCTCCATGTGTTAAGTAATCATTTATGTGTATTTTCTCCTTCCCTGATATGCACTTATATAGCATTATCATGTCACCTCTTTTCCTGCTCTCCTGTAGTGTTGGTAGATTCAGTTTATTTAGTCTTTCTTCGTAGCTTAGGTCCCTTAAGCTTGGTATCCATCTCGTAGCGGCCCTTTGAACTTTTTCAATCTTGTCTATGTGCTTTTTGAGATGAGGACTCCAGACTACTGATGCATATTCCAGGGTTGGTCTAATGAATGATGTTATTATCCTTCTTAGCATGTCTTCATTTATGTATGTGAATGCTATTCTCATATTTGCAAGCAGTGTATACATGTTCCGTACCTTCTCGCTGATGTGGTCAGCCGGAGATGGTCTGTTATTGATAATCACACCTAGGTCCTTCTCTCTTTCTGATGTGTATAGGGTTTTATTTCCTAACTTATAATCCCAATCAGGTCTTTTTCCACTTTTACCAAACTTGATTACATGACACTTGTCCACATTGAATTCCATTTGCCATGTACTACTCCATTCATGAAGTTTATTTAATTCTTCTTGCAGCTCTTTACAAGAGTCTGTGTTAGTAATTCTCCTTTGTATTTTTGCATCATCTGCAAACATATTCAGATAGCTCTCATTTCCAGTGTTACTGTTTATATCATTTATATACACTAAAAACATGATTGGTGCCAGCACTGAACCCTGTGGTACTCCACTAGTCACTTCTTTCCATGAGAGTAGTTTCCTCTTAGTACTGTTCTCATTTCTCTTTTTATGAGAAAGTCTTGCATCCAACAAAACAGTTTGCCTCGAATTCCTCCTTGATGGTACAGTTTCCATAAAAGTCTTTGGTGTGGTACTGTGTCAAAAGCTTTCTTGAAATCTAAATAGATACTGTCCACCCATCCTTCCCTTTCCTGTATTGTGTTTGTTACTCTGTCATAGTAGCTCAGCAGATTAGTAACACATGATTTTCCTTTTCTGAAACCAAACTGTCTTTCTGTTATCATACTGGTTTACCCAGTAGATGGTTTACCCAAGCTTTTCTTATAAGCTTTTCTAATACCTTGCTTACAATACTGGTCAGTGATACTGGTCGGTAGTTGAGTGGATTTTGTCTATTTCCTTTCTTGAATAAGGGGACAATATTTGCTTTTTTCCAAATATCAGGTAATTTACCTTGACTCAAGGATTTCTTGAAAATTAAAAATAATGGTTTACTTAACTCCTTTGCACATTCTCGTAGTACCCAACATGAAATTTCATCAGGACCACTTGCTTTTCCTCTGTCTAATCTACGTAACTCCTCCTGTATTACTTTTTCTGCTATTTGTATATCTGGTAGTATGTGTGGACATGCATGTTCCACATAGTCCCTCTCAAAATTTTATTCTTCTGTAAAAACTAATTGGAAATTCTTATTTAGTGCTTCACAAATATCCTTCTCTTGTGTGTAAGTGACTCCCTCGTCCGTAATTGATTGTATTATATCTTTTACTTTGGTTTTGCTTCTGATATAGCTGTAAAACAGCTTTGGTTGATCACTACTTTTATTTATTATATCCTCCTCAAACTGTTTTTGGGCTTCCCTCCTTATTCTTGTATAATCGTTTCTTGCCTGTTTGTAATTATTATACGCCCTTTCACTATTGTGTCTTCTGTATCTATTCCACAACAAATCTCTTCTTTCTTTTGATTTTTTACATTCTGTATTGAACCATTTCTGTATTTTCTTATCTGCTTCTTTGTGCTGTGGGATGTACTTCTGGACTCCTATTTCATAAAATTCACAGAATTTTTAATATACAGCATTTAAATGTGTGTGTGTGTAAGGTAATATTGTGTGTGTTTATGAGTAAAAATGTGTACAGTATAAGTGGCCAGTAGAGTAACTGGAAAAGTGAGACTGTTTGCAGCAGGATTGTTAGGGAAGAGGCTAATTAAAGCAAGTGTCCGACAAGTGTTAGTTATTTTAGTTAAAGACATGATAAAGCACTGATAGTCCGGCGACGCTTGGCAGTTCCCCAGCCCCCAGCTCACGCCACTTTTAGCAGCCGAAGAAGGATCAGAAAAAGGACGTGACTCTTAACAGGATAGTGAATGAGGAGTGCTCTGGGGGTCATCTGGAGGCACTTGTGGGGCTGCAGAGGGTATTTTGAAACCACGAAGGTCTCGCTTGTCAGAACGAGACCTACGGTGTGAGACCATGGGCAATCGTTGGGTGTCAGGTGTCAGGTTGATTGGCAAACGAGGTAGTCGGTCGATCAGTAAATCAATGACAAAGGCGTATCTTGGCTGGCCCCATTTGAGGGTCCAGCAAAAATTGTGAGTGTGTGTGGATCGAAGGGAGAGTGTGTAGGAGTCAGTAGAAAGATTAAAATTGTGTGTGTGTGTGTGTGTGTGTGTGTGTGTGTGTGTGTGTGTGTGTGTGTGTGTGTGGATCGACGGGAGAGTGTGTAGGAGTCAGTAAAAAGATTAAAATGTGTGTGTGTGTGTGTGTGTGTGTGGATCGACGGGAGAGTGTGTAGGAGTCAGTAAAAAGATTAAAATGTGTGTGTGTGTGTGTGTGTGTGTGTGTGTGTGTGTGTGTGTGTTTTCTACAGGACCGTGTTTCGGTATACTGACCGATCAACGTACATTTACTGTATGCTGTATTTAGCGCTTCTCTTGTCTTCTTCATGTTGCAGTGACATGCACAGTCGTGCTCAGAAGTGGTAGCCAGCAATATTCTCTTCTTGCAAAGCTCACTGGTAATATTATCTTCCTGAAAAAGTAGCTGATAATATTTTCTTCCTGCAAAACTAACCGTCAGTATTTAATAACCTTTAATTAGATGACCTTTTTCCATTATATTCTTACTACTACCAAACGACTATACTCGGATTCTTTGGGACTTTACGAAATGGAGGGGTTAACTATAGTTTTAATATACCCCTTCACTACAAGGCAGCTGCCCTGAACTGAACATAATCGTTTTTGGTTGCAGGAGTAAAATAAAAGGCTGCACCAGACTGAAGGGGGTAAGCTGGCTAAAAGGTTTGGAATGTGGCCTCATTCGTTTTGAACCGCTGATGTGGCTGTAGTTGTTGTTGTTACTTATCCCCTGTCTGTGTAGCCGGGTATATCCACCAACCATAGGTAAGCAATCGCTTTTGTGGGGCCGGTACAGTACATACACCTTGTAGTGATCAGGCACCCCCTTGTGGTAAACAGCGTCTCTCCAGGGCTGGATCTACATGTACAGTACAATATGTGCACCGACGTGTAGGGATCCGACCCCCACCCCCACATTTTAGATAGCGCCTTATCCAAGTTGGACCAGCGTCCTTCTCTTGTCGAGGCACAGGGAAGTATGAGGAGCTTTGACTCTTGGATTGAATGAAACAGCTGCTCCACGTAGGGTGCACAGCGCCACCGCATGTGGGTTACTTATTAATGCCACTTCTTAAATGTAAGCGGACTATTGACCGTCACTGTACCTGGTCGTAAATAACCGTTGTTGGATGGTGTATTGTGTTTAGCTGTTTTCCATGTCCATGCCAGTGTGAATCCCCACACCTCTTCTCAGGGGGCCGTATTTATAAAGATTCTTAAGCTTAAATTGTGTATAAGATTGCTCTTACATACAGTATATACATTAGCCCTCACTCATACAGCAGTCTAATAGTTCCTTATCAGAGAGCGGTGATTATTAATGTGACGTTAAAAAAAAGGGGGGGGGGGGAACCCACAGTGCAGCACCTGCGGCTAGCCACCGATCTAAGGGCCGAATATATTTGACTTTGCCCAGAGACCTATACTTTCGACAGATTGTTTTCAGAATCTGTTAACGTCATCCTTTCCTAACCCTTAACCCCTGTGCCAGCTTTGATTCAAATCAGATCAGAATTGTTTGAGTTGCCTTTGCCCAATGACCTTGAACTTTGACCTTTCCCTGTGATTTTGACATCTACCTGATTGTTCTCAAGATCGAATCTGTCTCCTTGTTTTAACATTAACCCTTCCACAAAGTTAGTCTACATTAGATAAAAATTGTTGACCTTGTCCTTTTTCCTTTCCTTGTGACCTTAACTTTTGACTGACGTATTGTGGTAGGTGGGGGGCACTCACCATCCACTCACTCGATGTAGTGCTGCTCTCGGGTGTCTGCCCTTTCCTCTCCTCCATCCTTCTTTCCTTCTATCCTCTTTTGTCTTTCTTTCCTTCTTTCCTCATCCTTCTGCCTACGGGTGACTTTACACTCCCTCTTCTGTATTTCTTTCCTTCTTTTTTTTTCTCCTCTTGCTGCTTGTGGGTGACTCTACTGTACACTGAGTGACAAGCCAAATGATTTTCTGTACAGCAGGAAACCATTTACTACGCTGGATGGTAACCATATAGCCAAATTTTGGCGCCTGGTGGTTTTAGTGGGTAATTATTGCGCTCCAGTCGGATTGAGCCGGTGAAGGTTTATATGCAAGGGATTGTTGGGGTTTATTGCTCATGTAATGCCACTCAGGGAAGAGTGAGGCTGGTCACTCTCATCTTAAATGTCAGGACCAACTTGCCTAGCCCCGGGCTGCTGCGCTCCTCATGGGGCAACGTAGGATTGGATGATGAATGAATGAATGAATCTTGAAATCCATTTATCCTTGACATATGTAATCCTTCCACAAAGTTTGAACTACATCAGATAAAAACTGTATAGGTTGACTTTGCCATGTGACGTTGATTCTTGACCTGTCATTCTCAGATACAGTACTTGCACTCCGTGGCAGACTCCCAACTCATCCACCAAGATGGTTAAAATAGAATCAAAATTGCTTGATTTTTTTTTTTTTTTTACTAACATACACACGGATCGGTTTGAACTTTGACCTTGCTCTGTGACTTTGGCCTTTACATTTTTGCCTTATCCTCAACCATCCCCCCAAGTCTGGTCGAAATTGGATCAAAACTATTCATGTTCATATTGGTGGGTCGCCATTTGACCTAGCCCTGTGATCTTCATCTCTGATCTTTTGTTCTACAAAAGGGGCAGGTTTCGTCAGGGTCTGTTCCTCCACCCTTCCACCAAATTTGGTTGAAATCGGATGAAAACTCTTGAGTTATTTTAAAACACACACACACACACACACACACACACACACACACACACACACACACACACACACACACCGCTCATGATTATATAACACCCGTGTTTGCTCAGCGAGACGCAGATGCAAAAGAACAGTGTAATTAGCGTTATGGTAACTTTTTTCGAGACTTGTTTAACCAAGAATCTTCACAAGTACGTTCCCAGTTTTTCTCTCGTTTCCCACCTCCTCTGTTCTCTTATATTTTCTTACTCTTTTCTTCTTCAGCTTTGTCACTGGAGCTTCCTCCCTTCACCTTTCCTTCAGTTAGTCTCTCTAATTCTCTCCTTTTTTCTCCCCACGCCTCTTCAGCTCCCTCCTCCTTCCTTATTGCTTCTCTCCCACTGGCATACCTCCTCCTCCTCCTCCTCCTTCTTCTTTCAGTTGTCTCCGTCCTCCCCATCTTTCCCGTTTTTTCTCGTCATATTTATAGATTCCTTCTCCTCCTCCTCATATTCCCTCTCACTCCCTCTGATTCTTTTTTTTTTTTTAACCACTTTTATTCCTTTTGTCTTCCTCCTCCTCCTCCTCCCCTTATTCTTCCCTTCTTCTCTTATTCCTTTTTTCTCCTCCCTCCTCTTATTCCTTTTCTCGATCCTTTTGATCTTTCAGTTTTCCTCTTGCTCCTCGTGCTTTCCTCGTATTTCCTCTGTTTTTCTCCTCGTATACCTCGTCTCTCATGCGCGCTTCCTCTCCCCCTCCTGTACCCCCAGCGTGTGGCACAGAACACCCCGACTGCTATAAACTACAGCCAGCACACCACGCCGCCGTACACCTGGTAGTGTACACTCGTCTGAACTTTATTACACTGGGTACAAAAGGCACCGTCACTTAAATGTTTTCCACTTCTGCTTCCTAACCGCACCTCCACCGCCATTATTCCCGTTCTAACGTCTCTTCCGTCCCGTCTCCTTCTCTTATGTACCGTCTCTGCAGCATCCATTTTCTGCTTATTCTTTCTTATAAGCCACTATTCATTATTCAGAGACGCCGAAGCCGTAGCTATTGTGGTCGAGTTGGTTTCTTTGTATGTATTTATGTATGAATGTATGTTAACAAAACATGTATTTAATGCCTCACCCGATTTTTATAAAAGTTGGTACATATCGTGTGTGTGTGTGTGTGTGTGTGTGTGTGTGTGTGTGTGTGTGTGTGTGTGTGTGTGGTGGGAGGGGGGAGAAGTTATTCGATTTCAGTGCAGAAGACTCAGTGGGTAAGAATAAAAGTCATATTTCAGCGTGCCGTGTGATGTTAGGAATACTTGGTCTGGTTAGGATCATAATTGACAAATATATTGTGTGTGGGTCTAAGAAGTTATTCGAATTTGGTTCTGATTAATCAGAGGTCATGGGTCAGGGTCTGAGTTCAGGTTCGGCTTTAACTGGTGAACACCGGATCTCATTTGTATAAAAAATTTGTACACGCATTGTATGTTGAGATGGAAAGGCCTGAGTCAGAGTTTGTGCAGACCAATGTTCACGTCACAGGTCAAGGTCAAAGTTCGTGAGTGATGTTGTTGTCCTTACTGAAAGCCTTCTGTGTTTTCTGTATTCGCTGCAGCTTCTCCTTCTCTTGTTTTCCTTCTTCAGTATTCGCCAGTCTCCCTTCTCCTTCCTTTAGTATACACCTTCTCTTGCTCCACAGCCTCTTTCTTCCCTCACTTCCTTCTCCTTTGTCTTCCTCCTCTTCTCTCTGTCAGCCTCCTCCTTTCTGTATTCTCCATTGCTATTTCTCCCCCAACTCCTTTGTGTTCCTCCTTCCCTTCTGTATTACACACCTACAGTAGTCAACCACCAATTGGCCAGACAAAAAACTCAGGTGTGTACAGATAATATAGATAGATAGATAGATATATAATATATATATATATATATATATATATATATATATAATACAGTATATATATATATATAATGTATATATAATGTATATATATATATATATATATATATATATATATATATATATATAAAATCGCCTGTTATTTTGTCTGCTGAATGGGCAGGGTTTCCTTACACTTGTCAGTCAGCATCTTGTACTGAAATAAGGACCTGAATATATATAAAGCGGCTGTTGCGTGTCCTGGGTCTGAGGGATGTTTTTTGGGTGTTTTCCTTGTCAGTCACGCCTGCTGAGTGAGTTAGGACAATGGGGAAACAGACTGATTCTACACTTGCTGGTCCGAATTGGATTCTCGAATTTCTCGGACCTGTCAACCTAGTGAAAGTTTCTGCCTGGTCCCTGTTCTCCCGGTAGTACATTCGGCGTCCTGGATATAAACCATCTACTGCGGGTCGTGTTTTAGAGTATGATTGAGATTTAGCAAACACAGATTCCCTGAGTTAATGACTATCATCCAGTTGACAGGCATAATCGTAAGTCATTTTCTTCGTCGTCCCAGTGCGTGGCGGTAGTGCAGTCAGAAACAAGCCTAACCCATTAGGCAAGAAATATTGGGTTTGGTTATGGACCGACTTTGAGCAAGGTCTCTGAGTCTGTCTGCCTCTAGAATGGAAAGAGGGACTTGAAATTGTAAATCGACGGCTATCAGTCATTTTGTGTAGGAATATATGGATGCTGTGTCATGCGCTTATGTGTTAGTAATTTTACCTAAGGCCCAGGCTTAGGCTGCCTGCAATATGCTGCCTGGGAAAGTTGGGTTAAGTTCCGACACTTATTCGTTCTGAAATTCACTTCTCACCCCGTGTCCATCCTGTCCCCTCATTTCTTCAGACTTTCCCAGTGCTTTCCTTGTCAGTCATATCCTCTTCTTTGGATGCCCCGCCGACCAGACCTTTGGATAAACTATGTCCTGTGGCTGTATTCTCGTCACCTTAGGAGCCTTCCCCGCACCTCTGTACAGTCTGTATAGATACTAAAAAGCTATAACATACAGAATAAAAAGCTCTGATGTGCAAAAGGCTGTGAATTGTCAAGGAAGAAGTCCTACAACATGAAATAAGCATAGTATAAAAAAAAAAAAAAAATCCGCCCCACTTAACCCGCCCCGTCCCGACGACGTATGGGTACGTCACCACGATGTGCATTTGCCAGTCCCGGTGACGTACCAGTATGTCGTGCAATTGCAAGGTACCTAATTTGCACAATTTTCAATTTTCGCACGTGATTTTTCGTATGTATACACGGGACACCTTCCTCTATTCCTGTACAAGATACCAAGCAGGGACAATGCCTTACACTGCATAACCTCCCCCCTCCCCCCCTCACGCCATTGTCTTGGCAAAGGACCTGTTACCAGTGACCTGGCTAGTAAAGTTATTCAGGGCCAGAGTGATTCCCCAATCGATGACAATGTGGAGGACAATGTTTACATAGCATTAGAAGAAGAAACAGCCAGAAATAATGATCAGGTAGTGTGGCAAAAATAGGTCAGGTATGGTGATTAGTTAGTGAGTGAAACAATGCTTATAATGCCTTTATTACTGCTTGAAAACCAATATACTGTCATACTACATATACATTCGTACCAAGTAAATAAATAAATACCGTTTATGAGTGGATAAAATAGTTACCCTCCCATAGAACTCGTTTTCTTTGGTGCCAGCATGTTAGAAAACCCACTCAGGTAAGGAGGAACTCCTACCTGGATTGGGCACTTTAAACCTCAGGTGAGCGATTTCTCTATGAATTTTCGATGTTTCTCACCAAAAGCGAAGGTTTTAGCCAAAAAAAAAAAAAATCGAAAATACCTCGGGACTGGGGGATGTCGGAGGTGCGGAAAACCTCGGGACGTGACGGGTTAAAGCACCAAATATTTTGAGACGTGGACGAAGTGTTGTGATATACAGTACGGGTTACTCAATGATTAGTGCACATATTATTCTTGTTATTTGGTAGTAATCTAAAAACGCATAAAACGGTGTAATAAAAGCTACTAAATACTCTGAAAGACCAGCGTAATAGATCCATCTGTGTGTGTGAGGAAATTGCTTTTTTCTGTAACCGTCGACCTCCAGTGACCAGATACTTTGACTAGTGTACAGCATACGGCCCGTAGTACGGCCTTAAGTACCTGTACAATTCGTAACAAAAAAATAGGCAGTTGGATGTCTCAGTACGGCCTTTACTACCTGTGCATTACTCAGCAATAAACAGGCAATTGGATATAGACCGATTCTTGCGTGTCGTACTCTGGAGAAAAGTTTTGATGTTATCTGTATCTTTGGTAGTTACGATTGATTTTCCTCCGCCATTATCGGTCCTCCATTTCCCATTTCCATTGTGTTCCATTTGCGTCCCTTCTCTTTCTCCCTCTTTCATACTTGTTCTCATCTCCCTCGTCCCTGCTTGTTCTCTTCTTCCTCGTCCCTGCTTGTTCTCTTCTCCATCATTCTCTTTTATCTCTTCCCCTCTTCTCTTTCTCCATTTTCTTCTCTTCGCTTTATCTGTCTTTCCCTTTCCTTCTCTTCCTTCCTCTTTTTTTCCATCTTCTTATCTCCTGTTTATCTCTCTTTCTCTCTTGTTCTCTCCATCCCTCTTCCCTATCCCTTTCCTGCTCCCTCTGTTACGCATTCACTTCTTCCATTTTTCCCTCACCCACTTTCACTCACGTCTTCATCGCCTCGCTTATTTTCTCATTCTCCTTATCTCCTCTTCCCTCACCTCTCATCCCTTTCCTCCCTCCCCCCCTCACTTCCTTCTTCTCATCATGATCTACTTCCCTTCCAACACCAGCCATTCTCCTTTTCCTCCTCTTGCTCTTCACTTTCTCCTCCGCTTCATTCATTCATTTATTCATTTCCTTCTTTGAACTGTTCGCATCGTAAACTTCTTCCTTCACCACCACCACCAGCACCACCTCTGTTTTTTCATACCTGCCTCTCTTCTACCCCAGTCTCATTAGCGCTTCTGATTATTTCAGTGCAACTACGTGCCATACAAGGTTACCGTGGTGGATTCTGCTTAGTGTTTTATATACCACGCGAGAGAGAGAGAGAGAGAGAGAGAGAGAGAGAGAGAGAGAGAGGTTATATAAAACATTAAACAGTATGGTAACTTGGAGAGAGAGAGAGAGAGAGAGAGAGAGAGAGAGAGAGAGAGAGAGAGAGAGAGAGAGAGATTTATATAAAATACTGGACTAAAAACATTATGGTACCTATAGATTGCTTTCATTACAGTGTCGGTAGAGAAAAAGTGAGATGGAGGAGGTGAGTGTATGAAAGAAGAGATGGAAGAAGGGAAGGAACTTTATTAAATAAAAGTCAAGAAGGAAATTTATGAATGAGACGTAGGAGGAAGCGGGAAAGGAAGAGGAGGAAAGGGACAAGAGGAAGAGCGGGGCAGGAGGAAGAGTACATAAATCAAGGAGGAGGAGGAGATGATGGTTGTCTAGGGGAAGGAAATTAATGGAGGAGGAGGAGGAAGTGAGGGAAAAGAAAGGGAAAAAGAAAGGAGTAGGTGAGGGGAAGGAAGGGGAATACGGGAACGAAGGAGGAAGTGAGGAGAAAAAAAGGTGTGGGATGCTGAGGAGTAAGCGGAAGTGAGAGAAAGGAAGGGGACTATGGTAATGGATTATGAGAAGGAGGAAGTGATGTGAAGTAATTAGGTAGTGGATGAGGAAGGAAAAGAGGGCGAAGAAGAGGAAGTGAGAGGGAAGGAAGTGGAAAGAAAAGGTGAGGGAAGAGGAAGAAGTTTTTAGAGAAAGATAGGATAACGGTGGTGAGAGGACGTAGAAAGAAATGGAAGAGGAAGTGGTGAGAGGAAGGATGGTGGAAAAATAGTCAGAAAGATGACGTTAGAAGAAAGAATTTTTTTTAAAGTCAAGAAGGAAATTTATGAATGAGACGTCGGAGGAAGCGGGAACGGAAGAGGAGGAAAGGGACAAGAGGAAGACCGGGGCAGAAGGAAGAGTTCATTAATTAAGGAGGAGGAGGAAGAGGAGGAGATGATGGTGAGGTGAAGAGGAGGAGATGATGGTGAGGTGAAGAGGAGGAAGATAATGGATAAGGATGTGAGGCCGAGGATGGCGAGGAGAGGAAGCAAAGGGAAACGAGAGGGTGAAGAGGATGCAACGGAAAAGGAAAGAGGAAGTGGAAGAGGTGGAGAGGGTGAAAAGAGAGGATGTGTAGGGAAGGAAAAGGAGATGGAGAAGAGCAGGGAAAGGAAAAAGGCATTGAAGAGGTGGAGAATTTGGGTATTGGAGAAAAAGGGTGGAGAAGGTGGGTATTGGAGAAAAGTGGGGTGGAGAAGGTGGGTATTGAAGAAAAACTAGGTGGAGAAGGTGGATATTGGAGAAAAGTAGGGTGGGGAAGGTGGGTATTGGAGAAAAGTGGGGTGGAGAAGGTGGGTATTGGAGGAAAGTGGAAAGGAGAAGGTGGGTATTGGAGAATAGTGAGATGGGGAAGGTGGGTGTTGGAGAAAAGTGGGGTGGAGAAGGTGGGTACTGGAGAAAAATTAGGTGGGGAAGGTGGGTACTGGAGAAAAGTGGGGTGGGGAAGGTTAGGGAAGGAAAAATGAAAGAGTTGATTGATTGACAAATTACACTAAAATAATCGTGGCAGCGTGACAACAAAATTAGAACAAGGGTAAAACAAACAAATATAAACATCCATACATAACAAGAGTTGATGGTGGTGTGGGGGAAGAGTGTTAACCCTTACAGAACGACGACGTAATTTTTTTTTATTTCGCTATCTTTTTATGATATTCTTCACCTGATGATGGATTTTCGAACTGAAGGATTTCGATATAGCCTCCATTACCCCTCTGCCACAGTGCATCTCTTAAGTTATATAAAGTCGTCTGCTAGTAGTGAGGATGGAATTTATTTTGTGGTCATACTGATGGGGTGAAGACGTTATGGGAAGGAAATGAATGAATGAAGGGGAGGAGGAAGACACAGGAGGACGAGGAAGAGAAGGAGAGAGACAAGTGAGGGGGAAGGAAGAAGGGTAATGTAGGTGATGAGGAAGAAAAGGCGGTGGAGAAAGAGGAGGAGGAAGAGGAGGGAAGAAAAGAGAATAAGGTAACGGATGAGGAAAAAGTAAAAGGAAAAGAAGGAAAAGAGAAGGTATGGAGAAGGAAGAAGAAAAAGGGTTTTGTTGAGTAATCCCAGTCTGTCAGGCCAAGCAGACCCATCAACCTCAGGCAAGCAATCGTCCGTACAAGGCTGTCCCGTTCGGTGAGCCGAGGTTCCTTTGCAGAGGACAGTACCTCGCCACAGCGTGACCCAGGGAAAAGTGTGGGTGGACGCAACATTTGCTTTCCTCCACCGAGTTAACAGGGGCACCATAGTAGGCTCCACATCACCCCATTATTTCGTTATGTGATTACCACCCAGCGTTATAAATTGTTTCCCAGGTTACAAGAAACCATTAGCTTGTCACTTGGTGTAATCATCTGAAGTGGATAGAAAGTGACGGGGAAGATGGAAGGGGAAAAAAAAATAATACAAGGTGAAGAGAGAACAAGGCAGCTCTACATCAGGTGAGTGGATGATGGTCGCCATCACCTACAACCAGAGGATTAAGGTAATGCATAAATAAGGTAGGGTGAAGAAAGCGAGGAAAAGAAAGAGGGTCGAGAAGAGGAAGAGGCGAGGGGAAGAAACAAGAAACAAAGTGAAAGACGAAAAGACAGTGAAATACAGGAGGTGAAGAGGGGAAGAAGAGGAAAACTATAGTTATACATACGCACGTACATAATTAATCCTGTGTCGCCCCATGAGGGACGTAGGAGCCTGGGGCTAGGCGAGTCGGTCCTGACATTTAAGATGAGAGTGACCAGCTCCACTCATCCCTGAGTGGCATTACGTGATCAATAAACCCCAACCATCTCTTGGATATAAACTTGCACAGGCTCAATCCGATTGGATCGCCCTAATTACCCACTAAACCACCAGGCGCCTAATTATGAGTGAGGAAAAAGTGAAACGAGCAAGAGGTGAGGGGAGGAGGGAGAAGAAAAAAATGTGATGGGAGAAGAGGAAAAGAGAGTGAAGGATGAATAAAAGAGGACTGAAAGAAGGAAGAGGAGAAAGGACATAGATAAATGGAGAAAATGAAGAAGAAATACGATATTGGGATAATTGAAATGTGAATGAAGAGGAATGAGTGAAGAAGAAGTGATGGAAAGGAAGAAGATATAAATGAAAAAGAGAGAGCAAGGAAGAGGAAATGAATGAGGAAGAGAGAATGAGAAACACGAGGAAAAGAGAGGAAGAAGGTAAATGGATATGTGCATACGAGGGAGAGAGTGAAGAAGTGATGGAAAGAAGAGTGTCAATGAGGGGGAGAGAATAAAGATGATGACGACCACGATGATGATAGGGGAAGAAAGACGGGACAGGATTAAGAAAACAGAGCAAAAAAAAAAAAAAAAAAAAATAGAAATGAGGGGAAAATGAAAAAATATAATGAGAAGGTAAAGAGGAAAATGTGGTTCTGATAAAGACACCAGCGACTTCCCCCTTGCTCTGTCAGCCACGCTTAAATGGCGTGGAAATACACCTAAATGTCGAGAAAAAAAAGGACAGCACATTGATCCCCTTCAGCTCGAGGACGTACACCTAAATGTCGAGAAAAATAAGGGCAGCACATCAACCCCTTCAGCTGTGCATGCTGCACGATGTTTGGCAGCCTCCCTATTCAGTCCCATATCCCTGAGGTTACACTTTATGACCTCGTCCCGCGTCATTTTCAGTCTGCCTCTTGCAACCCTACCCTTCTATTATTGTTTTTCCAGCCTTATCTTTTTATCATGAAGGATTGCAAGGTGTCTAGAGGTACCAGTCAGTAAGCATAAACCAAAGTCTTTGTTCTTCCCAACACAGGAAAAGATTTAGTGCAATGGTTATGGCGGTAGTTTGGTTTGGGTCTGCAAGTCTCTCTCTCTCTCTCTCTCTCTCTCTCTCTCTCTCTCTCTCTCTCTCTCTCTCTCTCTCTCTCCTTCCCACTTTTACCCTCTTATCCACCCTTCCTCTTGTACCTTACTATACCTTCTCTCTCTGCATTCTTCCCTTCCTTCCTCTCCCATTGACTTGCGCAGTTGATTCTCTCCCTCACCACCCACGTTTCAGTCCTTCGTCCCCTTTCTTTCCTCCATCTTTCTCTCTCATCTCTCCCTTACTCACTCCTTCACTTCTGTAGCTATCTCCCTTCCTCACTATTCACTTCTCTACTGTACGTCATCTTTCTCTTCCGCTTTCTCTCTCTTCTTTTCTCCCTCTCTTCCTATCTTCATCCCTCGCTCCATCACTCACTTGTATAGCTTCTCTCTCTCTCTCTCTCTCTCTCTCTCTCTGCTGCATCACTTGTTTAGCTCCATCCCTTCCTCTCTCCTTCCATTTCTGTCTTATCGCTCCGTCACTCACTTGTAGAGCTCCTTCCCGCCCTCTCGCTCCCTCCTTCCCTACCTCCTTTCCTACCTCCCTCCCTCCGTTCCTCTCCACCTGTCTCTCCGGTCCCTGTGATCACATGGATGAGATTCAAGTCTAATTAATTACTCAAACGCTCCCTTGTTGACGCCCTTAATGAGTCGCTGTCACTTTCCCTCACATTAGCCTCCTTTTGCCCTCTACCCTCCCTTTGCCTGCTATCCTCCCTTCACCCTCTATCCTCCCCCGTCCCCGTCCCCCACTCCACGCACTTCCATGAGGCTGCCTCCCATTGTGTCTATCCTTCCTCTGCCATCTTTCCTCCCGTGGCCCTCCATCCTCCCTTTGCTTCTTTCCTCCCTTTGCTTCTTTCCTCCCTTTGCTATCTGTCCTCCCTTTGCTTCTGTCCTCCCATTGCCTCTGTCCTCCCTTTGCAAATGTTCCCCCTTTGCTTCTGTCCTTTCTGCTTCTGTCCTCCCTTTGCATGTGTCCTTCCTTTCCTTCTGTCCTCCGTTTGCCCCTATCCTTCCTTTGCCTTTACTTCTTTCCCCCATCCCCAGCCCCTCTTTGCCTCTCTCCTTCATTTGCCGTTGTCTATCCTGTGTCTTTATCTGCCCTTTGCCCCAGCCTCCCTTTGTCTCTGTCCTCCATTAGCCTTTCACCTCCCTTTGCCTCTGTCCTCGCTTTACCACAGTCTTTCTTGATTCGGTATCATCTCTTTGCCTTCATCTTCCCTTTGGTCTCGCTCCTCCCTTTGCCTCTGTCATCCCTTTGCCTCTATTTTCCCTTTGCCTTAATGCTCCCCATGCCCCCCGTGACCCCTCTCAACTCATTCTCCCTTAGGCTGCCTTCCATTATCCCTGTCCTCGCTGTACATTTCATTCTGCCATCTCCCCTCGTCTCAATATATCTCTTGTCGTCTCTTTTACCGCCTCTCTTCCCTTAGCTCTGTGCAGGATAAGAAGTCTAGGTACCGGCAGATAATTAGATTGATGTCAGAAAGAGGCTCTTCCCGACAAAGAGTTTTTTCATGCATTTTTCCTCCGTGCGAGCCTTCATCTTTGCTCTTTATTTTGTCTTTTTCCTTAATGTTCTAGGTGTAGATAAGTCAGTGAGAGTTAATATGTTTAAAAAAAGATAGGGCTGAAGTCAGCATTTCTGACTTCGAAAAGGATCTGCTTCTAGTTGGAATGGCTTGAAGCCAATAGGTAACATTGTAGGGGTGTGTGTAATAAGGTAAACAGGTTTCATGGGTTTATATCAATGTAAATATGTGAGTAGCCAGTGAAATATTGAAACATTATCCTACCCTGGTCAGACCACATGTGGGCTGTGTAGTGTAATTGTGGTCACCTTACTGGGATGGATATAAAATTACAGTAGAGTATTTCAGAGAAGAATGACAAAGTTGATACAAAGATAGGCTCAGGCAATTGAAATCACACCTACTGAAGAGGTGAAGAGTAAAGGGAAACTTGATACGTATGTGTAAATGGATGAAGGGATTAATTAAAGAAGTATCAATAAAATATTGGTAATTAATAGCCAAGATCGAACGCGCACAGACAGAACTGAATTAGATCAATTTTATTTTAAAAGAACTTGACAAACGTTATTTTGGTAACAGTAGTGGACGAGTGGAATAAATTGCCTCATTGCAAAGTAGTTGGCAACTTCGACGAAACTAAAAAAATTAGCTTGATAAGATGAGTGATAAAGGCTGGGTACAGCTGTGTGATTTTGGCACAGAATGCATCAGTATGTTGTCAGGGTACTTATGGCTTTCGTGTGTGTGTGTGGGTGTGTGTGTATTTGCATAATCATTATGACCTCTTTTTACCACATAAGGACGAGGTGAAAAATATTTAAGTAAATGCACAAAAGGGTGCACGACTGGTAACAATAGCTGCATGTCTTGGGATCTGTGACTGAAGCTAATGCACTTAAAACATAATTAGCACGATATTTCTTTGCAGGTTCCAGTACTGTAAAATTATTTTCTTTCGTCCTTTCCTATAAATTTTACATGTCAGTTTTCTATGCTGTTTGGTATCCCTTTCCATCTTCTACTTCCAGTTTGTGCTGAGGAGGAGACTTCTGATTTGCTGTCCTTGCCTTAGTCTCGTACTGTGGTCATTCCCTCCCTTTAATCCTTAGTTGATTATTTGTTTAATTACTCATTTTACTTGTTATTTTCTCTTTCAGGTCATTCAGACTGGTAGCTTATAGATATAGTAACCTTTCCATTTCAGTCTTTCCTATGAAATTTCCATGTCAGTTTTTCAGTGCTGCATGGTGGTCCTTCTCGCTTTTTCTTGGAGGATCTGGAGGCGGGGGAGCCTTTTTTCTCTCTCTCTCTCTCTCTCTCTCTTTTTTTTTTTTTTTTTTTATGTGTCCGACTCTGGGCAATGGCTTCACAGCCCAATGGCCCTCCTAGATACCATACACCTGTACATGTCACCACTTCTGCGCTAACACCCACCGTCCATATTGAATACATGCTAGGGCTGTCTCATACAGTACTGGTGTGTTGGTATATATTAGCGGGAGTATTTTTACGACATGTCGGCGGGTCATCTGGTAAATCAGTAAAGTCTGATTTTATGAAATTCATATCCACAAACTGTTCCCTGCCCCAGCGGGGATTTGAACCTGGGTCCGGTATGACTGCAGGCCACCTCTCTGCCGATTGAGCCACCGCCTCCTTGTCCATCAGAATGTAGAATTAGATCTAGTAAACTTAGTCTACTCTGTAACAAATAGCCTCGAAAGGACCATAAGATCTGTTGCTGTTTGCTTTGTATATTCCTTTGTATACATACCCATACTGTCCCCTTTAGCTCTTACTCCAGTCTCCACACCCCCAAACCTTCTCCTTCATGGCTGTTCACCCCTTCGTTCCCCTCAGTTCTACGCTCCTAGAATTCTCTTTCTACAGCACCTCCTCCTTCCCTCCCTCGTTCCTCAACTCTCCTTCCAACTCCCTCTGTAATCCTTCCTTCCATCTCTCCCGCTCCTTCTGATCCTCTCATTATCTTGTTCTCCATCTTGCTCCTGACCCCTCCTTCCTCCCTCTCACATTCACCCCCTCTTTGATCTCTTCCACCATTTTCCTCCTTATTTCCTCGCTTCTCACCCCCTCTTTTCCTCCCTCTTTCCCATCGCAGGCTCCCTCGCTCCTCCCTCTCCATATTTTTCTCCCTGTCATGCATTCTAATCCCTCCATCCTTATTATAGCAGCTAATCCCTATCACCTGCCACCTCATTCCTCCCCTCCTTTCCTCCCTCCCTCCCTCCTCATCTCACCCCGTCCCCTCCTGCCCCCCACCGCCTCCTCCGTCAGCAACAATAGAGGTGGAGGTAACAACACTGGAGGATGAGCTAAATTAAGCACGCTAATCATCACGGCCGTCGCTTACCTGATTCATTACCGGCCTATTTTTGATGTTATAACTGTGTACCCTTTGTGGGGTTTGTATGCAGTTGTATGCATTCGTCTCTCTCTCTCTCTCTCTCTCTCTCTCTCTCTCTCTCTCGTGTGTGTGTGTGTGTGTGTGTGTGTGTGTGTGTGTGTGTGTGTGTGTGTGTTATACATAGATACACAGACCTCTCGGTCAAAAGTAGCTCTGACCTTAATGCTAAATACCTATACGCTATGTATGGAAAAATACCCGTATAGTAGGAACAAAAGGATATTACAGAATAAGGCTCTCTCCCGATCCTCCACTTCCGTCGGCATAGTGTTGCACAAGACACAAATAGAAGGCCACCTTCAGGGTCATGGCAATATCTGAAGGAAGTTTGCACGGTAAAGAGGAAATTGTACTCAATAGTTACTAGTCGTAGGAACTCATCAAGTACTTAATATTTTTATTTTTATTTTTAATTTAAATCTTATTAGTATAGCGTGCATTAATACTTGTAACTAGGTAGTACTCTTTTGATCCTACCCAATCCCTATGTCTTTGTTGTGAGTGCATGCTGTTTGTGGTGGTGGTGCTAGTTACCCGTATGTGGGTGGGATGCTTATCTAGTCCACACCAACAAGCCGCAACGCTATTTTTGTCGGTGACCCTCATTAAGTTTCACTTTTACTGTGGCGGGTATTTATCTTGGTTATATCCTCTAAGCCGCCACGCTGTTTTGAGCACTGGCATTAATTTACAGATACTGTATATTGGCCAGATGTTTATCGTCTTTTTTTTTTAGCTATATTTTTAGTATTGCTGTTAACAATATCTGCAGGGAAACTGTTCCACTCAATAATTTTGTATGTGTAGAAGTTTTTTTGTTGTGTCGAGGTTAGTTATTTGTCTCATTTCATTCTCTTACTCCGAGTTACGCTGTTGTATTTTATTGGCATATACATTGCCAAAACCTTTTAAGTTTTGAAAACATTCTATGAGTTGGCCCCTTAATCTTCTTTTCTTTAGGGAGAGCAAATTAAACTATAAGTCATTCATGGTATACTTTGTACTTTGCACTGCCTCCAACCTTTCTGCATCTTTTACTAGGTGTGGAACCCAAAACTGTGCTGCATATTGAAGTAGGCTTTCACTATATATATATATATATATATATATATATATATATATATATATATATATACACACACACACACACACACACACACACACACACACACACACACACACACACCTTTGTGGTACAGTGGGAAAGTGTGCGTTTTCGTACACTGAAGAACGAGGGTTCGCGCCCCGCCAGGATAATAAACTTTGAGAGCGTTCTTCATGCCACGTACTGCATTGGCGGACACAAGGGGTGCTGTGGTTGAACCAGTGTCGCACACTGTAAAGTATGTTTGCACCCAGTCGGCTTGTGCGGGCCGATTACACTTGGTTCACAGACTACACACACATCCAAAGCCACTCCAACACAACAATTACACTTACAAACATTTCTCACCCTACATATATTCTCTACCAGACAGCCTAAGCCACTTGGTAGAGATACATTGGCTGTATCATCCCCACTTCGGTCGCGCTAGGCCGGTCCTGCAGTGGACACTCAAACGGCTGATGAGATTATATATATATATATATATATATATATATATATATATATATATATATATATATATATATATATATATATATATGGTAAACCTGTCTCTACTGTTATAGGTAAAATACCTTTTCAGTTATAGGCGAAATAACTTTTAATAAGACCAACTGCTTTGATAGCTTTCTTTTCAACAGTTAAACATTTTTTTTTTTTTTTTTTTTTAATACTGACATTCAGATCCCTTACTTGGATGATACTGGTAGTATGTCCAAGCATGTCATATTCATATAGCTTGATTTTAGATCGAACATGTAAAACCTGGCATTTGATATTCCCATTTGTTGGACCATTCACTTTTTACCCGTCCTCGCCCCGGTGGGCCTTGGGGACAGGAATTGTTTGCACTCGGTTTGTCTGTCTGTTTGTTTGTCTGTTTGTCTGTCTGTCTGTCTGTCTGTCTGTCTGTTAATAACTTTACGCGAAAACTACTGGTGCAATTTTGACTCAAATTAGCTGGATGATGGGCTGTGACGTTCTGATCACTTGATTAAATTTTGGGCCAAATTGGGCTATGGCCCAGGCTGTAGGTCCCCCCCCCCCAAAAAAAAAAAAAAAAAAAAAGGGGATGGGTAAAAATCGTTTTTTCGCCGTAACTCCCTTCAAATTCGTCATATCGACATGAAACCAAAACCTAAAAGTGCATATTTCGAATCTGCATCCTATTACATGCCTCATTACATCAGGGGGTCACTCCCAAGTTAACAGTAGGGGGGTCAATGTCGGGTAGGTCGGGCCTAAAATTTTAAATTGGCATAAAATCGTCAGTTTTCACCCAATTTACTCCAAATTTAATATGTGACACCATTGACTAGATATCCTGTTGTGTTTATACGTCAGCACTGAAATGACTGCCGGGGACGGGTTGGCTGTGCCTTGGCACTGCTTCTTTTTTATTTGGTTCTGACTACAGTGATATCCCTTCTTCTTCTGTCAATGCTGACTTAGCTATTTTTGTGGCATCTGCAAATTTTCATATTTATTGCTTTCCGATATCACTGTCGTTGATATACAGTAATCTGGTAGAGACTATTGGCCTTAGAACATATCCCTATGGCACTCCACTGGTTGCAGGGACTCAGCTCGAGTCTACCCCTTTAATGATTATTCCCCGTATTCATCCCGCCGGTATTTGCCATCTGTTCCTAATATTTTTACTTTATTCATGAAATTATTATGTGGAACTTTATCAGATGCTTTCTGGAAGTCTAAGTATATGATAAAAAGTGATTTCCGTTAGGGTTAGTCGTTTACTTAGAACAAATAATGATTAATTTTGTTAGATACTTAAAGGCAAGGTAATTTACCACCAAACCCATGCTGGCTGTCTCTAACAAGTTGATGAGTTCCTAAGTGATCAACCTTTTTTTTTTCTGATAATTGATTCTAATAGTTTATCCAGTACTGAAGTTAAACTGTAATTACCCGCTTACTTATGTCTGTTTTTAATTATAGGGGTTACGATAGCAGTTTTCCATTCGTTTGTTACTATTCCTTGATCGATAGAGTCATTAAAAATAAGAAAGAGGGCATCTGTTGCTTCTGCGCTAGTATTTTTATTATTGGAGGGTGTAACATGTCTGGTTCTGATGATTTATTTGCATTTCTCTTATTAAGAGTATCGAAAATATCTGAAGGACATATTGTAAAGTTATCAGTCAGACTCGTGGCGTTATGGTTATAAGGCGTTTCTCCATTATCACAATTCACAGAAAAATATGAGCTAAATTATATGCTTAGCTCATTGGCTATATATGTCTTAGGTCAGTAATAATCGTTACTTGTCTGCCGTTGGTCCAGTACCGCGTCTGTTGTGCGTTTAGCTGTTGATATATTTATAAATTGATTTAGGTTTGGTCGTACTATCCTTTGCTGTATTAACGTCGTGTTGCCGTTTTTCCGATCTTAGGAGTTGTTTTACTTGTTTTCTGCAATGTTTATAAAATCTGGTTATTTCTTCGCCGTTGTTTCTTTTCTTAATTTTGTAGTATTTGTTATATTCAGAATACTTGTATACTATCTGTTGTAAACCATAGAGGTTTACTGCTTTCAATGCGGCGTCTAGACATTAGTGGTATGAAAGCTTTCTGGGCTGTCATGTATTTTTATCATTAAATTTCATCCATTTATCGTTGGTCTCAGATAACTTTTCAAAATGAATATTGATATCTCTGATGGCAATTTTCTTATTGCAATATTCGGCTAGTCTAGAATTAGGTACCACCGTTATGTTACGAGAGTTATCCTTGTTAAAATTAATGCGGAATTTCACCATACTGTGGTCACAAATATCCCAATCTTCGCTTACTCAACATTTGATATTAAACTTTCAATAGAGATTATTACCAAGTCAAAGATATGATGCTGAGAGAGAGAGAGAGAGAGAGAGAGAGAGAGAGAGAGAGAGAGAGAAATTAATGAAAACATTCACAGAGCTCCTCCTTGTGAAAAAGAGAATGCACGAAGATGGGGACGAACCACTTCTTTACCTCTTCCATAAATTTCAGTCTTTGTAACTCAGATCAATGGTATTCAACTTTTGAGAGGCCAACGATGGTGAACGAATTAATATAGGCTATAAGTATCATGCCCAGTGGGAAAATTATCTCCAAGCTGAACATTATCATCTGGAGATAGTAAAAACACGATAAAAATTGGCCATGGGATTGAAAGGCATAAGCTTTGGAAGGGGAAAATAATATGTGCGGATGATTTATGCTGGAGAGGTTGATTTTGAATGATTTATGGCTTATTTTTCATTTGGTTTCTTCTGTTTTTTAGTTCCCCCCCACCCCCCCCTCTCTCTCTCTCTCTCTCTCTCTCTCTCTCTCTCTCTCTCTGTATATATATATATATATATATATATATATATATATATATATATATATATATATATATATATTACAGTTTTAAAAGACGTAACCACACTAGAAAATATAACACTGGAAAGAAAACTTGGGTATCGCTGGCTAATTGTTGTCGGCAGTATTTTTTTTTTTCCTGACTTCAGATATGGAATGCTAAGAGTGAGTGGCCTGTTGTGACACCAGAGATGAATAGTGACGGCGGGTGTGATATGCAATACACTAGAGGCTTGAAGGCGTTGTGTTGCAGCCACTGTTGATTGTCTGGGGCTGCTGGGGGCTGGCCACGAGATAAAGGAGGTTGTAATATATTGTCCATCGATCAATAATCCAATCCTACGTTGTCCCATAAGGAGAGTAGGAGCCCGGGGCTAGGCAAGTTGGTCCTGACATTTAAGATGAGAGTGACCAGACTCACTCATCCGTGAGTGGCATTACGTGAGCAATAAACCCCAACCACCCCTTGGATATAAACCTTCACCGGCTCAATCCGATTGGAGCGCCACAGTTACCCATTAAACCACCAGGCGCCATAATTTGGTTATATGGCAGCATAGTAAATGGTTTCCTGGTGTACAGGAAACCACTCAGCTTGCCACTCAGTGTAGAGTCACCCATAGGCAGAGGAAGTAGGAAAGAATGAAGGAAAGAAAGACAAAAGAGGGAGTGTAAAGTCACCCGTAGGCAGAAGGACGAGGAAAGAATGAAGTAAAGAAAGACAGAAGAGGAAGGAAGGAAAAGAGGGAGGAGAGGAAAGGGCACGCATCCGAGAGCAGCATTACATTGAATGAGTGGATGTTGAGCGCCCCCACCTACCACAACTCGGATTATTGGATTCAGAGTACACAGCGCTAATCATTACACTGTTGATTGTCTGGGGCCGCTGGGGATTGGCCCCGAGGTAAGGGAAGTTGTAATATATCGTCCATCCATCCATCATCCAGTCCTACGTTGCCCCATTCTTCCATTGTATCATTTACCTGCAGTACTGTCTATTCTCGTTTTACTTTAACGTGGCATAAACTTGTCATCCTCAATCTTGAATGCTAAAATGTTACAAGAAATTACCTCTAGATGTCAGTCAAGATGTGCTACGGAAAAGATGTAGAGCGATATTTTTTACCCTCATTACATTGTGTGAAATAAACTGCGAAAAGGCGAAAATCTGGGCCAAGTTAATATATTTCCTGCTTTTTTTCTTTACTCGCAGTCGGTGTAATACTTTTTCGGAAATCAGAAGAAGCAGAGAGAGAGAGAGAGAGAGAGAGAGAGAGAGAGAGAGTTGAGTTCATATGCTCCATTGAAAGTGTGTGTGTGTGTGTGTGTGTGTGTGTGTGTGTGTGTGTGTGTGTGTGTTGCATAGTTCAAATGGATTTTTATCACAGTTGTATGGTGGCATGGTTGATAGAGGTCTCGGGTCGCAGGAGTGTGCGCTAACCCGCAGCGGTTCCAACCCAAGAGGTGGATGGAGGTTTTTGTAGGGAACGTCGGGTGGTCTCCTGAAGCCTAAATGATCTGGACTGCGGTAGCCTCGGGCCCTTGGCAGCTCCTAAACGGGTAGTACAGGATTGGCTGTAACTTTTCTTTTTTCTTCTTTCTTTCGTTCATTCATTCTTTTCTGTTTTTCATTTTTTCCTATCTCCTTTTTACGTACCTGTTTCATAACTATAGTTCGTCCAGTTTAACTTGACGGAGATCGTCGTCCTTTTGCAGCGTATTTCCTCAAACGCATTAGCAGAATAAGACAATACTTTGGCCCAACATACTTTTGCATAGCACTTCTCGGCCCCTTCATCCTATTTTTTCCAAGTTATCCAATACTCATGTATGCATCAAGTCAGCTTTGGAACTCTGCCTTTGACCCCCTAGCTTTAATACACAGTGTGACAAGATATTTCGAAATGGGTGGATCATTTACGTTTTTTTTTTTTTTTTTTTTTTTTTTTTAAGGACAACTTTGTAGGCTTTCAGGATTTAGCTCTTCCTTCTTTGCCAAAGGAAAAATAAAGTAAAATGATAAAGAAAGTGTATTAGAAGATACTACAGCATACTAATATGTATCAGTTTCTTGTTGGAACTGAGCCCTAAGGATGGGGAAATGGTAATTTTAGGCCAACTTAAAATTACCTCAGTGGCTGACAAGGTACCCTACGGTATTTACCCCAACTTCAGTTTAAAATAAACTAGATACAAACTCGGCCACGACTCGCACCCTTCCACACTGGCCCTTACTCCCTCCCACTAGATCCACAGACTTCATCACTTGTCTCAGTACTTATAATTCTGAAAGGACTTACATCTTTTTACACCTGCCCATACCTCATGTTTCTACGACCAACAATAAAACTGATTCTAAAGCCAAATGATCTGCAGTTAAAGGTCATGGATGTAGAGCATGGGAGTGTGGGCAGGTGTGGAAGAGTGTCAGTCCTGGCTTATGTGTAGTTCTGTTTTGGAATGGAATACAACTAACCCGTCATTTGCGTCCCTCACTAAGGCGGCTGTGCGGTGAGAGGCTGTTTAATAGTCCGAATGTGCTAATGACCCCGGTGCATTGTTTACCGGTTTGTTTATCAGCGGCACCAATAAACAAACCAGTAAACGCGGTAAGAGCTGGGGTCTGGCGGGTTTGTGTTTAGGGGAGAGGAGGGGAGAAATAAGTATGAGTGAGTTCAGATATGTGTGTGTGTGTGTGTGTGTGTGTGTGTGTGTGTGTGTGTGTGTGTGTGTGTGTGTGAGAGAGAGAGAGAGTTATTTTTATTATTCGTTGCCTTTCTTTTTTATATTTTCTTTAGGTACTAGCAACACACACACACACACACACACACACACACACACACACACACACACACACACACACACACACACACACACACACACACACACACACACACACTTTAATTTCCCATATTATAGCCGTTGTTTAATCGAGTGAAGGATTTGTTGTCATTAGTGATAGATAGATCGATAGATGCGTAGCGTAAACTCATGTACTGTAATTGTTAGGTAGGTGGATGAAGTGGTAGATAAATAGCTAGGTAGGTGAATAAGATGACCGATGGCTATGTGAGCGAGTAATGATTGTTGGATGTACATAACGACAGGTGCATAGATAAATAGGTCGACAAATAGATAGACAAGCAGGTGGATGAATAGATAGATGGAAATGTAAAGTGTTTGATGGGTAGATTGATGGAACTGATCAGGTAGATAGGTAGGTAGGTAAGTGGATGGATAGATGTGAAGCAAAGCAGTTCATTTTTAGGTAGGCAGTTGGTATGTAGGTATATAGGTACGTAGATGGCTTAAGATATGAGAAATTGGTAAGTAGGCAAGTTGATCGTAAACAGAAGTAGTTATTGAGGAAATATGAAGAGAGAGAGGAGAGAGAGACTGTGTATGTGTGAAGGTTATTAACACACACTGCGTTTTAATACAGTACTCTGATCCCTGCAGTGTTGTTATCGATATGCGGACAATATTTGTTCCCTAATCCCCAGTGAATTAACAGGGATTGAAATGTTTGATGTCTGGGTATAACTCTTCCCTCGCTCTAACCATAGGCTCTAAGCTCTGTGGTATTCGGTGTTTCCCTTTTTTTTTTTTTTTTTTTTTTGTAACGTTTGTAATGTGTCCCTTGAGGATATCGTTGGACTTTTCTGTGTTTAGCTTGTTTCTGTAACCCTGTTTTACCTGTGGTGCTAATTTCTGTATTCGTTTTGTTTTATCTGTTACGTCGTGTGTGTGTGTGTGTGTGTGTGTGTGTAGCATATCTTATTCTGATGTAGTTTCTGTATTTTAACTTTTTCCTGCAACTTCAGCTTGCACGGTACTTTTCATTCATTCTGTCGTATCATGTACTGCGTGACATCAAGTGCATGAGAGCGTCCCGCCTCACATGTGTACTTCCGTGTTATTATCATGCTTTTTATTCAGCTTGGAGACCACTGACTTTAACCTTCGCCGCCTTCCTATTATCCAACTTATATGGCTACTTTCTGCAGGGTTCATAACCCCCATCCTGCCCCACCACCCACTGCCGTTCTAAATCGTCCCACCCATTCCCCTCCACTCATCCCACCCATTATCTAACACTCCCCCCCCCCCCATGATATTCCCTAGGCTCACCACGGTGTTAACGCGGTGATTGGCAGGTTGAAATTGCCCCTCTTCTGCATACCAATGTGTTCATTTCGGGGTACAGGGAGAGCTGAGGGATTTATACAACCGAACAGCTCCACCGCCCGATTATATCAGCGCCACCACGTGAAGGCGTTCCTCTCCAACACCCCTTAACGTGTTGTAAAAGGCAGCTGCGGGAGGGGAAGGGGTGTGAGGAAGGACTAGAAATTCTCTTTCCTTTAAGCAGCAAATAAACATGCTTCCTGAGGCCACACTACTGAGTTGCGGACGCATTTACTATGGCCACAAGACATATAAATTAAAAAAAAATCATTATTCATCTCCCTTGACCTGTTTTCCACCAGTAAATATTAAAAATCGTATTTTTGTCCCGTAAAATACCAACAGTTTTGACAACTTTATAACATGTTTAATCTTTTAGCCTCCATGAAAACCAGCATTATTTTTGTTTCCATATATTTTTTGTGGATTTGTTTTTGGTATGACGGCAGTGGTAGGCTTGATTTATTTTAATCATGTAGCCTTCACCAACCCTTGTATTAATGTAATAGTACATTATATATTCCATTTTATTTTTTACTTTTGGTATATTACTTCGTTTTTTACATTGAGCTTCTAGCCCCAGGAAAGCTTATATTAATTTCACACTGTTTTGGTTGTTACTATATTGTCTTGTTATTATATAGCCTCCAGTACAGCCTGTGTTAACCTTTTAGCTGTGATTAGTCTCTGTGAGCCGAATATAACCGTCCGTCGTAAGCTGTGCTAAGATACGAATTTCTTTTGATAACTTTTTCCATATACGTCCTCACTCTTTATCACGTTCATCTTTATTATTTCCCGGTGATTTTTAGAGAGACTTGCTTAATTTTACATCTATTAATACTGCAGATACCTGTGGTTTATTTTATTTTATTATATATACACTATTTTTTTGTTTATTTGATTTTGCTATATCCCTACCTTTACCACTCTACCAGCAACGTGGGGCCCGTGGGAAATTAGGGTGTTTGCGTGGGAGGGGTCACAAAAACGAGGAATTTAATTTAGAAATAGATGTTGGAAAATTACCAGCTTTGCCTCAGCCTTACACTGATTTTCGAGAGTTTCAGATCCAGCTAACTCGAGACAGTCACTTCCTCCTCCTGTCCTAACCTTTGCATTTTGTGGTCCTAACTTGGCTGCTGTTAGAGGCTCAGAGGACATTATACAAACCAGGCAAACCAAACCTAACGGGACTTAACCCCTTTAGTCCAGCAACATATTTTCTAGTGTTTTCTTGCAACCCTTTCAATCCTGTAACATATTTTCAGGGTTCCTTCTTGCAACCTACAGCCGACTTTACTCAGCTTGGATATGTCCTTTCGTACTGAAGGGGGTCAACGGAGACTGTGGCTAACCCATCAACTGTTAAAATCACTCCTAAGTTGAAGAAAATAGTCTCAGAGCAACAAGAATAAAATGATAACTACCTCGAGTGGAAGAGGTTAGTCCATCCCACAAGACTGCACTTTTCGGCTTTGGTCTGGACATTCTCCGGTCACGTCCACGCCATATGTGTTTAAGAATTTCATACGGAGTTGTAATTAAAATGTCTGAAAAGCTGACTGGGATTTCTGGATGCTGATTTTTGCTTCTGATTCATTTTCTCAGGTATAGGGATTTTGCTACGAAAAGGCCATAGATGAAAACTGAATTCTGTTAATGGTTACCATCTACATTTCCAGTTTCTTTTGAGGACGCACTTGTAAAACTAAACCATTTCTTTATTCTCTGCCCAAACACCCGTCGTGATGGTTTTGAACATTTGAGGTGCCTTAGATCTGTCTTAAACCAAAATCTTCCCGTGTTAGCACAAGTAGGAAGCAAGGGAGGGTTTTTGCAGTCAAAGGGTTGGGTCTGTTGTTACATTTATTTGCTTATATTTTTTATTGTTTACGTCCCTGTTAATTTATTTTTGTATGTCGAATTTTAAATGTGTGTGTGTGTGTGTGTGTGTGTGTGTGTGTGTGTGTGTGTGTGTGTGTGTGTGTGTGTGTGTGTGAATCACGGGTATTATAGCCCGTAGAGTTATTCAGAAATAACGTCAGTGCGTGCAGATTAAGGTTGATTCAGTATTCCCAGTCATGGATGGATGGATGGACTGATGGATTGTTGGATAATTGGATGGATGAGTTGGCTGGTTGGATGAATGTATACAGTAGACGGATACATGAGATGGATGAGCGAATAACTTGGAGAGATTAAATGCTTGAGGAAACGGATGAACGGGTGAATAGGTAGATGGATGAATAGATGGATGGTTATATGAAAAGAAGGATGAGCTGACGAAGAAGTAGATGGCCGAATGGATGGATGGATGCATGAGGAGTTGGATAGATTGGTGACTGAATAGCTGGATGGATGGATGGATAGATGGATATATGAAGAGATGGATTTATTGATGAATTAAGTAGTCAATTGTATGGATAGATGGATGAGCGATGAATAAATACTGTAGATGGATGGAATGGTGGATAAGTAGATGGATGGATTGGTGAATAAGTTGAGGAAGGGATGGATAGATGGTTATATGACTAGATGGTTAGATGAATGAATGGATGGATGGATGGCTAGAGGAATGTATAAGACAGGATGGACTGGTGAATAGGTAGATGGGTGGGTGGATAGATGGATATGAGTGGATGATTGCTGGTGGATAAGTAGGTGGACGCTTGGTGGATGAGTTGGTGAATAGCTTGGTGGATAAGTAGGTGGATAGATGGATGGATGGATACGAGTGGATGAATGCATGGTGGATGAGCTGATAGATTGATCGGTGGGTGGAATGACTGATGGATAAATAAATAGGAATATAATCAAATAGATGAGAGAGAGAGAGAGAGAGAGAGAGAGAGAGAGAGAGAGAGAGAGAGAGAGAGAGAGAGAGAGAGATGTACGGGTAATTGGATGGCTGAAAGATAGATGTAGGATAGATTGGTTGAAGAACTGAATGTTGCATAGGAACGAAAAGGGAAGGACGGTACGAGGATTGCACAGGACGATATTGTAAGTAGACTGATCAGTTGACATAGATAGGTAGATGGGTAGGTAAACAGACAGGTAGATGGATAAGTGGGTAGGCAGACAAACACTTGAAAACAGACAGTTGCCTAGTTAGATGGATAGCAGAAAAGTTTCAGATATTTACATATTTGGAATTAGGATACTATACTCGATTTTTTTCCAGCTGAAGATCCACTTTCGTGAATGTGGCACCTGCGCACTCCTGCCGCGTGATTGGTTGGTTTCAGATTCATACCTGAAGTATCATATTTACACAAAACAGTTGTACCTTATATTCCAATTCTCATAAATGTTGTCTTGCATTGTCATTGTGCTATACAAACAGACATGAAACGAGTATGTATATGTGCTTTACCCAAACGGACAATGAATTTGAGGAAGTTGAATTTGAATTGAAATATTTGTTGTTGTAAAAGGTACAGAGTTGTTGCATCTCAAATGAATAAATAAATATATATACTGACGGATAATATGGGCGAAGGTATCGAAGCAATGGTGTAGGTGTGGTCCATAAGAGAGTCTAACATCTTGCGACACGAGACAACTTGTTTTTCCCGCCTGGCCATCTCTCGTGTCCTCCCCTCCTCATCTGTAGCGACTGTTCCATTCGCCTTCCCACTTCCACCACTTTACCACAGATAAAACCGCTAATAGAATGGTACTATTGTCAAATGTAAGAAGTGCCTAAGTATTAAGATACCTTTTATTTGCACTTATCCAGCCACATGCTTTTATTATTATTATTGTTATTATTTGTAATAGAGAGATGCAACAACTCTGTATCTTTTAAACCAGTAAATATTTTAATTCAAATTCAACTTCCTCATATTCATTGTCCGTTTGGGTAAAGCACATATACATACTCGTTTCACGTCTGTTTGTATAGTACAATGACAATGCAAGACAACATTTATGAGAATTGGAATATAAGGTACAATTGTTTTTTGTAAATGTGATACTTCAGGTATGAAACTGAAACCAACCAATCACGCGGCAGGAGTGCGCAGGTGCCACATCCACGAAAGTGGATCATCAGCTGGAAAAAAATCGAGTATAGGCAAGTGGATAGAAATACTCGTACACTGGTGGATAGATGGGTGGAAAGGTGAGTAGATAGACGGTACAGACAGACAGACAGACATATAGATACGAGTAGGTAGGTAGGTAGATAGACAGGGGGTTATGTACAAACTGAGAGGCGAATAGATAGACAGACAGGCAGATAGACAGCAACGAGGTGTCAGTCTCTCCATCACATTCCTCCAATACCTCATCTCACTGCACTTGATAACTAAAAAAAAAAAAGGAATAAAAAAAAAGTTGTGGTTTATATAGTCATAAAACCTTGTGAATAATATGGAACGTGTGAATTAAATATATTTCATAGTGGAGTTACTTTGTATGGGGAGGGTAGGTCTGCCTCACTAATGAATATATTGGGGTGGTTTGTACGCATTTGAATGATTGAGAGAGAGAGAGAGAGATTTGACTGTAGATGAATTTTGTGTGTGTGTGTGTGTGTGTGTGTGTGTGTGTGTGTGTGTGTGTGTGTGTGTGTGTGTGTGTGTGTGTGTGTATTTTAGCATATAGATCTCCACTTCGCAAGGTGTGTTTTACCAATTCTGTCGGCTTCACTTGCCACACATTATTCACAAAACATAAAAGTATTAAAGTGTAAGATGTAACCTAAACAAATACAACAGAGTTGTTTGGGAGCCTGCTTGGCTGGCGAGAATATGGAAAGGCTGGATGTAGCTTTACTAAATGTATTGAGGGCGTCAAGTAGTGTACTCAATTTAACTCCTCGAGCGTGAAGAGGCTGATATGCAAAATATAATTGCCTGGTGGTAGCAAAACTACAGTACATGTGATGTCCTTGAGTTGAAGGAGTCAACTCTCTCCCTTAACTGACTCGTTCCTTCTACGAGTCTCCTGATGTCTACTGTCATTCCTTCATCTCTCCTTTTTTTTTTTTTTTTTCATCAGCTAAGTCTCTTTTCCTCTTTCATTTCCTCTCATCAACTTCTATCTCTTCACCCTGAACACGACCAGGTAATCTGGGTCAGAGTGACTTCTCTCTTTGGCACACCAAGGCAAATATAAACCAGCAGAAGAACGACACAGAACCTAAACTCTTATCGAAGGTGAACCACAATCGTCCACATCTGTCCATCCTCCAGTGTCCTCTTCAAGAACCTCCGAACAGCAACTTTAAGGATAACACGAAGTGTTGCGTAGAACATAAGGTCTGATACAAGATCGAAATGTTTCCCCAGTGTGGGGAGAGGTCGCCACTCCCATACGGACGTGTAGCGGCGTCAAAGGTATTGCATGATGAGGGCGAAATAGATTAGGAGTCCAAGAGCCAAAGGAGACTCGATGGCCGCGGTCTTGAGGCTGATCTGCATTTACTCGTTTAGTTCCAAGACGGAATCGTAGGTCGCTTCGGCCAGTACAAACTCCCCAGTGACGATGTTTTGGCTGACTATTCAGAGGTTTAAGAGATTTATTTATTTGTTAACACTATTCTGTATTTTTGTTGGGGCACTGTACCTCTACGGTTTAGGTAATCATAGCAGTTTAGATTACTTAAGAGTAAACATCCAGTTGTTGCTGTCAACAAAAATTCTTTATTATTCAATATTTGTTCATTATTCAGTCCTTTTCTGTCACATCAGGGGTGTAGGGATCTGACGCTAGGCTACTCAGTCCCGATATTTAAGGCAATGAACAGCCTCTCATTCTCCTGAGTGGCATTATGGGTGCAATAAAGGCCAACCCATCCCTCGGATGTAAGTCCTTAGGAGACCCATCCGGGTGAAACGCCTGAACTCAGTAGACCACCAGGCGGCTTATGTTACCACAACCATCACCACCGCCACCATCACTGATATCACCACTACCGTTACCACAGCTACAGTTACCCGTCACTGCTATCATCACCACCAATACCACTTTTACCTTCTACATTCAGTCACCACCACTACCACGATCACCACCATCATTACTATCACCACCACCACTGTCACCACCATCACTTCCACTACTGTCATCCCTGTCATCACCACTAACACAACCAATAATACCACCACCACTATCACTGTCGTCCTTATTTCACTACTGCCATCACCGCCAGTATAATCAGTATCACTGAAACAAGAAAAATCGGAATAGTGCTCAGTAGGTTGCCATTTTCTTGCCTTTCCAGCAAAATACAGTGTACTTATGACAGGGAAATAAGTGATCATAAGTTTGTTCGTATCAACCTTGGTCGCTTGCGTCCAGTGCCCCCTCTGAGTTGCACCTTTTCCACCCGTGAGCTTACCCTTGTCTGTCTGTATTCATCTGATGGAACCGGGCCGCTCCCACAACACGAATACTAAATCGTGGCTGCATGAAATTGGATGGCCTTAAGATCTGAGGTTGGAATGAGTTTATGATTATTATACTCTTCTTACTCGAACGTGGCCTAAAACTGACGTCTCTCCATCTTGACTGCTGGGATGTAACAACAGTGTAACAATGGAATATGATGCTGGTCGTGAAGAAGTGCTGTGGTAAGGATGTAGAGCTGTAGCACTGTCTTTTTGTGGCACTGAACTATGGGCAAAAGGACAAAAATGTGAGCAGATTTAGATGATTAGAGCATAGTCAAATCAACCATGCAATCTGACTACACTTGCCATCGACTGAACTGAAAAGGGTTACGTATCTTCCTCAAATTAGATATAAATATATCCTGTTGACTTGTCTTGATTGTGATGATGATGATGGTGTTAGAGTTATGATAGAGGTGGGAGGGGTTGTGATGATAATGATGGAGATTTAATTTGGTAGTGATATTGGTAGTAGTGGTCATGATGGTTGTAGTAATGATCGTTGCAGTGTTAATAATAGAGATGGTTGTAACACAAGTGGTTACTGTGGCGGCAGTGGTGATAATTGTTGTAGTGGTAAATACCGGTGATAATGGTGGTAGTGATGGGGATGTGGATGGTGACAGGAATGGTAGCGATGGTGATGGTTAGTGATGATGGTTGTGGTAATAATCGTAGTTGTGGTGATGGTGCTAGTGGTTAAGATGGTGGCCATCGTGGTGGTGGTAGCGATGGTAATGGTGATGGAGGTGGTGGTGGCAGTAGTGATACTGATGGTGGTGGTGATGGTGGTGGTAGTGGTAGTACTGGGCCGAATTTGATAAAAAGTTTTTCAATTTTGTTCACACACCAACAGAGTGACACGCCGTGAAAAACATTACAGCTGCTTCACAATCCTCAGCGCGTGTGCAATAAATGGACGGATAGACAAGAAAGCAAAATACTGAAACGTATAGACAGATGGATAGACATTCAAACACAGATACGTGGAGACAGACACCGACTGCAGGTAGACCACTAGACAGAAGATAGATAAATACATAGATTAATAGGCAATTAAGCAAATAATTTTGTATTCATTGGCATAAGATCAGAATTGCATTTTTTCCTGTATCGTAGTAGTTTCAAATTGGAGGAGGGGAATTGACTGCTACACGCACTGATTTTATTCATGATGGCAGAGTTGGGTACACGGAAACTTTTCGAATAGGATATCAGGGTGCCTTGCTACACACACACACACACACACACACACACACACACACACACACACACACACACACACACACACACACACACACACACACACACACACACACACACACACACACACACACACACACACACACACACACACACACATTGTGATTCGCATCCAGTATTGCTTTTCCTGTGAATACCGAATAACACACACACACACACACACACACACACACATTGTTATTCGCATCCAGTATTGCTTTTCCTGTGAATACCGAATAACACACACACACACACACACACACACACACACACACACACACACACACACACACACACACACACACACACTATTGTACCCAGTATTCTTAAGTCGGTGGAAATATGAATTTCTGGAAAGTATTAAGTGGGTATTAAGTTGACTTCAGCCATCTTCTGCTGTCGCTTTATCTGACTGTGTTCTCCCGCATTATTATTACCAGTCGCGATAGCGAAGCTGGTATTGTTTTAAGTTTGTGTGTGTGTGTGTGTGTGTGTGTGTGTGTGTGTGTGTGTGTGTGTGTGTGTGCGTGTGTGCGTGTGTGTGTGCGCGCGCGCGCATGATTAGCCACGATAACTTCGCAACCGCTCAAGATAATCATCAAAAATTTTTACAGGTGTATAGTAGGAGAAAAAAGCGATCACGAGTTCGAGATTGGTGAAAGTAGGTCAGTGTAGATCTATTAGTCTGTTACCACGGTAACTTCGCAGCCTCTCAAGACATCATCACTGAAATTTACAGGTGCGTAGTAGGGATGAAAATCTCCTACGAGTATTGTGTTTAGTTTGTCTGTCTGTCTCTGTGCCCGTGTGTCTGTTAGCAGGATACCTTTGCAACCGCTCAAGATATCATCACAAAATTTTTCAGGTGTGTATTAGGGATGAAAATCTCCTGGGAGTTCGAAAATGGTGAAAGTAGGCCAAGGTCTGTGTCTGTTAGCACGTTCACTTCGCAACCACTCAAAATATCATTACAAAATTTTACAGGTGTGTAGCAGGGATGAAAATCTCCTGCGAATTCGAAATTGGCGAAAGTAGGTCAGATTCCGAGCCGTACTAGATACCGTCACCCTCATTAAAAAAAAAAAAAAAAAAAAAATGCTTAAGTCATTATTTCGGCGATTTCTGGATTTTTGCCTAAATCGATTCTTTATCACGTGGCGCACCTATTGGCATAGCTGCCTTTGTCAGGTCTAGGGTGTGAGTGGTCTAAAATGTGTCTCAGGTTTCTGCCTAAGTCATTGAAAATTAAGAAAATGAGACAGTATTTTTTTTTCGATATCCCGAAAAGTAGAAAAAATGACAGGCAGGTGTTTTTTTTTTTTTTTCATGAGGGTGACGATATATATCGGCTCGCGGCTGATGTAATTCCCTTCTTGGGAGTGTCTTCTTCTTCTTCTTCTTCTTCTTATTATTATTATTATTATTATTATTATTATTATTATCTATCTATCTATCTATTGCCAGACGCCTCAATCCCGTTTGGGGTGGCCACAAACAAATCGCCTCCAAGTCGCCCTGTCCCCCGCCATTTCACTGCCCTGCTCCCAACTCACACCCCCCTCTCTCATATACCTCTCCACCCCATCCCTCCATCTCATCCTCGGCCTCCCCCTCCCTCTTCCCCCCTCCACCTCACTCACATACACTCTCTTCGTCAGTCTTTCGCCCTCCTTCCTCTCCACATGGCCAAACCACCTCAGTGTGTTCCTCCTAACGCTTCCTATCACATCGACATCCACACCACAACGCTCCTTTATATCCTCATTCGTCAGCCTGTCTCTCCACGTGACTCCACAGGCTCCTCTTAAATAACTCATTTCCACTGCTCTCACTCTTGCCTTGTGTCCATCCAACAATGTCCAAGCTTCACTTCCGTACGTTAGAGTTGGTATCACAATACTGTCATGTAGTAACTTTTTCACTTCCATGCTCACTTCCCTGTTTCTTATCACTGCTTTCAAGGAACCAGCAACCTTTCTTCCCTGCTGTACCCTTTCAAGCACTTCACCCTCCAAACCTCCATCCTTACTCATCACACTACCCAAATACTTAAACGTACTCACATTTTCCAATTCCTCACCATCTAACCTCGCTGTACATTCACTAACTTCACCTCTCTCAAAGACTATCACTTTACTCTTCCCTACATTCACCTTTAGGTTCCGTTTCTTACACACTCTCTCAAACTCATCCACCAAGCCTTGCAGCTCCCCTTCGTCTTCACTCAACAACACAGTATCATCTGCAAACAACAGTACAGGGAGTTTCCAAACACTATCCTCTCTCACCAGGGCCACTCCAACATCCACTACCCTACCTTGTACCTCTTTTTATTACCCCATCCATGTACAGATTGAACAACCATGGAGACATGACACATCCTTGTTTCAAACCAACTTTCAAAGAGAAAAATTCACTTAGTTCACCATCCACACGCACTGCAGCCTTCGCACCATCGTACATACTCTTCACAGCATTCAACAACTTCCCGTCTACTCCATATATTCTTAACACTTTCCACAATCCTTGTCTATCCACCCTGTCATATGCTTTCTCCAAATCCATGAAAGCCGCATACAACTTCTTTCCCTTCTCTAGAAACTTTTCCACTAAAGATCTAAGAATGAATATCTGATCTACACAACCTCTTCCCTTCCTAAAGCCTCCCTGTATTATTATTATTATTATTATTATTACTGTTATTTTTTTTTACTACTTCTACTACTACTACTTCTACTACTACTACTACTACTGCTACTACTGCTACTCTTGCTGCTGCTGCTACTACCTATTATATAAAAAAAACATCACCACCATCCATATGGGAATTATATTGTGAAGATCAAAACCAATCTTCATAATATAGTTCACGATTTGGAGTTGTAATGTGAAGGTTAACTGTAACCATCTTATTACAGTCCCTTGGCACCAAGCACGCCAGCTGCTACTACTACTACTACTACTGCTGCTGCTGCTAGTACTACTACTACTACTACTTTTTTATTTTCTACTACTATCACCTCCATCCATTGGTGAATTATATTGTGAAGATTAAAACCAACCTTCCTAATACAGTTCACCATTTGGAGTTGTAATGTGAAGGTTAACACTACTACTACTACTACTACTACTACTACTACTACTACTACTACTACTACCGTACTACTACTACTACTGCTACTACTACTACTGCAGATGATGATGATAATAATAATGATAAGTGAACGCAAAGAGCACGTACCTCCTCCAGCACCTGTACCATACAACTCAGATCACCAACTTTTGGCCCATGATCCACATACAGTATCCACAAAATTTCACTGAAATCCATCAACAACATTTAGAGATGACCTTTGTACAAACAGACAAACCGGGGTGAATACATGACCTCCAACTTCATATTATCATTATTATTATTATTATTATTATCATCATTATTATTACTATTATTATTATTAATATGACGTGTGTACAAACAGACAAACAGGGGTGAATACATGACCTCCAACTTCATATTATCATTATTATTATTATTATTATTATTATTATTATTATTATTATTATTATCATTATTATTACTATTATTATTATTAATATGACGTGTGTACAAACAAACAGGGGTGAATACATGACCTCCAACTTCATATTATCATCATTATTATTATTATTATTATTATTATAGTGGTAGGTGGGGGCGCTCACCATCCACTCATTCGATGTAGTGCTTCTCTCGGGTGTCTGCCTTTTCCTCTCCTCCATCCTTCTTTCCTTCCATCCTCTTGTCTTTCTAGCCTTCATTCTTTCCTCGTCCTTCTGCCTGCGGATGACATTACACTCCCTCTTCTTTCTTTCCTTCATTCTTTCTTCATCCTTCTGCCTGTGGGTGACTGTACACTGAGTGACAAGCCAAATGGTTTCCTGTACACCAGGAAACCAGTTACTACGCTGGGTGGTAATCATATAACCAAATTTTGGCGCCTGATGGTTTAGTGGGTAATTATGGCGCTCCAGTCGGATTGAGCCGGTGAAGGTTTATATCCAAGGGGTGATTTGGGTTTATTGCTCACGTAATGCCACTCGGGGATGAGTGAGGTTGGTCACTCTCATCCTAAATGTCAGGACCAACTTGCCTAGCCCCGGGCTCCCACGCTCCTCATGGGGCAACGTAGGATTGAATGATGGATGGATGGATAATTATTATTATTATTATTATTATTATTATTATTATTTTCATCATCATCATCATCATCATCATTATTATTATTATTATTATTATTATTATTATTATTATTATTATTTTCATCATCATCATCATCATCATTATTATTATTATTATTATTATTATTATTATTATTATTATTATTATTATTATATTTTCAGACTAGCCGATGGAAGCAGCTAATGTCACGTGACCCAGCCGTCTTTCCTTCCTGGTGATCTGATGATTTGAAGGCACAGACCCAAGTGACGGCCTTCCTTTGCCCGTTGGTCGGGGGCACCCAGAGGTAAGTGGTTAACTTCTCCAGTGGGGTAGGAGAAGGCTATGTATTCACCCGTGTTTGTCTGTATGTCCAAAAGATGCCTCAAAAAGTTATAGATGGACTTCAGTGAAACTTTGTGGATATGTGGGCCATAGACCAAGGAAGAGTTGGTTAAATTTTCTTGGTGATCTGAATTCGAGTCCCAGTTCAGGACGGTTTTTTGTGTGTCCACAAGATGGTTCAAAAACTTTATGATGGATTTTATTGAATTTTTCCTGTATTTGTGGGTCATGTGCTAAGAAGCGCTGGTTAAATTTTGGTGGTGCAATGAGTTGTCTGGCATAGGCGTTGGCGGAGGTATGCGCTCTCTGAGTACTATCATGTTTTTGGACCATGTAATAATTCTACTGTGAAAATGTTCTGAACTACGGTAGCCTAGCCTCGGACACCTACTGTACATCTGCAAGCGGAAATGTGGGTTTGACTTACCGTTGTTGTTATTATTTTTACTCTATTATTACTTTTATAATAATAATAATTATTATTATTGTTATTATTATTATTATTATTATTATGACACTAAGGTCAAAAGTAGGCTCCGCATCATTAATATGCAAGTAACTTCAATCATATATTGTTGGTATGAATATGATGGTTGGAGAATAAACCTTTTTAGAAACTTGAGTTACCGTGAACGCGGGCAACACACTGCTAGATGATTAGGGTGGTCCGTCGAATTACAATTTCTCCAAAACGTCAGTGTAACCATCCCCACGCTTACGCAGTCAGTATTGATGGAGAGGGTGGTGGTTAGGGCGTTATGGCGAACGGTGATTTTCGATGGAATAGCCTATTAGCGAAGAAAAATCACAAATTTTACGGTATGTAAGAGTGAACACAAAGATTAATACCCTCATCCTTAACTATGAATATACTGTATATTACTGATTCGAGGCAGTTTTCGAAGTGCTGAGCATCAACAGTAAAAAAAAGAATCCAACGCTAGCAATCACCCAAAAGCGCAGAATGTATTGCTGTTTATTATTATTATTATTTTTTTTTATTAACTTTACTGTAATAGTAGTTCTAGTAGTAGTAATATGATTGTGGGTATTATTGTGTTTATTGTTTTCTTTCGCTTTTCGTAGATAATGAGTGAAAGCTAAGCAGATAGTTATAAGAATAGCTTAACAGTGTCATGAGAATCAGCGATTATTATGCATTAATACATAAAGTTTGTGCACCGCATGAAAAAAGATGGAGGAGGAAGAAGAAAATGTTGAGGAGGAAGAGTGATAGGAAGAGGAAGCGGGGACGGGATAGGGAGGAGGAGGAGGAAGGAAGAGACGATGATGAGTAGGAAGAGAGGAAGGGAAAGGAAACTAGGAGAGAATGAATAATGAGAAAAGGAAGAAGGAAAATTTAAGAAAGGAAAAAAGTGAAGGAGAGCGGAGGAAATGGGTAGGGGAGGAAAGAGACTGGGAAATGAGGAAAGTTAAGCAGGGAATTAGAGAGAAGGAGAAGAAGGGGATAAGGAGAGAACTGATGTAAAACTAATGTAAAACAAGGAGTGTGTGTGTGTGTGTGTGTGTGTGTGTGTGTGTGTGTGTGTGTGTGTGTGTATGTGTGTGTGTGTGTGTGTGTGTGTGTGTGTGTGTGTGTGTGTGTGTGTGTAAGAAGTTTGAGTTATTGAGTTTGTCAGGAAAAGTTTTGGTGCAGAGTTGTGGCACGGAGTCTGGCTGAAGGCACCTATTAAGGTCACTAACCCCTTTGTCCAAATTACCTGATATATATATTCTTGATACCTCCAGACGATTGTATTCAGTTGAGGGTGAGTCATAGCAGCCTGGCAGATGTTAAAGTCACATGTTCCTTCCCACCCATTCTCTCTCTCTCTCTCTCTCTCTCTCTCTACTGTATATATATATATATATATATATATATATATATATATATATATATATACAGTAGAGAGAGAGAGAGTGGGAGGGTTCCTGCTGAAGGAGGCAGACCACAGCCTTCATTAAATTCCTTACTTCAAGCGGGATACCTTAAGCTGGGTAAAATTTGGTACCGAAAAGAATAATAAAAAACTCAGGTAAGAACGCAGTAACTTGAATGCTGAGGGCCGAGAATGTGTGTTGGCGTCTTGAGTACGTGTTGGCGTATTGAGTATGTGTTGGCGTATTGAGTATGTGTTGGCGTATTGAGTATGTGTTGGTGTCTTGAGTACGTGTTGGCGTATTGAGTATGTGTTGGCGTATTGAGTATGTGTTGGCGTCTTGAGTACGTGTTGGCGTATTGAGTACGTGTTGGCGCCTTGAGTACGTGTTGGCGCCTTGAGTACGTATTTGTGTCTTGAGTACGTGTTGGCGCCTTGAGTTGGAAAGGTTGGGTCGAGTAAAATCCTGTGGTGGCAGCTGGAGTTAGTTATTGAGGCGACAGTGTGCTGGAGGGGCCGATGGACACTTCCTGGCTAGGCCACTGTGGGGGCTTTTCTGTGGTTACTTGACGGGCGGTATCAGGCTTAAAAGAAGACGTCATCGAACTGAAGGGGCTGAAGGAGGTTGTTCCCAATCCTGCTCAGAGAACTGTCTCCCATCAGCTGAATGAAATCGCTCTTCTGTAGCAGGAATATAGGAGGAAAGGTGTATTATAGGGGTTAAGAAAAGGTGTGGATTGCATGTTGATCCCTTGCATCACGGCAGCGGCTAATGATGATGATAAATGAAAGGATAATGTTTCCGAATTATTTTCTTCACCGTAGGGAAGGCCTCTGGTGCTAGAAAGAATAGGAACAAAATCTAAAAACCTCTTCAATACGATGAGGCCAATTTTCTTTCATTTTTGTTAATTTCAGTCTTTTTGACTCAGCTGAGGGTGACCTGCATGCCGTTGTGTAGGCACCGAGGCCATGACCGGAACAGAGGCTGGGTTGACCTCTTCATTGCTGTTACACACATACATTAATACATACATACTTACATACATACTTACGAGTATAGAAGAGACATGTATATCACACACAGAAATGTACCGAGGTAATACACACACACACACACACACACACACACACACACACACACACACACACACACACACACACACACACACACACACACACACACACACACACACACACACACACACACACACACACACAGACTTAGAATCATGCTATTATTTGTATGACAGCTTATTTGGCTCTGCATATCTAAAAGAAAGTCTCTCTCTCTCTCTGTCTCTGTCTCTCTCTCTCTCTCTCTCTCTCTCAACAAAGCCATCCTGCTTTCTCATATCACCTTCCTTATCTTCTTCCACGCTGACATGCTTCTTCCTCTCATATCCTAATCTTACATGCTAGCTTGAACGTACCGTAGGGATTCTCTCTCTCTCTCTCTCTCTCTCTCTCTCTCTCTCTCTCTCTCTCTCTCACACACACAACTTTTCATTTCATTTATTTCCTTAACTTTGTACAATATCATGCTTTCTTCCACTTACTCTTCATCTCCTGTCTCTCACTTCCTTCCTCTCTTCCATCTTTTCTCCCCGCCTTCTTTCTCTTTTCTTTCACCGTCTCCTCCCGTCTCTCCTTCTCTTTCCTCTGTCCTCTGCATCCTCTTCACTTTCCTTATCATCATCTCCCATATCATCCATCCATCCCATCTCCCCGTTCCCCCCTTCTCTCCTCATTCCGCTCCTCACCCTTTCTTTTCTTCTCCTCTCTTTCCTTCCACCTTTCTCTCCCTTATCGCTCAGCTTCTGTCTTCTCTCCTGCACGTCCTCCAGTTCCCTCTGCTTGTTTTCTTCTTCCGCCTTTCTTCTTATCATCACAGACATCTTCCTTCCCTCATTTCCTCCCTGCTCTTCTTATTTTTCTTTTCGCCTCTCTTTCCACTGTGTCACTTTTCTTCTTTTTGTACTCTCTTTCATTGTTCTGGTGTCTGTTTTCTTATCTCCTCTCCTGCCTTTCCTCTTTCCATTCTTTCTTGCCTCATCTCTTTTATTTCTCCATCCCTTTTCTTTTTCCCCCTTTCTTCTTCTCCCACCTCTTCTTTCTTTCTCATTTCATCTCGGTTCTTATAATTTTTTTTCATCCTCACCTTCCCTTCCCCCATTACTTTCCTGTCTTCCCTCTGCCGTTTCCCTGTAATCTTTTCATCGTTTTTCCCTTCCACCTTCATTATTTTCTTTTTCTTCTTTCTTCGCGCTCTTATCGTCTCATTTCCTTTTCTCATTTCCATCTTTTTCATTTCTTTCCTCTCCCCATCCTGTTTCTCTCTCTTTCATCCTCTACTTTTTGTCTTTCCCTTACTCCTATCCTCTCGTTGTCTTCTTCTTTCATCGCTGGTTCTCTTATCCTATGCCACTTTTTCTCTCCATTTCTCCGCAGTCGTATTATTTCCCTTTCTCTTATCCTCATCTCTCACCTCTCTTTCTTCTGTACCTTCTTCCTTTTCCTGCTGTCTGTCTTTTATTCCGTCTCCTCCTTTCTGTCGTATATCCTTTCCTCCTCACCGTACTATATCTTCTTTCTTCACCTTCCTTCTTCCTTTTCTCCTCTTCTGATAAACATATTCCGATATTTTTCTCCTTCCTTTCTTCTTTCTATTCTTACACTTTTTATCTCTCGTCTTTCACCATTTTCCTTCTTCCTTTTCTACCTTTTTAACCTTTCATCTCTCCCTTCCTACCTTTTCTTCTCCTTTTCTCCTTTCTCCTCTCCCTTCCTTCCTTCGCCTCTCACTTCCTCCCTTCGCCTTTCCCTCCCCCTCTCCTCCTCTCACTTCCTCTCTTCTCCTATCCCCACCCCCTTTCTCCTCTCCCTTCTTCCCTTCTCCTCTCCCTTCTTCCCTTCTCCTCTCCCTTCTTCCCTTCTCCTCTCCCTTCCTCCCTTCTCTCCCTTCTTCCCCTCTCTTCTCCCTACTTCCTTTCTCCTTTCCCCTTTTTCCTTCTTTCTTATTTTCTCCCTGTTCTCTTCATTCCTCCACCGCCTTCTCATCCTCCTTCATCAGCTCTTGTCTCCTCCTCCTCCTCCTCCTCCTCCAACGCAGTATATCCAAACAAACACCTCCACAACAATACCGTACCATCTCAGTGTTGTTATAATTGATTCCATCTTCCCGGGATTGCATAAACTGAAGATGATGATAATGGTGACGGTGCCAGTGATGATGATGGCAGTTACAGTGATGATGGCAGTGGTTATTACAATGATGGTGATGATGGTTATAGTGATGAGGGTAGCGGTAATGATGGTGGTGTAGATGACAACGAAGATGATGAATGTAATGGTGTTGGTGCCGATGATGATGATGATGATGATGATGATGATGATGATAATAATGATGATGTTGATGATCGTCCTTTGTTAGTGAAATGATTCTGGTTTTCTGTTATTGATTATAGACCTCTGTCAGTGAAATAATCCTCTATTTGTGAAGTGATTATAGTCCTTTGTTAGTGAAGTGATTGTAGTCCTTTGTTAGTGAAGTGATTATAGTCCTTTGTTAGTGAAGTGATTATAGTCCTTTGTTAGTGAAGTGATTATAGTCCTTTGTTAGTGAAGTGATTGTAGTCCTTTGTTAGTGAAGTGATTATAGTCCTTTGTTAGTGAAGTGATTATAGTCCTTTGTTAGTGAAGTGATTATAGTCCTGTTAGTGAAGTGATTATAGTCCTTTGTTAGTGAAGTGATTATAGTCCTTTGTTAGTGAAGTGATTATAGTCCTTTGTTAGTGAAGTGATTATAGTCCTTTGTTAGTGAAGTGATTGTAGTCCTTTGTTAGTGAAGTGATTATAGTCCTTTGTTAGTGAAGTGATTATAGTCCTTTGTTAGTGAAGTGATTATAGTCCTTTGTTAGTGAAGTGATTATAGTCCTGTTAGTGAAGTGATTATAGTCCTTTGTTAGTGAAGTGATTATAGTCCTTTGTTAGTGAAGTGATTATAGTCCTTTGTTAGTGAAGTGATTATAGTCCTGTTAGTGAAGTGATTATAGTCCTTTGTTAGTGAAGTGATTATAGTCCTGTTAGTGAAGCGATAATAGTCCTGTTAGTGAAGTGATTATAGTCCTGTTAATGAAGCGATAATAGTCCTGTTAGTGAAGTGATTATAGTCCTGTTAATGAAGCGATAATAGTCCTGTTAGTGAAGCGATAATAGTCCTGTTAATGAAGCGATAATAGTCCTGTTAGTGAAGTGATTATAGTTCTGTATTATAGTCCTGTTAGTGAAGTGATTATAGTCCTGTTAGTGAAGCGATAATAGTCCTGTTAGTGAAGTGATTATAGTCCTGTTAGTGAAGCGATAATAGTCCTGTTAGTGAAGTGATTATAGTTCTGTATTATAGTCCTGTTAGTGAAGTGATTATAGTTCTGTATTATAGTCCTGTTAGTGAAGTGATTATAGTTCTGTATTATAGTCCTGTTAGTGAAGTGATTATAGTCCTGTTAATGAAGCGATAATAGTCCTGTTAGTGAAGTGATTATAGTTCTGTATTATAGTCCTGTTAGTGAAGTGATTATAGTCCTGTTAGTGAAGTGATTATAGTCCTGTTAGTGAAGTGATTATAGTTCTGTATTATAGTCCTGTTAGTGAAGTGATTATAGTCCTGTTAGTGAAGTGATTATAGTCCTGTTAGTGAAGTGATTATAGTCCTGTTAGTGAAGTGATTATAGTCCTGTTAGTGAAGTGATTATAGTCCTGTTAGTGGTGTTTAATCTCCCTTGACCACAGTGAGTGTCTGTGAAGCAGCATAAATGGTCTGGCTGCAGCAGGAATAAAATAAGACGTCATCGTGCTGATAGGGTTAATGACTACCTTCAATTATTCACCTGTCACTCTTCTGCCTTAATGGCTCAGGTCCCCCTCTTCCTCATCCATCTTACAACCCTCGCAAATCGCCATCGTCTTCATCACCATTAGTCATCAGTTATCATTACCTTTTTTCCACCTTTGGATGGGGTGAGGTAGGGGGAAAAAAAAAAAGAAAGAAAAAAAAAAAAAGATAATAATAGCGCTATGAACTGCATGTCCAGTGAAGTGAGCCACACAGTCATTCACACATCAATCAATTCCCAGAAATCACAGCTGCACCTTACAAGCCTAACCCGTTATACGGTATGATTAATTAATACGATATAATTTAATATGAACAAATGCTAAATAACGCAAAGTGTAATAATGATTAAGTTACAAGTATGAATTGAAGTAAAGTGCATCATTGGCAAGAGATAAGAATTACTGTGTATTGATGGCCACGCTGACTAGATGGATGTGGAAATGGTTTAGAAGATGACAAATAAATAAATTCCCAAAGTTGACTGATGCAGTTTGAAAGGAGGTGTCCATTTGTTTATAGATTTAAAACGAACAATTTCTAGGGTAGACTGAAATACTGGTACTTAAATAGGAGTTTAAGAAAGGTAGGAGGAGAGGGAGAACTGGATATAGTGAAAGGAGAGGAGCAGGAGGAGTTAGGAAGAGGAAGAGAAAAAAGGGGAGAAGGAAGAGAGGAAGGACGAGGTATGGAGAGGAGAAAGAGATGGAAAAGTGAGAGGGAGAGAGAGAGAAGGAGGAGGAGGAGGAGGAGAACAATACTGAGAGTATTAATGCGAATACAATAATTGAATAGTTTCCACATTGGCACACACACACACACACACACACACACACACACACACACACACACACACACACACACACACACACACACACACACACACACACACACACACACACACACACACACACACACACACACACACACACACACACACACACACACACACACACCTTTACCTTGTCCTTATCGTTTATTTTCATCTTTCATTCATCTTCTTTTCTTCTCTCGCCGTTATCTAAATCCTTGTTCTGAATTTCCCCCTCCTCCTCCGCGTCATCCTCCTTCTCCTCCTCCCCCTCCTCCTCGTCATCATCATCATCATCATCATCATCATCATCGTCATCGTCATCGTCATGATGATGATGATGATGATCACCACCACCACCACCACCACCACCACCACCACCACCACCATTCACCATTCATCATCATCTCTCCTTCACCCTCACCTCCACATACACAGTTCCATTTACCTCTTTCCTTTCTTCTCTTCTCCAAGCTCTCTTCCTCTTTTTCACTCCCTCATCCTCATTCATTTCCTCTTCCTTCCTGCGACCTCTTCTTTGCCCTCTCTTTCATTCATTCTTTCATCGTTCTTCCTTTCCATCACCTCTTCTTTACTCACTCCTCCACATGCACATTTCCATTATCCCAGTCCCTCATTTCTCCCTCTCCTTTATTTTCTCCCTTTATCTATGCCTTTTCTACTCTTCTTTTCCTTAGTCCTCTTTCTCACCCTCTTATATTCATCGCCATTGTCTTTTCCTCTTCTTCCCACCACACTATTTTCTCCTCTTTCCATCCCTCATCTCTTCTTCGCGTTTTTTTTTTTTTTTTTTTTTTTTTTTTTTTTTACCACCCATAATTCGTTTTTCTTCTTCCCTCTTCACATCGTCTACTTCACTATCCTTTTTGCTTCCGTTTAGGTTCCTGTTTCTTCGTCTCGCCTCATCCTCTTATCCACCTTCGTTACTTTTCCTCGTTTTCTTTTCCTTATTCAAGCGTTACCTTATTCCTTTGGCGGTAGTTGGTGGCGACCATCATCCATTCATATGATGTAGAGCTTACTTCCTCCTTCACCATATCATTCATTGTCTGTTTCTCCCACCTTTCCTGTTACTTTCAGTACACCTTACTTTTCACTTCAGGTGACTCTGTATCTCAAGAAATCATTTATAACGCTGGGCGGTAAGCATATAACCAAATAGTGGGGTGATATGGAGCCTACCTTGGTGCCGCTGTTTACTCGGTGGAAGGATGCAAATACAGCGACCATCCAGGAATCAAACTTGCACACCCCTCCCCGCCCCTCTTTGTCGGAAGGGGGGCATTTTCCATCTCTGGAGAACACTGGTTCACTACGGAACGACAATGCTGGGGCAATTGCTTGCCTGTGGCTGATGGGTCTGCCCGGCCAGACAGACTGGGATTACTCAGCAACAGTTTTATTCCTCTTCCTTCCCCATACCTGTTCATCCTCTTCTTTTCCTCTTTGTTCCCCTCACCTTTTCCTCATCCATTACCGTACTCTCATTCCTCATCCGTTTCTTTACTCTCTTCTTCTCCTCACCATTTCTTCTTCCATGTCCACCTCCTCCCCCTCCCCCGTCCCCACCGCCTTTTCCTCCTCATCAACGACTTACTCTTCATCTTTCCCCTTCACCCGCTTTTCTCCTTTTTTTCCTCCTTCCTTTCAGTCGTTCAGTTTCCTTCCCATAACGTCATCACCCCATCATTATGACACAATTAAAATTCCATCCTTACTACTACCAGACGATTTTACTTAAGAGATGCGCTGTGGTGAAGGATCAATGGAGTTTATATCTCACTAAGTTCTAAATTCTGTCATTAGGCGCACAAAATCATTAAAAGATAGCAAATATAAAGCAAAAATTACCCCTTCGTGCTGGAAGGTTAACACTCTTCCCCCACACCACCATCAACTCATGTATGTATGTATTTGTTTTATCCTTTTTCTGCTTTTGTTGTACAGCGGCATCACCTCTGTTGTTACGCTGCCATGATTTCTTTATTGTAAGTAGTCAGTTCATCTACTCTTTCATTTTTCCTTCCCTAATGTTCTCCACCCCACTTTTCTCCAATACCCACCTTCTCCACCCCACTTTTCTTCAATACCCACCTTCTCCACCCCACTTTTCTTCAATACCCACCTTCTCCACCCCACTTTTCTTCAATACCCACCTTCTCCACCCCACTTTTCTTCAATACCCACCTTCTCCACCCCACTTTTCTCCAGTATCCACCTTCTCCACTCCACTTTTTTTTTTCGATGTCTTTTTCGTTTTCCTGTTCATCTCCATATCCTCTTCCTTCCCCTCATCTCCACTTGTTTTTTTTGTTTTTTGTTTTTTTTTCACTTTTTCAACCTCTTCCATTTTTTCTTTCCTCCTTTTCCTCCTCCTCCTCCTCCTCTTCCTCCTCCTCCTCCGCTTCCTGCCTCTCTCTTTCTCTGGTCCCTTCGCCCTTGTTCCTTCCCCGCTTCCTCCTCCACCTATTCATAAATGTCCTTGACTTTCACCATCTTGAGTTTCATTCATAAAATTCTCTCCTCCATCGTCATCATCCTGACTCTCTTTCCACCTCACTTCCTCTCACCATCACCTCCTCCATTTCTTTCTTCACCCCCTCACCTCCACAATCCTATCTTTCTCTAATGTGTTTTTCATCTTCCTTTACCTGTTTCCCCCCCCCCCTCTTCTGCTTCCCTCCCTCTCACTTTCTCTCCTTCATCCTTTCCCCTTTCTTCATCCATTACCTTATTCATCCTTCTCCTCATCTCTTACCCTATTCCCCTTCCTCTTTCTTACTTCCTCTTACTCCTCAGCATCCCCCACCTTATATCTCTTCCTCCTTCTCACTTCCTCTTCCTCCTCATTTGTTCCCTAATTCCCCTTCCTTCCCCTCACCTGCTCCCTTGACCCTTCACTCTTTTCCCCTGCACTTTCCCTTCCTTCTCCTCCTCCATTAATTTCCTTCCCCTAGACCACTTCTTAGCACTTCCTCATCTCCCTTCACCACTTTCAATTCACATTTCATACTCCTACCTCTTCCATCCAACAGTTTTCTCTACTGACACTTCAATGAAATAAATCTATCAGAACTCATCGACACATAAAGTTACCATAGTGTTTTTAGTCCAGTGTTTTATATACGTCCCCCCTTCCATCTCTCTCTCTCTCTCTCTCTCTCTCTCTCTCGTGGTATATAAAACACTGAACTGAATTGGTCACGTAGTTGCGTTGGATTAATTAAAGAGGCATTACTGAAAGATTGGTACAGGAAGTAAGGGTGAAAATAATCAATGAAGAAGTAGAAGAGGTGCTGACGAGGGAAAAAATTAAAGATGCGGAACGTTCGAGAAGGAAATGAGTGAATGAGGCGGAAGAGGAAATGAGGAGAAGGAAGAGGAAAAGGAGCAGGTGAAAGGAGGGAAGTAGATGAGGAGAAGGAAGAAGTAATGGGGAAGGAAAGGGATGAGAGGTGAAGGACGTACAGTAGAAGTGAAGAGCGAGAATTGCAGACGATGGGAAGAGGAAAAAGGTTTTGGATAATGTTTGGAACGCGATGATGATTAAGAGGGGAGAGGACGAAAGTGGAAGCAAGAGGATGAAGGATGGGCCGAAAAGGAAAGTTGAATGGAAGAAGCGGAGAGGATAGAAATATAATAAAAAGAGTAGGTTGAGGAAAGGAAATTAATGGACGAAGAAGAGAGAGAGTGCGGAGGAGGAGGAGGGAAGGGAATGAAGCGACAAAAGAAAATGAGAGAAGAGAGAAGAAAATGCTATGGGAGGTGATGGGAGGGAAGAGGAAAAAGGAACTGTGGATATGCAACAGTAGGTGAAAAAGTGGAAGAGGTGAGGGGAAGAAAGAGGAGACAAGCCGACGAAGAGAAAGATATGAAAATGGAGATGTAAATTAAGTTTGGATGAATAATGAAGGCTGAAAAAGAAGGGGGTAAGGGGAAGAAAGATAAGAAAGGATATAGAGAAGAGAGGGAGTGAAAGGGGGGAGAGGAAAGTGGAAATATTAATGAGGAGGAGATGGTGAAGAATAAAAGGTAATGGGATGGGAAGTAGAATGAAGAAGACAATGTAGAGAGGAGGAGGTGAGATGAAGTAAAAAAAAAATTAAATGGATGAGGAAGACAGTAGTGAAAAGGAGAAAAGCGAAAGACTAAGTAAGGGATCCGATGAAGAAAAACGTGAGTGAAAGTGATGAAGGGAAAAAGTGGAAGAAGTGAATGCGTAACTGGGGGAGGAGGAGAAAGATAGGGAAGAGAGATAAAGAGGTGAAGAGAGAGAAAGAGGAGTAGCAACGAAGGAGAAGGAAAAAGAGAGAGGAAGAGAAAGAAATGGAAAGAGGGCGAAAGGGAAAAAGGGGAATAGTTAAAAAGAATGAAATGGGAAGAGGTAGAAGAGAACAGGTAGAGAAAAAGAAGAAAGGAAAGGAAGCCAGATCAAACAGAAAGGAGATGGGAAATGGAGAAGGACTGATAATGGAGGAGGAAGATCGATCGCAACTAATGAAGGTAAGAAAAGCATCAAAACTCTTCTCCAGACTACTACACGCAAGAAGCGGTCTACATCCACCTGCCTGTGTATCGTAAGTCCCGCACAGCTACCAGCGACAGTATTAAATGGCCGTAGGAATGTGTATTGGTAAATCCTGTACAGATACTAAAGGGCAATTTGCTGTATACCTGTCAAACAAAGTATCGGGTCGCTGGAGGTCGATGGCTATGGTAGTGAGTGAATTCCTCACACAGAGATGGTTCTATTACACTGGTCCCTCAGAGTATTTCGCATCTTTTATCACTCCTTTTTATTCATTTTGGGATAACTAATAAATAACAAGAATAGTAGGTACACTAACATCAGTGAGTGTTCCATACAGTATATCACAACACTACGTCCACGTCTCAAAATTCTTGCTGCTTTAAGTGGCGCGTTTTTTTTTTTTTTTTTAACGACTATGCTTATTTCGTGTTCTAGCACTTTATCCTTGATAGTTTACAGTATATTGCACATCAGAGATTTTTATCCTGTATATTATAGCTTTATAATTTCTAGACAGACTGTACAGTACAGTTAATATAAAGAGTTGCTGGGGAGGCTCATAAGCTAACGAGAATACAGCCCAAGGACATAGTTTATCCAAAGGTCTGGTCGGCGAGGCATCCAAGCAAGAGGTTATAACTGACAGGGAAAGCACTGGGAGTCTGAAAAAATGAGGGGACGGGATGGGCACGGGGTGAAAAGTGCATTTCAGAAGGAACAAGTGTCGGAATGTAACCCAACTTTCCCAGGCAGTATGTTGCAGGCAGCCTAAGCCTGGGCCTTGGGTAAAATTACTAACACATACACGCATGACATGAAAGCACCCAAACATTCTTACAGTATACGACTGTCAGCCGTTGATTTACTAATTCAGGTCCCTGTTTCCGTCCGAGGAATGAACAGACTCACATATTTATGAGACTTTGCTCAAAAGTTGGTCCGGAATCAAACCCAAGATTTCTTGCTTAATGGTTAAGCTTGTTTCTGACTGCACTACCGCCACCCTCTGGGACGACGAGGAAAAAGACTTAGGCTTATGCTTGTATACTGCATGAGTCATTAACGCATGGATTCTGTGTTTGCTAAGTCCCAATCATCCCCAAAAACATGGCCAGCAGTACTTGGCTTACAACCATTTCTCCTAATGTACTGCTGGGCGAGCATGGACGAGGCAGAAAGAGTCCGCCAGTCTGACCGACCCGAGAATCCAACTTGGGCTGGTAAGAGTGGTGGAGTTGGTTTGTTTCTCCCTTGTCCGAGTTTATTCAGCAAGCGTAATTGACAGAGAAAAAAAAAAAAGAAATATCCCTCAGACCCAGGACATTCAACGGCCGCTTTACAAATTTAGGCTCCTATTTCAGCAGGAGATATTCACATACAGGTGTGAGCAAACCCTGCCCTATCAGCCGACAGAAAACAAGTGATATATATATCAATTACCAGTACACACCTGGGTTACTTGGTCTGGCGTGTTGTTAGCGGACTATTGTAGGTGCGGGAGAGAAGAGGAGGAGGAGGAGGAACACAAAGGAGCTGGGAGAGAAAGACCATTGAAGAATACTGAGACGAGAAGGCTGACAGACAGAGGAGGAGGAGGAAGACAAAGGAAGGGAGGGAAGAAAGACGGAGGAGTAAGAGAAGTCGGGTACTAAGGGAAGGAGAAGGGAGACTGGTGAATACTGGAATTGGAAGAGAAGGGAAAGCTGATGAGAATGTGGAAAACTGAGAGAGGACGTTCAGTGAGCACAGCAAAGTCACTCACCAGATTTGACCTTGACCTGTGACCCGAACCTTGATCTGCACAAAAACTTAATCAGGTCTTTCCATCTCAGCAACAATGCGTGTGCAAAGTTTGATCCAATTGAGATCAGGGTTCATCAGATAAAGCCGAACCTGAACTTTGACCCTGACCCATGACCATTGATCGATCAGAACCCAAGTCGAATAACTTCTTCTTAGGCTCACACACAATGTATGTGATAGATTTAATCCTGACTGGATCAGGTATCCCTAACATCACACCACACACTGAAATTTGACTTTTATTCATACCCATTGAGCTTTGGTTGATCTGCACTAAAAACGAGGTACTTCTTAAAAACACACACACACACACACACACACACACACACACACACACACACACACACACACACACACACACACACACACACACACACACACACACACACACAGTCTCTCTCTCTCTCCGTACCTGCCCTCATCCTTCCTGCTCTTTTCAATCCCCCCCCCTCCCTTCCGTCATTCCAGCAGCATTGCAGTGGCGTCAGAAATGGTGGTGTGTGGCAGTAGAGGCGTATGGTTCAAATTCCTGTTGGTGAGTGGTGGTCAGGGTTGGGTGGCCGGTACTCAGGTGCGATACACGGGATCAGCCCACTTGAACTATTTCACATAAATACCCCCCTCGTGCCTATGGGTTTGGCTGCATAAAATATTATACACTGCGTAAGTATTATATATATATATATATATATATATATATATATATATATATATATATATATATATATATATATAACTATATTTATATCTATCAATCTATCTATCTATCTATCTATATATATTTATATATATATCTATATATATCTATCTATATATCTATCTATCTATCTATCTATATATATATATATCTATATATATATATCTATATATATATATATATATATATATATCTATATCTATATCTATCTATCTATCTATCTATCTATATATATGTACTGTATATCTATCTATATGATGTGTGTGTGTATGTGTGTGTGTGTGTGTGTGTGTGTGTGTGTGTGTGTGTGTCAGCTTGCTATATGCAGAAATATGCGGTAGGAAGAGTTGGCAGTGAGCCCTCTAAACCCACGAGATTGAGGCTCTACTATTGTCTCTCATCTTAGGTGGGGTGTTCACCCGATACCTTGTTTGTTCGCCAGTTTAGATGTAAGTTTAGTTACAGTCGAGATTGGGCAGATAAATAGGTGCAGTAGTGCCCCACTGAGTTATTGCATATGTTGCCATATGTGTGCATCTTGTTAATGTTCCCGTGACCTATGTAGACTCATTCACAAACACTGCCGCTCTTACACTACACAGTTCCACATTTACCTGACAGCCTACACTCTAGAATTTTTATACACATGTACCCATGTGTGTGTGTCTGACAGGATGGGGGCGGATCATTTCTCCAGTTGTTGCTGTTGTTGCTTCATCCTGCTGCGTCTGATCAAGAAGACCTGTCGCCCACAGATAAGCAGTTGCTTTTGTGGGGCCGTCCTACAGGTACACTACGATACAGTACAGTACATACACTTTGTGGGGATAGGGCGCCCCTTCGTCGTAGACAGCGTCTCATCTGGTCTGACCCACGGCGATGTGCAAGGAAATATGATGAGGTTTGGCTATCAGATGACGCCGCAGGTGCTCCACCCAGGGTACACAGCGCCACCACGTGTATGATCCTTGTCATCCTCTCAAATTGCTTGTGAACGAATATAATGGGTCATTTCAGTGACATTCAGGTCCCGTAAATCAGAACTTTTACGTGAATATTAGGGGGATCCGTGGCCCACGTCTGCAATATGCAAGTAGGTTTCTAAACTTCGTACGTACATATATACATACATATATACCTGGTCATGTCAATAACAGTGATAGAATCTGGTCTGACCTCGTTTTTATCCATTATTTGGTTCAGCCACTAACTTTTGTAATTCATCACAAACCTGACTCCACTGTGACCCTGCCCTGTTACTGGCCTCAACACCAAACGCTTTGACCTACTGTGTCCTGGGTGGCGTGGTGATGAGGTTCTAGGGTTGGAGTGGACTTTGCATTTAACGCGTCAGTGTTGGAATCCATGAGCTGGCCGGCGATTTTTTTATCCCAGGGATGCTCAGCCTTGCGTGCAGAAATGCCGCACTGTATATTTAGCAAAGCCTGGTGGGCTGCAGTGTAGTGTTATTGGAACGAAGTGAGGCACACCATTAAAAAAGAAACGTACGGTACGTCGTCACATACATAATATTTTCTTCTAAAATGTACAATTCGAATGCCAGAAGGGTAAGAGTTGTATAATCTCTTCATCGTCCGACACCAGAAGTTCCCCTTAAGCTTATTAAGTCGTCTAGTCGTAGAAAAAAATGAAATATAAAAGACGTGGTCGTAGTGAAGGATTTTATTTTTTTCCTTCATGGCTTTTTTATTCTTGTTACCTCCAAACGATTGTGTCCACATTAGGAGAAACTTTTCGTGCAGGAGGGGTAGACACAACCCCACTAATCCCGACAATGTTCGGATTGTCTGCAAAGAGGAAAGTCGTCTGGAAAAATTATAAGCTAAAAATTTCATCTTTTGGTTGATCAGATTAACCTTTTTATTCCGATGACGTATTTTTATATTTCTACCAGCATAGTTTTGGAACTGGATGAATTAGAAACAGCTTTAATCAGCACCGGTACTAGACAAGTAAAATTGTTGAATAAAATTGTGTACTGTAGGATAGCAAGAATAAACTAAAAACTACGTCCTCAGATACACACACACACACACACACACACACACACACACACACACACACACACACACACACACACACACACACACACACACACACACACACACACACACACACACACACACACACACACACACACACACACACACACACACACACACACACGGTACCTTCAGAGCGTGGTCGTGGTGACGACGTGTGAGATGAAGGTGACCTCTTGCTCGTGAAGGTCCATACTGACCCCGTTACAGGTCAGCTCGTCGTTGGCCTTGGTGTACAGCACAACGGGATGGGCGCACAGCGGGTATGACTTGAGCGAGCTGCCATCCTTTGTCGGACGACCTCCCCGGGAGCTGTTCCGTCTCGACCCTTGGGAAGTTAGCGCCAGACAGCACGGGCAAATCGTGGAGAATATCTCCATGAACTCTTTGCGGAAGTTGTCGTTTAGCCAGCCGTATAGTAGAGGGTTGGAGCATGCAGACGACATTCCGGCCATGTGGCATACTGCATAAACGACCAGCATCGTCTCCGTGTCGTCGCCGAACGGGTTGTGGAGATCGACGATGACGTTATAGAGGTTCAGCGGCAACCACGATAGGCAGAAGATTAAAGCAATGGAGACCAGGAGTGTGTTGGTCTTACGCATTCTCAGGTCCTCCTTGCGCGAACGATCTGAGGCCATTCGATACCTGAGTTTGTTGCAGATTCTGGCGTAGGCGATGCTAACAGTAACGATGGGCAGGCAGTACTGAACTACCATGACGAGGATACTGTAGTACGCCCTGCCGTGTGTCAGCGGCCAGTCCTCGAAGCAGAAACTAACCATCTCGAGGCCGGGGAGGTTCACGTGATGGTTCTCCAGTCTCCGCCAGAGGAAGTTTGGGAGCGCCAGGATGAACGAGAGGAGCCACACCACCAGTAGGCTACCCACGGCCCCAACCTTTTGTAGGGACTTCTTGGTCGGGTACACGATTACCTGTCGGAGGAAGAAATACGAGAGTTAATTACGAAGGTATGGGTAAGAGTACAGAGTATAAATGAGAGGGAATACTGATCACAGGAGGCTTGTTGGCTTGTAATTATATATTCTTTACCCCAACCTGATGAAGATCCCAAACCCCTATCATTTCGGTTGCTTGCCAAGAATAGTTAGGTCTGACAGCTGATTTGACAAGTAACCATGGAGCCTCTGGCCAAGAATAGTTATCTCTGAGGGCTGATTTGACTGATAGACATAGAAACTTTTGCCAAGAATACTTAGATCTGAGAGATGAAGTGAGTAGCAAACATGTTGACATTTCTACCTCATAATATGGCCCATTAAATTATAACCGCATCACAGTAGTCAAGTCCTGTGAGTGGCCCAACTCTGTCAGATGAACACAAACCGATTCATTATATCACTTGGGGTTAAGTAGTGCTGCCTAACCACCACCACCACTATTCCCTCCAGCATAATTGTCGGTGGCAGCGAAAGGAAACGCCATACTTGTTGGAGGGTACAAGTAGGGTAGTTTAAATAAATAAAGGAGAACCACAGAGATAGATGAAATTGTGGAGAAGTAGTTGGGAGTGGTAGGGAAGGGTGGAGGGCTTTTAGATAAGAGAAATTTTGAGGGTAATTTCCGGGAGGTGAGCAGAAAGAGAGCGGGAAAGAAATTCTTGGAGGGAAAGAGGGAAAGATAAGAGGTGCGTTTTGAACGATTCTTCTTTACTGTGTTTCCTCCTTCCGGATAGTTTACTCGTAACTTGTCATGTGGGGAGGATGGAGGATGACAACTGGGGGCAGAAGATGCGAGGTGTGAACATTGATGGTAGATTTGCGAGAGGCAGATCGAAAATGACCTGAGACAAGGTGATGGATCTCAGAGATAAGGGACTGAATAAAGAGGCGAATAAAGAGGCAACCAGAGATCGATCAGCATGGAGAGCCGCCATTAGGTGAACAAGGCAAACGCATGCAAGCATGAGGGACCAACGAACGAACCAACTAACTGTTGTTATCACAGACAGATGTGTTTTAATTGTTGCTGTCTGATTATTTGATTATATACTATTGAGGTTATAACCCAAATTTCCCAGGACTTAGGTGGTTCTGTCTCTTCCTTTGCGATTATTTTATTCAGCACACTTTTATTCCCTCTACGATTGTTGTTATAGACTAAGAGTATTCGTGGTGGCATAGAAGGTGTCCTAGTATCTCTTCCTTAGTGATTTATTTTGCTTATGATCCTTTAGTATTCTCTTTAACGTTATCTCTATCGTTATAATATCGACATAGTTTGTATCAGTAACATATAAGGGATTACTACTGAGGTGTAATAAGTAGAATAAATCGCTTGGGAAAGTGTGTTATAAAATCTCAAAAGTAACTTGCCATAGGACTGTAAAGCCAGACATTTTTACTTTTTTCTTTCTATCTTTCTTTAACGTAAGGAATCACTGAAGACTTTTCACTTTAATTCTTCATCCTCTTTCTTCGCTTCTCATATTTCTCTATTATCCGTACCCAGTCCCGCTTTCATCTATTCTTTGTCTCCTCCTTTATGATTTCCTCTCACTTTATATTCATTCCCCCCCCCCACCCATCCCCTCTTCTTCTTCTTCATCTTTTTATTGCTTCTCCTTCCCCTCTTTTCTTCCTCCTTCTCCTCCTCATCATCATCATTATCACTATCACCGTCAGCGTCGTCGTCGTCGTCGTCGTCGTCGTCCTTGTCGTTTTATCCTCCTCCCATCACTTCCTGCACTTCCTCCTTCCCTTCCCCTGTATACTGTCATTTATATGTCTTCATTCCTCAGTCTTATCTTTCCCCTCCCTTTGTCGTCGTCGTTGTCGTTTCCTCCTCCTCCTCCTCCTCCCTCAGCATCTTTCTCATCCTCATTTTCCACCTTTCCCGGGATGAGAAAGAAAACTTTGCATACAAAAGGCGCCGAAGATGTCTGTCTGGAAGAGCTGGAGAGAGTGAGTGGGAGTTTTGGAGTGGGCGAGTTTTTAGCGCGAAAGTGAGAATTTGAGGGAGAGTGTGAGAGTTGGAGGGAGAGTGTGAGAGCATGAGCTCGCGCGCGGGCGTGTGGGCGTGTGTGTGTGTGTGTGTGTGTGTGTGTGTGAGAAGTAGTGTAGAATAATGTCAACTAGTCACACCATTTTGATTTGTTTCGCAAAGTTCAAGAAACATGAGAAACGTTCACACTACTAAGGACTGACGGTGGAGGCTTTGAGCCAAAATGAACTTACATCAGTGATAGATATGCCAGAGATAAATGAGAGTCTGAGCTCCACTAATATTGCTAGTTTTAAATGTATGAAATTCAATATGGCCGTTATCAGTTAACTGACAAAAATTATATACTATATATATATATATATATATATATATATATATATATATATATATATATATATATATATATATATATATATATATATATATATATATATATAATCTCATCAGCCGTTTGAATGTCCACTGCAGAACCGACCTATCCCGACAGAAGTGGGGACGATACAGCCTTTGTATCTCTACCAAGTGGCTTAGGCTGTCTGGTAGAGATTGTATGTAGGGTAAGAAGTGCTTGTAAGTGTGAATGTCGTGTTGTAGTGGCTTTGGATGTGTGTGTAGTCTGTGAAACAAGTGTAATCGGCCCGCACAAGCCGACTGGGTGCAAGCATACTTTATAGTATGCGACACTGGTCCAACCACAGCACCCCTTGTCCGCCAAACAGTACGTGGCCAGAAGAACACTCCGAAAGGTTATTACCCTGGCTGGGCGCGAACCCTCGTTCTTCAGTGTACGAAAAGGCACACTTTACCACAGAGGCTTCATATATATATATACATATATATATATATATATATATATATATATATATATATATATATATATCAGCGCTGGGCACTTCTGCAATCACTTCCGCAAACCGCAAATTCCGCAATTGCGGAAGTGTGATTTCGTTTGTGGATTTGAGTCTGCGGCAAAGTCTATGCAAATTTGCTATTTTGCGTTTGCGGAAGCACTTCCGCAAAAGCAAATCTGCTTGCAAACATTTACGTGACGTACAGTAGATTGGTAGGCGGTGCCTGCCTGAGTTGCCGGTTCGCTGGCGCCGGCCGCCACCGCACTGGTGCCTTATGTACCTTAAATATTGTAATATATACCATGAATTCACCTTCGGTACGATGTATAATAGCATTTTTCATTATCGTACATTTTGTACGATAATTTTGCGATTCCTTCAGAGAGAGAGAGAGAGAGAGAGAGAGAGAGAGAGAGACTGAAGATCATATTTATCTCTTTTTGATATTCACTTTTTTCATACCAAGCTCTCAGGAAGGAATGAAAATGGGTATAAGCCAAGAGGAGGCAACGTTCGTACTCGTGATTAAATAATAAAGCATAACATCGCCATGGCAAGTCGTATTCTGCTCTACAGTACATTGGAGGGTTTCTCACTATATTATCTTAATGATGTACTGTATTTGCTTCCTGGGGGAGGGTAAGAAATAAGAATCTAAGGATGAAAGTCAGCAATGATGTTCCCCCCCCCCCCAATAAATAAAGAAGAATATAAAGCCTAAGTCAAGATCAATTTATTTTCTAGATTCTTAGATGTTATAATGTAAGCTGCTGATGAAAACTACAGCGATATTAGAAAGACTTGTTTAGCATACAAGCCAATAACAAAATGAAAAGTGCAAAGATGTGCTACGAAGCCTCCCAGCCCACCTAGAATATGACCTTTAGTCTAAATTTCATATTAGTCAGATTTACAGCATTGCCATTGCCAGTATTTCAGTCTCAACAAAAATCATTAGGTAGATAAATGACAGATTCAACAAGAAACACACGAAATGAAACTAAACACAATTTTACCATCTGCCTTGCCAGACAACCACCTTTCCCCATGCGGTATCAATATAGATAGATAGATAGATAGATAGATAGATAGATGGATATACCAAATGTTGGAGTTGTCTCAGTTGTTGGAGGAATCTGAGTGTGACGAGTGAGGACTGAGGAGGTTAGAGCCGAGGAATAGAGGTGGACTGGTGTGTCAACTTGTCCAGTGTGAGCTGTGATGTGTAATAATTTAATTCATTTATATACAATAGTGAAGTATTTACCCTTGTTTTGTAGTAAAAACGGTCCACCATACTAATAATAATAATTGAATTATTTATTTTTCTTTTACTATAACTATACTTTTATATATCCCATTCACTACTTTAGACAATTTCCAAGCTTCGTAAAGTCACCGAATGTTAGTCAGAACAGAGTAAATACAGATATAATTGTTGTGGATGAGTAACTAGAGATGATATGAAACACCTTGATTATAAAAAATATCATCCTAAACTTAATACAAGAAGCGGTGCCGAGGCACAGCAAACCCATACCCGGCAGTCATTTTAGTGCTGACGTGTAAACACAACAGGGTATTTAGTCAAAGATGTCACATATTAAATTTGGAGTAAACTGGGTGAAAATTGACGATTTTATGCCCATTTGAAATCTTGGGCCCGACCCACCTAACATTGACCCTTCTACCGCTAACTGAGGGGTGACCCCCCTGATGTAATGAGGCATGTTATAGGATGCAGATTTGAAGGATGCACTTTTAGGTTCTGGTTTCATGTCGATATGACAAATTTGAAAGGAGTTATGGCGAAAAAAAAAATCATTTTGTTTGGGCCTACAGCCTGGGCCTTGACCCAATTTGGCCCAAAACTTTATCAGGTGATCAGAAGGTCACAGCCCATCTCCCTGAATTTTAGTCAAAATCACACCAGTAGTTTTTGTGTGAAGTTGTTAACAGACAGACAGACATAAAAACCGAGTGAAAGCAATATCCGTCCCTTAGCCCCTCTAGGGTGGGGAAGGATAATAATTCTATAATGGTATACAGAATAAAATGAAGCTGATGCCGGGGTAATGAAAGGGATAAAAATTGTTTGCGTTTGCGATTTTGCATTTGCGGGCCTGCTAATTTCAAGAATTTTGCGGATTTGCGGTTGCAGAAAGCAATTTTTTGAGTCTGTGGATTTGCGTTACGGAAGCGAATTTTCATTTGCTGTGCCCACCTCTGGTATGTATATAGGTATATATGTACTTGTACACCCGATCTGTCGACGCAGGTAAGCAACTGCTCCTGTAGGATCGCCCCATAGGTTTTCCTACACCATGTATGTTGCATCTGCTTCTTACTGTGGCATGTGGTATACAGTGTTCCATTATGTGTGTGTTATATGGGCCTAGTCTTAAAGCAGAACACGTGCCGTCTGATTCCAGCCAACTCGAATCTGAGGTGGTAACTGAGGAGGACTTTGTAATGTTCTGCTCTAAGCCTGGCTACGTGAACTTGATCATTTCTGTTTAAGGATACCTTTGATAGATGGATGTTGATAGGGGAAGCTTGCTAAATAGTGTTCTCATAGAAGTGTTGTATTGCCTTGCGCATGAAATGGGAAAATAGGTGTGTAGGAGTTTCTTCATTGTTAGTGCTGGAATGTCTGGAGGTGGGACGTTTTGACAGTGTTTATGAAATGACTGTTTTATGTAACTAGTTAAGCCGTGTGGCTCCGTCATATAATGGCAGGGGTGTTATATGTTAGCGCAGGCTGCATCGTAGAACTTTGTGCCTCACATATTGAGATATTCTAAATACGAAGAACTTTATTTCGAAAGTATGAGTGAGTTGTGGGAGTGGTTTTGGTGCAGCCAGGATGAGGGCCCATACAGGGGAGTCATAGGATATCTTGGAGTTGATATGTTGTTTGTAGAGGAGAGAGTATATTTCTTATTGTTGCACTCTTCGTGTAAGTGCCCACCCGAGTGTATTTAGTTTGAGGGTGCGGCTGCTCTTGATGCCTTATATGTGGTCCTTGAAGATGAGTCCAATGTCATTTGTCACTCGAAGGGCCTTAGTGCATTGACTTATTATGAGTGTACCTTTGTTCATGGTTGTTGCTGGTGATAAGTGTGATGGTGGATTTGGCAGGAGCGATCGTCATCCTGTTGTCCCGACCCATACCTGATGTGTGTTGAGATACAGTAGTCTTGTTGCAGCGTACAGGTTGTGTCTGCGATGTGATACTTGGACGTTATAGTAATGCTGTCTGCGTATAAGCCAGTGTTTGTGGGCGGCTGGGGTGTGCAAAAATCATGCATGTAAAGGTTGACAAGTGAAGATGAAACAAAACTGTTTAAAGATATTGGAAAACTGAAGTTGCATCATGTAGAGTAATACCATAATTTTGTACGTTTCCAAGACGCGTTTTTGTGCACTCTCAAGTTTAAAATATAAATATTTGAGAAACTGTAGCGGTTGCTCGTGGCTTTAAGTCAGTGAGGGGTCAGCGTTTTTAAGGCTGTCTTGCCATTCAAATACAGATTAGTGGAATGAATAAAACTACAGATATTAATGTATGGTTACAAAAGAAAAGTGAATTATTTAAATCACTGGAAACACTGAAAGGTCGCAGCCAGAGAAACCATAACACAAAGGAGGCTGAGCCGTATTTAATTTGAAATGACTACCGGCTGGAGTGTTTGTTGAGCCACAAATGGAGCTCCTCTAGAACTTTGCAATTAAATGTTCTAAGTTATAATCATTAATTAAATAGTTACTCATTCAAAAAAATTGTACAGATATTGTTAGAGTTTCATAAAATGTTAATCACCTACCGACAACGAAAACAGCCCCTTACAGACTTCTGTGACTGGGTAGATATTATGCTTAAGAAACTGCACTGAAGCCAATTTGAATACCTGTATAAACTAAAGAAGGTTCTCGACGTGTTTTTGCTCATTTTTTCTTACCAGTTTGTCCAGTCAGTTGTACAAACACCATGATTAATGGTCAATCATTTTGGACTAATATATATATATATATATATATATATATATATATATATATATATATATATATATATATATATATATATACGCACACACATATGATAGATATCGTAAATAGATAGATAGATAGATAGACTGATACTTTACATACATACATACGAGTATACACATTCATGAATATATGTAACATACATATATACATACATGCTTATTTACATACATATATACATACATTATACATATATATTGCACACACACACACACACACACACACACACACACACACACACACACACACACACACACACACACACACACACACTGATCTATCCAATTAACCAGTCCTGTTTTGCTCCATCAGACAGCACAATGCATCAGTCATAACAGTCTACAAACACATCCTTCAGATAACAGTGAATTATGCGTCCCCAGGCTGAACCTTGGCCTTTGCCCTTAGCCACAAATACTGACCCCCCTCCCCCCAAAAAAAAAATAGTTTTACGGTTAATAACAGGATGTACAAAGGCACACATATAGATCAGTTGCACCAGGAAACAAATGCCACTCAAAGATCACATGAATATTGGAGGGTCACAATCCATTGCCTCTGCACAGGATCCATTCCAGCCATGTATTTTTTTTTTTTTTTTTTTTTTTTTTTTTTTGCTGTACCATCACCACCACCAGTAAAAACAGCTTAGTTTCCTAGCACAACACAGAATTCCTCAACAGCAGTATTCTCCACCTGGCACTACACTTCACAAACGTATACACAGACTTAGCCACCACAGCACTGTCTAGCCCAAACCCCCACCAGACGCTTACTGTATTCTTCAGAGTGACACAAGTGCACCTAACAAGACAACGATGTGGCCTTCACCCATCCCTGCTTTTCACTCCACCCTGCTTTAGCACCAGCACAAACTACAACTCACAAACAATCCACTATACACTGTATGACGTGCATCTCCGTACATCACAACCCCTGTCGCACCTTACTCGCACAACACAGTCTGTCAGTCATCATAACCTTGACAAATCATCTCTAAGAGCACCTGGCTGAAGTGGACTTAGCTCATATCCAAATGAACCTGGGCAGCAACAAGAACAAGAACAACACAAAAGCAAAGGCTGTTCATTCCAAATATCAAAGGCAAAATTGAGCGGCTTTATGTGAGAAAGGAACCCAACCAATCCTCTGATTTTTTTACCCATGTGGGTCACATTTGGTTAGTGCTTTATCCCAGTAGACCACCAGGGGTCCATTTGTTGATTATATGATTACAACCAAACAAAGTAAGTGGCTGTGGTTTGCCACCACTCAGAGAAAGTGGTTGTGGAATTAACATTTGACTTGCCACATAGTGTATAGTCACATGGGTAAACTGCGGGCACCCCCATCTACTGGAACAAGTACCTTAACTTTTTTTTTTTTTTTGTCCTATTCTGGATAAAGGCTTCAGGGCCTATCTCCAGTTCATATCCCCAAGGCCCAGTAGTCCTCCTTCATCTCCACATGTCTCCACTTCGGCGCTAACACCCACCGTCCATATTGATTACGTGCTAGGGCTGTCTCATAAAAGACGGTGTACTGGTATTAGTGGGAGTGTTTTTACGACGTGTCGCCGGGTCTTCTGGTAGATCAGTAAAGTTTCCTTTTTACGAAATTCAAATTCTTACACTGTTCCCTGCCCCAGCGGGAATTTGAACATGGGTCCAGTAGGACTGCAGGCCACCTCTCTACCGATTGAGCCACCGCCTCCCTCAAATGTGACAGTAGGTCCTACGTTCTATGAATATAAAGAAGCACTCGTAAACTGCATTCACTACTGAAATGCGAATGTTGAATGTTACATATCACTTAATTTCATTTTATAAGCAGTTACTGGTATTATCAGCTGATCATTCACAGATGGGCAATTGTGTTACTGTGCTTGGCTTGAAGGATGCATTATCATTGACGTAATTACAGGTGAATTACCCGAGATCATGCTGTATTTCCTGCATGTAAATGAGTGTAAATAAGGTATATCCACACATGCCATTCCAACAACTGTGTTCCCAACTGCAGTCACACATAACGAGCACGGTGCATAATTTGGTCGCTTCTGGCAATAATGATATAATCTTACCTACATTCTAACCAAAACACAAACGAGCAGAAATAATTAACAGTAATACTAAGTGTACAGATTTATCAAATGAAAAGTCTTTAAAGTAATGTTGGGTGGAAATCCAATTAAATCAGAACGCCAAGGGGATAATAAACTACACGTAACTTCAAACAAAAACTATGTATATAACATAGGCGGATTATTTCATGCATAGTCCTTTTTTTTTCCCTATCATACCAGTAGATAGCTCATGTGAAAATATGATCCTTCAGTAGCATATGTGACGAAAATATGCATGCGATGACATGAGTGTATCAATGACCTCACTCCTCTCCCCCTCCTGCTTATACTGTCTGTTTAACCCATTCCTTGTTCAGTGTTGTTCTGGGGTTTGGTTCGAAGTGAGGTGCGGCGAGTATATTCATGAGAGGCAAAGCCAAGGCGCTGAGTGGAGTGGCGACGGACACAAACTGGCACTAAGAAGCTTTACTCCCGCCACTGGCTCTCTCGGCCACCGCAGCTTGAAGTAAAATTCCGAAGCCATTTTAGTACCAGAAGTCTAGCGCACGAGGCACGAGTTCCAGTTGTTCCATGATAAGCGTAATCTGGGTATGAGTTTTTGTGGAGTGTCCTATGTAGCCTAACTGTATTTAACTCAGGAGAGAGAGAGAGAGAGAGAGAGAGAGAGAGAGAGAGAGAGAGAGAGAGAGAGAGAGAGACCTATTGTCATTTACACTGCTGATGAGTACAAACATACACCTCCCTTCACTACAGAGAGAGAGAGAGAGAGAGAGAGAGAGAGAGAGAGAGGCCTATTCTCATTTACACTTTTGATGAGCACAAATATACCCCTCCCTTCCCTAGAGAGAGAGAGAGAGAGAGGCCTATTCTCATTTACACTTTTGATGAGCACAAATATACCCCTCCCTTCCCTAGAGAGAGAGAGAGAGAGAGAGAGAGAGAGGCCTATTCTCATTTACACTTTTGATGAGCACAAATATACCCCTCCCTTCCCTAGAGAGAGAGAGAGAGAGAGAGAGAGAGAGGCCTATTCTCATTTACACTTTTGATGAGCACAAATATACCCCTCCCTTCCCTAGAGAGAGAGAGAGAGAGAGAGAGAGAGAGAGGCCTATTCTCATTTACACTTTTGATGAGCACAAATATACCCCTCCCTTCCCTAGAGAGAGAGAGAGAGGCCTATTCTCATTTACACTGCTGATGAGCACAAGTATACACTTCCCTTCCCTAGGGAGAGAGAGAGAAAGGAAGGTTCAGGAAAAGATACTAAGGAAAGCAAAACCAACCTATCTTGATGCTATGAGATTAGCGGATTAGGGGGGGAGCAAGAATAAGATTGATGATGATGATGATGATGAAGGAGGGAAAGTAGGGGTGAGAAGACGAATGGGGAGGGGAAAGAGGGAGACAGTTGGGCTTAGGTATTTGTTTTCATCAGTCGTGTGTAAATGAGAAGTGGGATCTCTCTCTCTCTCTCTCTCTCTCTCTCTCTCTCTTTCTTTCTCTCTCTCTCTCTCTGTCTCTGTCTCTCTCTCTCTCTCTCTCTCATGTAAAGGTCATACCGAATTATGATGTCTCCTGTATTTAAATAATAGCGAGCACTCACCTTCAGTACAGTGACATCTTTTATTTTATTCACGCTACCCAGTGACATGACCTTCAGAGACTTACACGTATTTTTTTTTAGCATAATCAAGTAGTAGTAGTAATAGCAGTAGAATTTATTGACGCCATAGCCTTGAGATATGGGTGGCCAGTAGAGAACCTACCTCAACACTGTGCCTGTGGCATTGCCTTTGATGCAAACCATGCAGTGGTATGCAAGAAGGGAGGCTTTGTTTGCATCCGACACGATGAAGTACGGGACCTCACCGCCAAAATGCTACAGGAAATATGTCATGATGTCACGATTGAGCCAGCTCTGCTACCCCTGGACGGCGAGCACTTCCACCACAGAACAGCAAACACATCAAAGGATGCAAGAGTGGATGTCAGTGCTCGAGGTTTCTGGACACGTGGGCAGAGGGCGTTCTTCGACATCAGGATATTCGATCCCATGGCAGCATGTCATCGTGAACTGTCTCTCGAAGCTGCACACAAGAGGAATGAACAAGAAAAAAATAGAAATTATCAAGAAAGGATCCAACATGTGGACCACGGTCGATTCACTCCCATTGTGTTCACGACATCAGGTGGGATGGGTCCAGAGGCAGTGAGATTCTATTCGAGACTGGCAGAGGTTCTTTCTGAGAAGAAACGTCAACCGCAGAGTTCTGTTATGGCCTGGATGAGATGTCGACTGTCATTCTCCCTCGTGAGGTCTGCTCTGCTATGTCTCAGGGGCACAAGATCATCAGCCCTCAGGCCTGTCTCACTGGCGGGTATGGATTACGAAGCTACAGTGGTCGAGAGTCGCATAGACCAGCGACTCCAATAGTTTAATGTCTTTATTTACACTAATAAATATGAATAAAAAATAAAATATAATAGTAATAGTAGATGGTTGGTAACCACAGCCGTTGGCGTGCTTGGGGCCAACGGATTGTAATATGAGGGTTAGTGTTAACCTTCACATTACAACTCCAAATGATGAACTGTATTAGGAAGGTTGGTTTTGATCTTCACAATATAATTCCCCAATGGATGGAGGTGATTGTATTAAAAAAAAAATAGTAGTAGTAGTAGTAGTAGTTGCAATCCCAGTTTCAGTTGAATGTGAACCCGGTGGACTGCTGGCAAAGGTTCATCCTTTCGTGCAGTTTGGAGGAAAGGGAAGTAACTGCGAGACGTTTGTATAGTCAAGTAGTTAATCCCTCTAGTTCTGTCTGTGCCACCACATGAAGGCGTACCGTCAAAGAAATAACCATCTGCCCAGTTCCGTTTGAAGAAAATGTACAACAGGCGAAATGCAGTGATAACCGTGTCTCAACTAGTGTTCAGATGGTTCGACTTTTTCACTATACAGTCGTCAGACCTTTGGAGGATACTTGTGTCTCCCTGTGTACCCCTCGAGCACCAGCATATTATGTAAGAATCTCATAATAGTTTAACTAAATACCAGAGCGATGTTACTTTCCGCAACCGTGCTTCTAACCTGCTACTACAACTCCCCTGGGGAGGGGGAAAGGGAAGAATACTTCCCTAGTATCCCTGCTTGTCATAAGAGGCGACTTAAAGGGGCCATTTTATCTCCAGGTTTTCTCTCCTTAGTGTCGTCTTCTGCTCCTCTGTTCTACCTTTCTTGATATTTCCATGTTTCGTCCGGCCTTTATTTTCCCTCTCCTCCAGCAGTGTCATATAGCCATATTATGGTTTAGTGCCGGTTCTTCATTATTCCTTCCTGTCTTCCAGGTACTATCATGGATGAGTGTAGAGTGAATTTCTAACGTATGATCGTATTCTCGTTAGCTTAGTAGGCTTTATAGCACCTTCCCTAACGATTTATTTGGCATATTGTACCTTAGTGTTGTATTTTGTTATTTATATCGTTTCCATATCGACATACTTTGCAACTATAATATATAAAATGAGTGAAGTAATGTGTTGAACAAATCTCCAAAGATGATGTATTAGGAAATCTCTGAAGTCACTTCAGTTACCAGCCTGCGCTACATGTGTGAAGGACGCAACATCAGGACGGCAGGAACATCATTTGAGGTGTGTGAAAGTTGCTGCATGACAATATTGTGATACCAACTCTAACGTATGGAAATGAAGCGTGGACCATGTTGGAGGGACAGAAGTCAAGAGTAAGAGTTGTGGAAATGAGTTATTTGAGAGGAGCCTGTGGAGTCACATGGAGAGACAGACTGACAAATGAGGAAGTGAAGGAGCGTTGTTGTGTGGATATGGATGTCATAGGAAACATTAGGAGAAACACATTGAGGTGGTTTAGCCATGTGGAGAAGATAGAGAGTGAGAGACTACCGAGGAGAGTGTGTGAGTGAGGTGGAGGGGGGGAGAAGGAGGGGGAGGCCAAGTATGAGATGGAGGGATGGAGTGGAGAAGTATACGAGAGAGGGGTGTGTGAGCTGGGAGTAGGGCAGTGAAATGGCAGGGGACAGGACTACATGGAGACGATTTGTTTGTGGCCACCCCTTGCGGGATTGGGGCGTCTGGCGGTAGATAGATAGATAGATGCCTTCCTTGTTCATATGACCTCGTAATATAGGCTTGTGCGTTAAGTGACATTGACGTCCTCGTTATGGTTTATTCTTGGCGGTTTTTTGTGGATATAACATTTTGATGTTATCTTTTGTTGTTACATCCTCGCTCTTTCAGCACGAGCTGGTCTTACATTTTGCGGCGCACGTGCGCACGTGGACGTGAAGTGAATAACTAAGGCAGTTTTTGTCCATTTTTAACCAAACTAGATGGAAGGGTTGAGGATAAACCAGTGAGTAAACCAAATGTTTTGAGAACAGTGAGTCAAAGGTCAGCTTCACAGAGCTAAGTCAAACGTTGATCTAGCACGATCAGCTTACCAGTTGTTATCGTATTAAGAACAAGCATGGGGGAAATGTTGAGGGTAAGGCAAGATTGAATTTATTCAGTTCTGAGAACATTCAGTCAAAGGTCAGGGTCAGAGGGAATGGTCAGATTTTGATCTATGTTAAAAAGGTAACATATAGTTGTGATCTGATTGTAACCAAACTTGGTGGAAAGGTTGAAAGTCAACCATGGGTAAACCTTTCATGTTTTAGACCAATAGATCAAAGGTCAAGATCACAGGATAAGGTCAGCTTGAACAGTTTTTATACGATGCATACCAAACTTTGTAGAAAATTTGAGAATAAGGCAAGTAACAAAGAAATCGATTTTCAGAATATCCAGTCAAAGGTTAAGATCACAAGGAAATATTAAAGGTCAAGGTCGACTCAGTTTTGATCTGATTTGGGAACAGTCAGTCAAAGGGGAGTGTCACAGGATAACGTCAAAGTTTGACCCGTGTGTTAAAAAAAAAAAAAAAAAAAAAAAAAAAAAAAAAAAAAAAAAATTTTTGACCGACTTCTCAAAATCAGACAAATTTGTTCTTCTCCTAACCTCAACTTTTCCACAAATTTGGATCTAAATTGGATCATAACCAGGTTGTCTTACCATGTGACATTGACTTTCGACTTGTCAAAAATAGAGCCGCGTTTTTGCGACCTTAAAAGTCAAGGAATTTTGACTAATCTTGATATCGCATATTGAGTATCGTGCTGATACCCGTCTTCGCGAGCATCAAAAGTCAAGAAGATTTTGAATTTTGAGCATGGCTAGTCAAGATTAGTCATTGTTCCTCCCGTGGTATTTTGACCGATATTGACATTCCATTGTGTAAACAAACCCAGCGCTACCAAAGTCGAGCCAAACTCGATAGAGAAGATGAAAGAGCTTGTGGCCAATTGAGACGTAAATGTGGTCCCACAGAAGTTTATTTGAAATGAAGAATCCGAATTTGCTGTCAGCTGATACCTGTGGTGGCGCCATCTTGTAGCAGCTTAAGTAAAGTTTTTCATTTAAGGCCATCGAGGCATAAAAGTGGTCCCATATAAGGTTACTTGACATGGCTAGTTACATTTACAGCAAACTGAAACAAGAACATCGCCGCAGGTCCCAGAGCATTTTTCTGTTGTTTTTCCCTGATGCTACTACAACGTGAGGGTCTTGAGGATTTTGACAATTTTACCTTGTGTCCAACAACAGTGGTACAGCTGCCCTTTCATCTGACTTCAGAATTTCGAGCAAAAGCCCCGTCTCGTTGGTCACATGACGAATAACATCATTTAATTCCTCTACTTGCAGAAAATCTCCCTAGGCAGCCATATGGCTCACAAACGAGTGTTTATAGATGGCTCTGATGTAAAGGCAAAACTATCTTGCCGACCCGTTTTCGCGACACTTACTTGAAACTCAGTACCAGTCAAAATGGATATCAAGATGATCTTGACTTGATAATGACGCGAAAATGCGACTCAACAGTTCAGCACCATGGCATACTGTCAGCTCATACACCGAGATTTGGTTAAAATCGGGTAAGAACTGTTTTAATTATTTTATTCACACAGCAATAGAATGATACATGTACATACATTCACTTGGTGTGGCAGTACCGTTCTCTGCTTTCACCAGTCACGGGTGGAAATATCGTACAAAACATTCAAGGTGTATACAGAATGCCATGAAGCCTTTTATTATTATGACGCAGTTTTTTTGTTCTTACTACCCACAGACGAGTTTTAGATGAGGGGGCATCTCCGGAACCGGCCCTGTCTGTTTCTCATCAATGATTCTCGGAAACGTGGTGCTTCGCTCCCGTAGATTTTAGGGACTAGCGAAGTCACACCACACATCACAACAGAATACAACCTTCTCATACCACACCCCGCCACACAGTCACCATCCCACACCACACCACACCGCACAGTCACCATACCACACAAAATCACCATCCCACACCACACCACACCGCACACTATCACCATCCCACGCCACACCACACCACACAAAATCGCCATCCCACACCACACAAAATCACCATCCCACACCACAACACACCACACAAAATCACCATACCACACAAAATCACCATCCCACACCACAACACACCATACAAAATCACCATCCCACACCACAACACACCATACAAAATCACCATCCCACACCACAACACACCACACAGACCATTAACAAAGGGGTTCAGCATCTACTACTACTCTACTTATTTTAGCGACACTGAAATCATAGTTATCATCAGCGACTGTTTCTGCTTATCACTGCGGGCCTGCCAGCCTGTACGACTTTTTCCGTAATCTTACGAATATTATTCATTTTACAATTATACGAGTAGACAAATAAGCTTACGGTTACCGAAAATGCGATTTTTATTGTTATTTTTTAATACTGTTATAAAAAAAAAAGTTGATCGTAGTAGCGGAAGAGGGCATGATATAGGTGCCGCTGTACTGGATCTCCTCGCTCAAATTTACATCCTTATGCTCGGTCTCGTCTGGTAAAGGAAACTTTTGTTGATGCTGATCGCTCAGTACCGTTCATGTGCACCTGCTGCCCCGTCACTTCCCTCCTGCCCCTCCCCTAGCTGCCTCAGTAGTCTCTACAGGGTTGTCAGGTGCTGCCAACTGGCTTATTTTCCCATAGGTTTATGCCTAATGTGGTATGTGCCCCGATATTGTCATGATATAAGATTTTGCACCGATTGATTGATGTATTCAGATTGTTTTAAAAGAAATATTTTTAATCAGAACTGATAGTTCTTACATGATGTAAGATTTTTCCCATGATTATCTGATATTTGCTGTAATTTACATAAACTGTCAGTACTCGTTTAATGCTGAAGGGATTTTTTTTTTTTTTTTTTCAGATATCTGTTGTGGCTGAATTATTTATCTCATAGTTTGAAAGTAATATTAAGTCTGCATAGTAATATAATGTTAAGTCTGAAGAACTACTTTATTTGACCAAATTACTAAACAATGAGGTGCTGACGAGGAGCCTACACGTGGTGGCGCTGTTCACTCTCATGGAGCTACGCAAGCTGCGGCTTCCACCCAGGAGCCAAATTTCACGATTCCCTGAATCCCTGCACCTCGCCGTTGGGAGCATCGTTATTCCGACCCTGATGAGGCGCTGTCTACCATAAGGGGCACTGGTGTTCTGCACGGTGTACACGTACTATATACTGTATCTCCTGGACGGGCCAGTTGCTTACTTAGGGTCGACGGATCTGCTTGGCCAGTCGACAGGAATATGTATGTGTGTTTATCTTAATAGTGCCTGATCCAGTTTGAACCAAAACTGGCCCATCCACTGTGCTTGGGTCTGGGATGAAGTTAATCTATTTTCATGCATATCGATCAGAGGTCACAGGTCATGGATGAAAGTTAAGTTCAAGGTGTGTCGTTATATCATGAATGCTTGATCCGATTTCTTTCAAATGTGGCATATGTTTTATGAGTGGGTCTGGGAAGCATTGATTCGATTTTACGGAAATCGATGGAAGGTCAAGGTCAAAAGTCAGAGTCACATTTTAGGGTGCGGCGTTATCTCTTGAATGCCTGATGCAAGTAAGATCAAAACCCACACATGCTGTGGGTGGGGATGGGAAGGGTTCCATTGGGATGGGTTCGATTTTCGTATAGATCGATCATAGGTCAAGGTCAACGTTCGGACACGGTATCGCTGTGCTTGTTGCGTATCCTGTCTTGTATTCAGCTTAAGGTAAATCCCTTGTAGTATAAGGGATGATCAAGGTTGTATCTGACATTCCTTCTGCATAAAGTCTCTCCTAAGCTGAGCATAATCTTTAGCATAATCGTTTGGGGGACGCAAGATTGAATATATTGTAAAATATATTATCGGAGTGAAGGGGTTAGGGAAAAAAGGTACTTGAAAGTCTCCTGAGTTGACATGCATAATGACCGTCGTGTCTTCTGAACGTGGAATATAACCTATGATACTTTTTCTCCCTTAACGAATATTTTATTTATTTATTTATTATTTTTTTTTTAGCAGAAACATAACTCGTACCCGCTTCTGAATGTCCTACGTGGGAACAATAAAATTCTAGCTGTGACTGGGCGTTGGTCGTAAGTTGGTTAGTGAATCTGACCTCTGGTATTCATCCTCCACCCCGCCCCTCGTGGACAGCCCGTCAGTTGCACGAGGGACAGTGGCAGATATTTCTCTTTTTTGTTGTCCCTCATGTGCTGCGATGTGCTGTGTTGTATTGTGTGGTGTGTAGAGTGGTATTGTGTGGTGTGTGTTTTGTGGTGTTGTGTGGTATATTGTTATGTGGTGTGTAGTGTGGAATGGTGTGGTATGATATGGTCCACTGCTGGACCGGCCTATCCCTACCGAAGCAGGGACGATACTGCCAGTGTATCTCTACCCAGTGGTTTAGGCTGTCTGGTAGAGACTGTATGTATGGTGAGAAGTGCCTGTGAATGTGATTGTAGTGTTGCAGTGGCTTTAGATGTGTATCTAGTCTGTGAACCAAGTGTAGTCGGCCCGCCTTAAGCCGACTGGGTGCAAGCATACTGTTATGCGACACTGGTTCACCCCTTATGTCCGCCAAAGTAGTAAGTGGCTTGGTGGACGTTTCCCAAAGTTTTTACAACTCTGGCGGGAGGCGAACCCGCGTCCACGAGCGTGCGAGACGCACACTCTATCACTGTACCACAGAGGCTCCATATATATATATATATATATATATTTATTTATTTATTTATTTATGTATATTTATATATATTAAATGTGTGTGTGTGTGTGTGTGTGTGTGTGTGTGATGTGAGTAGTATTATCGTCGGAAAAGGTTACTGTAACCCTTAAATAAGAATTGTTTAAACCACTGTTTAAACCACAGTGTACATCGTTACAAATGGATGCACTCGGACAACCAGTCAGCTGGTAACTTTCAAAAGCTTAAGACTCCTCTTCTCAGACGATATCGAATAGGCTTTACACACCACCACCATCCACACCATGACTGACAATACATACGTTCAGTGATGAATTATGCAAGCCCTGCCTGGGCTTCTAACCTGACCAAAACACACTACAACACTCTACAGACCATACAGAACAAGGCCCTAAAAATAATCACAGGCTGCACAGCTACTACACCCACAGACCACCTACATCAAGAAACCAAAGTCCTCAAAGTCAAGGATCACCTAGACATTAGAGGCACCCATTTTCTTGCTGCAGCCTCCACAAACCCACAACATCCACTACAGTACATGGCAGCACATCCACCCACACCAAGGAACATCAAAACAACACCCAGCACACGATACCATATACAAATACTGTCATCTCAACCCCCTCGCCCACCTCAGACCAGCTTCCAGAAGCATATCCACACTCAGATCACTCGCCGCTCCATTCAGTCACTTAAAGACAACACACAGATGCATGCACGGCCTCCTGGCATCCAACCTTCTGAATCCTATCTTCTTCATGAGGACATGGTCCACCTGGCCAGGCTGAGATGTGGGCACCATCCAGCCCTCTTAAGCTACCAGAAGAGGCTGGATGACTCCGTCGCTGATGCCTGTCCAGGATGCAACACAGCACCCCATACTATTAAGCACATTATGGAAGACTGCATCGCACACAATCACCTACGCCAACAGCACAACATACACTCTTTGAGTGCTCTGTGGGAAAGCCCGGTCTCGGCCATGGCCTTCCTAAGGGACTTGGGGCTGTTCGGCCAGACTGCCTAGGGAACAACAACAACTACTACTACTACTACTACTACACCATGACTACACCACCATCCACACCGTCACGCTACACCACCATCCACACCGTCACGCTACACCACCATCCACACCGTCACGCTACACCACCATCCACACCGTCACGCTACACCACCATCCACACCGTCACTCAACGCCATCATCCACACTTCCACAAGCCACCACGATCCACATCACCACACACTATCGCTTTGAGGTATGCGGTTGCTAAGTTGGCTGGAAGTGGTTTGGGCATAGTTTCGATAATGCCTGAATTCAGTATCCACTCTCTCTCTCTCTCTCTCTCTCAGACTTCCACGTGCGGACCTGGAATGGCTTCATTATTTTCTGCCTGCCACCTGTGGTTCCCCTCAATATATGGTTTTGTATTGTGTCTGTACTGTCTTTATTATGTCTGTCCTACCGATCGACATCTCTCTATATGTTATTGCCATTACGGTATATATCTAGCTTTTTGTTTGTGTGTACTTATCTATCTATCTATGTATCTATTTGTCTGTCTGTCTGTTATTTATCCGACTATGACTTGATATATCCATATACCATATATATTGTTTATGAATATTTATTTATTGATTTGTGTGTGTGTGTGTGTGTGTGTGTGTGTGTGTGTGTGTGTGTGTGTGTGTGTGTGTGTGTGTGTGGTGTTCTTTCAGTTGGTAAGCACTTGTCCATCGCTCACCCCGCGCGCGGACGTATGTACACACACACACACACACACACACACACACACACACACACACACACACACACACACACACACACACACACACACACACACCTTCCTTTTATGCAGTACAGTTCTCTCTCTCTCTCTCTCTCTCTCTCTCTCTCGTTCCCAGTCCTTTGTGTCTCGTCAGGGGGGATTCCTCAATTAATCCCTGGCTCAGTATCCTGCGTGTGCAGAGAGAGAGAGAGAGAGAGAGAGAGAGAGAGAGAGAATGGGGGGGGGATGGGGTGAACTGGAATGGAGGAAGGGGAGAAAAGGGAGAGGAAGGGAGGATTGTATAATGAAGAAGAATTAGCACCAAGCCATAATAGGCCTATACCGCACTGTTGGACTAGAGGGAAAATATAGGCCGGAAAAAAATCGGCAATACCAAGAAGACAGTAGGACAAAAGAGCAGAAGAGGAAGACCGAAGACAATAAGGTCCCTTTTAGTCGCCTCTTACGACAAGCGGGGATACCGGAGAAATATTCTCTTGCCATGTCCCCCATGGGGCAAAAGGGAAAGGAAAGAAAGAAAATATTTGGGATGAGTAGAAGGAAGAGGTAGGAGAAGGAGGAGGAAGGGAAGGAGGAAGATGATATATGAGAGGTGAGGAGGAGAATGGGTTGGATAGGGAAGGGAGTGAAAAGTGAACTTAAGGAAGGAACAGGGGGAGAGGGAGAAGGAAGAGGAAGATGTACCATCGATAAAAAAAAGTATCAGCACCCTTTAAGTGTGAGACATTATGATACACGGACTATGATTTACGGGAAATGACACGTTTATGTCGCTTTGTATCCTTCATTTGTGTTGTCATATATTTTGCAGATATATAGCTGGATTAGTCGGAGTAACATTGTACTACATGGTAAATCAACCATTTTTGTGAATTAAACAAGCTTGCCAACACACCGATTGAACCAGAGACGAAGCATTTCACATCTTATCGTACCGCAGGGTACCAATACTTTTTTTTATTGATGGTACAACGAGAGTACAAAGGAAAACAAACAGCAACAAACCTTACGGTTCTTTCAAGGCAGCTCGTTACAGAGTATACTATGACTATGAGATCTAACTCTACTTGCTGAAGGATAAGGATGGTAAAGCAAGAACGCTTCTCGCACCTCCAAACGCTCCAGTTAAAACTGGCAGGAAAAATTGAGCAAAACAGCCATGCACCATGGAAAAACTGACATGGAAATTGCATAGGAAAGACTGAAAAGGAAAAGCTACATTTTATAATATTTTATTTATAACCTACCAGTCTGAATAACCTGAAAGAGAAAGTAGTAAAGTAAAATCAATAAATAATGCACGACATTATGTACGGGTACTTTGAGTTAAAGGGGCGTCTGTAGACACAGTGTAGAAAATGAACAGTGTGGATGTTCAGGGCTGGTGCGGCAGCCTTGCCTGGCACTCTTAACCCTGCTCAGGTAGAGCCGGGTCTCTGAACCCCCACCCCCCCAAGTTTGTTAAGTAAACTATCTTCTAAACACCCGGGAACCCTGTACCCCCAATAGCTGCCTGAGTTTTTGTACCCATGTAAGGGGTGAAAGGGCAATTTCGAGCTCTTCTCCGTTTCCGGTGTAGGGGGAGGGGGGGGTCTCAGAGACCCGGCTCCACCTGAGGAGGGTGCTTAATTTGTTCCCTGATTGCAAATATGGTCGCAGCTTCAGGCACCCCAACATCACACCATGAAGCTCCATGATGCTACTGCCAGTTGCACCACACAAAGTTACAATCAGATGTTGTTTTCATTTTTTCCCTGAATATTTAAAAAAGGAACTTTTTTTTTTTGAAATTTTTTTTTACACATTGGTAAAAATATATAATGAAATAAAAAATTAAGTTTATTTGCATGGCTGTATTGCATATACATTGAAGAATGTCATACCATGTTTGGATCTGTCATAAATAAAACAAAAGTGTATTTTCTGACCTTGTTTCTGACCTGGGTCTGGTAGACCCAGGTCTACCTGAGGCGAAAGGGTGGACAAAGGTCTACCTGAGGGGGGTTAAGGTAGGCAGCAGTCAATCAGGCCCCAGTTTCGTTCACTCCACTGGGACATGGAACTTTCCCATGTGGGGCAAATACACAAGTTGCATCCTAAAGCAGGGACCCCTGGTACATCAAAAAGAAATCCCAGTGGTGGTCACTTAACTAATAGGGTCCCTCAGTGATCCACAACCCATCACAGGTCGAATGTAAGCATAGTGACCGTTGTCTAAGGACTATCTGCGCATATCCTAGTCTGTGCTTATACTATATTTGCATTTAATAAACTGATCCGGGCTCTGGATATATTATATACACACACACACACACACACACACACACACACACACACACACACACACACACACACACACACGCACAAGTGTTTTATTGAGGAATAAACATATTAAGCTGGGGGTTAGACAACAGATACTTATCCAAGCGACCTGTAAAGGTCGCTGTAAGCTGTATGACAGTTTACTGCATTGTAGGGCAATTTGTCCCTGATATTTACAACAGTATTAAACAAGAAGTGCTTAGCTTCGTGCGACTGGAATCGTTTGCCAATTATTTCACGCCCATTGCCTCTAGTATAATTCGAGTGATCAACTGTGAAGCATTTATCGACATCCATGTTATCATGTCCTTTGAATATTTTGAATACTTGAATTAAATCTCCTTGTAACCTCCGTTTAGTCAGGCTAGAGAGATTCGGATCATCTAAACTTTCCTTGCATGGTTTATTTCTCAGTCTAGGTATCTTTGTCATCCTTTGCTGTACTCTTCGAGTTTCTCCATATCCTTTTTATAAGTGACCAGAATTGAACGCAATACTCCAAGTGTGGGGGTACTAGGGAATTATACAAAGTGAGGACGATATTATGGGATTTATGTTCAAATGCTCTTCCCATGATTCCAATCAATTTATTGTCTTTCTTTACGGCTTCTGTACATTGTTTCCTTGGTTTCAAATCGTTTGTTATTATAATTCCTAAGTCTTTTTCATGGTTTTACCCCATCAAGTTGGCCAACACTTACATTTTTACTGCCAGTGTTTAGCACTTTACATTTATTAATATTGAAATCCATTTGCCATGCTTGGGCCCAGTTAAACAGTTGATCAAGATCTCTTTGAATTGCCTGCCTCTGCAATGCTATATCTGCTCTGTTACCTATTTTAGTATCGTCAGCAAATTTTGAAATCTTACAACATAATCCTTCATCAATATCATTTATATATTAAAAAAAAAAAAGAATAGGACCTAACACTGAACCCTGCGACACTCCACTTGTAACATTTATCTAATCTTACTCTTTTCCATTTATTACAACTCTTTGCTTTCGTCCGGTGAGTCAGTCTTCTACCCACCCGAAAACACTGGCACTGAAACCATGTGCCTTTAGCTTCTGAAGGAGTCTTTTGAGTGGAACTTTTGTCAAAAGCCTTTTGAAAATCGAGGTAGACAACATCAACAGATTTAGTCTCGTCGAACATGTTCAGTCATTGAAAAGTCCAACAGATTCGTGAGGCAAGAGCGATTATTTCGAAAACCATGTTGCGACTCTTTGATGAGATTGTTTCTAAGTGTTGCACAAACTTGTCTCTGATAACAGTTTCAAGCAATTTGCAAACCACCAATGTTAAACTGATTGAGCGGTAGTTTTCTTTTTGTGCTTTGTTGCCCTTTTTTAATATTGGGGTTACACTTGATGCTTCCATTCATGTGGCACTTTACTGCTCCTAAGTGATAAGTTAAAATGTTCAGATAAAGGTTTTGATATTTCATTCTGTAGTTCCATTAATACACGTGGAGATATTTTGTCTGGTCCCGGTGTTTTATTCTCTTTTAATTTGCTAATTGCAAGCAGTACGTCGCAGTCACTAACTGTAATGTCATTCAGTATGTTGCCCTTTTCTGTAGGAACTAGGGAAACAGCAGGAATCGTATGTATGTTTTCTTTTGTAAATACTGACGCGAAGAAAGTATTAATAATTTTCGCCATCATAGTATCATCATCAGTGTCGGCGTGTAATGAGAGGAGAGAGAGGGTTATGAGGTAAGTGAGGAGAGAAGATGAAAGGGTGGAGGCAAAGAAGAGGAACATAAGGAAAAGAAGACGGAAGATATCGGATGGAGAGGAGGGGGATAAGGAGGAAGAAAGGAGAGGAAAAGGAAGGGTAAGGAAAGGAATGAAAGGTATATGGGGGATACGAAGGAAAAATTGAGAGAGAGGGAAGAGTAATAGATAAGTGGGAGGGAAACACTGAATAGGAACAGAAGAGGAGAAAGGAAAGGAGGAGGAAAGGGAGGAAGATGGTTATGGGATATTTTAGGAGGGGAAAATGAGGGAGAGAATATGGAGTTAAAAATATAAATGCAAGAGGAAAAGAGGGAGAAGGAAGGGGAAGATATAGGGGAAGAGGATGGGGAATGCGAAGGTAAGGGGGGATAGAGTCGTGGGAATCAGAAGGAAATAATGAGGACTGAGAATGGAGGATACGATGGCAGGGATTGATGGGAAGGAGAAGGAAGAGGAAGAAAAGGAGGGGGAGGAGTATGGTGGTTAGGAGAAGAACGTTAGGGATAGGAAAGATTACAGGAGCAAGATGGGAAAATTAAGAGACGTCGGGAGGGGTATGAGGAAAGAGAAGAAAGAAGAAGAGAAAGGTAAAGTGAGAGAGGGTTATGGGAGGTGCAGAGGAGTAGGGAGAAAGAGGAGGAGGAGGAAATGATGAAGAGGAAAGGAGGAGGAGAAGTAAGAGGAAGAGAAAGGGAACATGGGAGAGAGTTATGCGAGTTGTGGAGGAGAAAGAAAGGAAGGAAGAGGAGAGAAGAAGGAATAGTATGTGGAGGAAGTGGAATGGAAGGAAGGAGAGAACTGTATTAGAGTAGGAAGGACGCAAGAAAGGATAAGGAGAATGACGGGAAAGGGATCTGAGAGGAGGAAGAGAGGAGGAGGAGGAAGGAGAACAGGAAGAGGAAGGGAAGGAGATAATTAAATGGTAAAGAACGCGGAATTGAAGGACACGGTAAAAGGATGGAGGGAAGGAAGAGGAGGAGATGGAGAAGAAAGTGCAAGATGTCGGTGAGGAAGAGGAAAAAGAAGTTCGGATGAAAAGCTGGACAGGGTTTTGAGGGAAAGAGGAGGGGAGAGATGGAAAAAAAAAAAAAAAGAGGAGGGACTGAAGTATTTGAGAAGGAGAGGGAAAGGGAAGCTATTGGTGAGGAAATGGAGAGTAGAGGAGAAAGGGGGAGTAGAGGGGAAGGAAGAAGGGAATGAAGAAAAGGGTTTGGAGAGAGGGGGTGGGGATAAGAGGATGAAGGTGGAGGGAAGGAAAACGAAGGTAGGAAAGGGAAGGTTTATGATAGGGTTAAGAATAGGGACGGGGGGACAGTATTTGATCAATCAGTCCCACATCATGATATCTTCCCCCGAGAGTAGTGGTTCTGGCCAGATTTGATATTACCGGAGAAAAGAGTACGCCTTTGCCATTATTTAAGGAAGATTATGTTAAATTGGAAAGGTAGAAACCCCTTCAGTCAGCTGACGCTAATGTTCGTTTTATTTTTGACACAGACAGACCACAATATTCATCACTGGAGGAACTTTTGAAGCTGGATGAGATACATACATCATTCAATGCCCAATTCATTACCCAAGGACTATTCATAGTTCAGTAAAGACGTGTGGTGGGAGCAGGAATATAATACGAACTGCGTCATCGTAGTGAGCTAGATAAGTGTAGCCAGAGTGTCAGGATAGATTAACCTATTCACCATGATGACGTGTCAGCATTTTCCAAAGGGAAGATGCATTATCATTGCTCGTATTTACGTTTCTCGAAGGGAGATTTTATTGTAATTTCGTTTCTTCCTACCGCTGTTAGTGTTCTCCACCTTTTTCTTTTTATCACAACTCCTTTCCACCGCTTTAGCGTTAATACCCTCCGTCCATACTGAATGTATTGCTGGGATTGTTTCATTCAGCGTTGTTGTGGTGGTACTGCCGGTGGCAGTTTTGTGACACGGTGTATTTCATCCCATCAGCTCGAAAAGTCTCCCCTAAGCTTAAAAAAGCCATATGTAAACAGCAAGAGTAACATGAAGAACCCGGTAGGCGACGATAGCCATCTTTAAGTGGGCCGTTGCGATTTAGCCTGTACACACAAAGGAGGACCCTTATCTGCTTAGAATCAAAATACCATCTCTCGCTTCCCTTTGGACACAGACTAAACCATCCAGACAACAGAAATAACTCGATACATTCATAAATACAATAAACATAAAAGAATGTGAAGAAATAATATATATATATATATATATATATATATATATATATGTGTGTGTGTGTGTGTGTGTGTCTTTAAACCTCCCGTTTTGTGTTCTGATTTTGTTCATAACACACATATCTAGTAATTTCAAACCATTTCAGCACCATTGAAATTTTTTTTTTTGGGGGGTGAAAATATGAATATTACTTAGTGTGTTGATTTTTTGCTCCTCTGTATGTTTTCACCGGCGTGTGCGCGGTCATTTTGAAAATTTTTTCGCGATCCACTGTGAAGCAAAGGATAGGTTTAGGAAAGTAAAAAATTACATTGCCAGGTGCGCCAGACTTTTCTCTTCAATTTGGTAAAAAAAAAAAAAAAAATCAGTTTAAAATTTGAAAAAATGATACCGGGGCAGGCAGCTAGGTCCCGACAATTTCTGGACTCATGACCACGGGTTAAGCAGGCAGTTGCTAGGCAGAGAGTTGTTACCTAGCAACCAAAACTTTGCAGACACAACTAGGCCATAGACTGGTCACTGTGTCCAGGTTCGGCCGGAATCAGTTAATTCTGACGGGTAGAAGTGTCTGCCACAATAAAACAAGAGTGCTAGAGACTCTAAGGCCAATCTTCGCAGGGTTGCCACTCGAAAACAGAGGAGATAGGGGAAAAATGGATGGAACATCTCTGATAGGGAATGGCCTGAAGATTACGCCTAAAGAAGTCAGAGCTTTCTACGCCAATTAGAAATGCTTCCACAGTTCAAAACGTGAAAAGTGCAAAAAAACGGTTTTTCGGCCGTTGCTAGGCAACCAAAACCTTGCGAACACAACTAGGTCATAGGCAGGTCGTTTCGTCCAGGTTTGGTCGTAATCGGTTAATTCTGACGGGTACAAGTGCCTGCCTCAATTAAACAAGATTACAAGAAAAAAAACTCGACTAACAGTAAGGGCAGCATGGAGCTGGCCAAAAAAGTTGTCATGGGCGTGGAAGAGACAGGCTTATATTAGATTGGGCTAATTCAGGTTTGGGTTTTCGTACTGTTGGTTAATATAGGGTTGGTGAGAGGAGATAGCTACATTTCGCATGTAGGTACGCTCTCTCTCTCTCTCTCTCTCTCTCTCTCTCTCTCTCTCTCTCTCTCTCTCTCTCTCTCCTATCTGTTTATCTGCATGTCTAGCCATCTATTTATCTATCTATCTATAAAGTGAATTATAATCGTCTGTCGTTATCTGAAGTAAAATTATAGATTTGTCGCAGTCATCTTGTGACTCCCCCCTCACTGAATGCTATCTTCTCACATTTGCTGGAATAACACGCTGGACGTACCCGATCATAAGAGTGTTAATGGTGACGATGTTAACACTGGCGTTAATGTGACTCACTCGTCTGAATTAAATCGTCTGGCGTCAGCTTGAATACAGATAACTAGAACAGATTTTCCCAGACTTTTACAGCCACAGGAACCCTCATATATTCACTGTGTGTGTGTATATATATATATATATATATATATATATATATATATATATATATATATATATATAATATATATATATATATATATATATATATATATATATATATATATATAATATATATATATATATATGTATATATATATATATATATATATATATATATATATATATATATATATATATATATATATATATATATATATATATATCAGGTTTTGATAGAGGAAGGGCAAGAGAAGGTGTGGCCTTGTTAGTGAGTCCGGAAGTACAGCAGTGTGTGATTGAATGGAAGGAGGTGTCATCCAGACTGATGTGGGTGAAAACGAAATTTGAACGTGAGTTGTGGGTGTTTGTGAGTGCATATGGGCCTGGTAGTGAAAGGGATGAAGAAGAGAGGGAGTCTTTCTGGAATGATGTTGATGAGTGTCTGCAGAGTTTTGGAGCGAATGTGAATGTGGTAATGATGGGAGATCTGAATGTTAGAATGGGAAATGTAGCAGTTGAAGGTGTAGTTGGTATGCATGGTGTGCCTGGAAGAAATGAAAATGGGGAACGAATGATAGCGATGTGTGTTGAGCGAGAGATGATGATTGGAAATACGCTGTTTGAGAAGGAAAATATTTATAAGTATACATGAGGAGACATTGAGACAGTTGGTAGAGAGTTTGGAAGGGTGTGTGAAAGGAGGAAATTGAAAGAAAATGAGAATAAGAGTAAAGTGATGAAGTGTACGAGGTTTGTAGATGGTAGGGGGATGAATATAGTTTTGAATGATGAGTTGCTTGAGCAGGTAGAGTGTTTTAAATATCTATGGTCACATGTTGCTGTGGATGGAAGAATAGATGCAGAAGTGAAGTTTAGAATAAATGAAGTAGGAAAGGTGCTGGGAGGAATGAAAAAAGTGTTTAGATGTCGTTCGCTTAGAATGGATGTAAAGAGAAGGCTGTATGAGGGTGTTGTGGTACCGACTGCATTATATGGGGCTGAAACATGGAATATGGGTGTAGCAGAGAGGAAACGATTGAATGTAATGGAGATGAGGTGTCTGAGGAGTATGTGTGGAGTGACGCATATGGATCGAGTGCGGAATGATGAAGTGCGAAGGAGAACTGGAGTTGTTCGGGAGATGGCTGGTAGAGTTGAGCAGAGGGTGTTGCGATGGTTTGGGCATATGGAGAGAATGGATAATGAGTGATTGTTGAAAAAGATAACTAGATCTGATGTGAGAGGTGTAAGGCTGAGAGGAAGACCACGAATAGGATGGATGGACAGTGTGAAGAGAGCGCTGGATGCGAGAGGGATGTCTGTTGAGCAAGGAAGAGTGGCTGTGCGTGACAGAAATAAATGGAGAGAAATTGTGAATGAATAAGTGATGACGCAGCCCTGAGGGGATATTCTCCCGCATTTGGTCTGATCAGCTATTTCAGGTCAGGTGCGGGTAAGGGGATGAGTCTGTTATGATGTGGCAGGGGTAAACCAGCTCTGCTGTTGGGCCCTGCTGCGGATGTCACTGATTGCATTGCGCAGTTGACCCTTGTGCGGTGTGGTGCGGTGAGGATCTGTCCGTTCTCCCCTTTGGGGCTAAGATGCGAATGATTGTGTTTGAATGGATGAGTAAATGGGGAGTGTGTCGTCCTGTCTCGGCTACCTCCCTTTCCTTGGGGGAAGCAGCCTAGGTATATAGATAGATAGATAGATTTTCTTTCAGTTGATCTCACTTTCTTTTAAAAATAATCATTGTTTTTCCCAACTAATTCAGATTGCTTTGTTTCCAATGCCCTCACAGTTCTGCAGAATTCAGGGTGTTGTTTCCTAGTGCCTGATGACAATCAACACATTGCCCATCAGGGATGGTTTACTTACCAACAGACATGAAGCCAAAGTTTTTATAGCTGTAATGAGACTTACGGTTCTTAACCTTTCCACTTACAGATTTAAAAGTATCTAATTTCTGTCACTGGAGCAGACGTGTGTAGTTGATCCACCACTTCAGCATCTATGCCTCCATGTTCAGCATTGTGATGCACGTGCCATCATGTCCATCGCCATCTTCTGAGTTTGGTTTTAACGTGCCGTAATTTAACTGTCTTCCCATCTGAGCAACACAAGTAGCGAATGAACGTGAATAAGGAAGGCAGATTATAGTCTCTCTCAAGACCAAGCCTGTGGCAACTTACGAGTCCACCTGTGATGATAACTGGGTATAATTTTGGTGAAAGCTTTATTTCGTATCCATTACGTTCATATGGCATATTTTAGTAAAAAAAAAGCGACATCCAACAGTACACAGATAACTTCGCCTTTAACATTCAAGCGTCCTATAATTTCAGGTCTGTCACTTTGTCACTCCTGAACGTTTTACGTTCAGAATATGTCAAAATTCGAAACGTTTTAAGTCAGACGCGTATTGGACGCGTACTTTGACCCACGGAACACTTGGTAGCCCTTCTCGGAACCCTATTTTTCCACGGAACACAGATTGGGACTCACTGAACTAGAGCTGTTCTGACCAGTAGTGTTAATGGTAACAGGGGTAATACACAGGCGCCAAGGACTCACTCAGCTGAATGAAATTGTCTGCCGTGATAGATCACAAGACAGTTAACCTTTCGACTCTGCAGTTGCATTTTGTAGCTGAATTTTTCCTGCTTATAGACGGTTTTTATTTCAACTTACGGAGAGACGTGTTGCAGTGAAAGGGTTATGAAGGCTGTATCTGACCCTTTAGTTTGAAAAGTCTGTCCCAAGATGAATAAAACCACCTGAATATAACAAGACTAAACCAATAAGAAGGTGTGGGAGGGAAGAGTTGTCCATGTGGTTTCAGGCCCATCTGATCTTAAACCCAGTGGACTTCAGGCTGAAATCGCTATCTTTCTGCATTTCAACATTCTCCTTTAGTGGAATAGAGAGAGAGATGAGGGACGTTTGTATAACCGGGCAGTGGTGCCGGCCGGTTGTATCTGTGTCACCGCGTGGAGGCGTCCCTCTATAGTGAAGAGTTTAAAGAATAGTAAGTACAGTTGACAACAGAAATTCGCTTCAAGCATGTGATACGAAGTGAATGAACAATAGGGCAGAATGCAGTGAAAAAGACACACACACACACACACACACACACACACACACACACACACACACACACACACACACACACACACACACACACACACACACGCACACACACACACACACACAAACACAAACACACACACACACAATCACCATCCCTGCCCATTTTAAAGCCAGTCAGCTCTTCCCCATACTTGAAGCGAAATATCTGCTGTTGGCAATACGTCCCACAGGCCAAGTATTTCCACACCCGCACTGCACAGTTGTCAGGGATGGCGTGGTGGTCTGGGCTATGGAAAAAAATAAAAATTAAAAAAGAATGTAGAAAAAACCTCGAAACCCACATGCAATATTTGCCTAACCTCCACTCGACTGGTGCTGAATATTTCCACGGGATTGCCAGGCCCGCGGCGAGAGAGAGAGAGAGAGAGAGAGAGAGAGAGAGAGAGAGAGAGAGAGAGAGAAAGAGGTCTGGAGAATAATGGAAAAATAACTGGAACGAGAGAGAGAGAGAGAAAGGTCTGAAGAATGATGGAAAAATAACTGAGAGAGAGAGAGAGAGAGAGAGAGAGAGAGAGTGAGGGAGAAACGGAGGACTGAAGAATAAATGGAAAGAAAACACTAGAAGGAAAGAGAGAGAGAGAGAGAGAGAGAGAGGAATGAAAAATAGGAGAAGAAATTACTGGAACGAGATGGAGAGAGAGGTTGGTGGTTCCGTTCTAGGTCGTATATGTTTGAGCGTGACCAGGATTTTAAAAAATGAGAGAAATTGAACGGTAATCACATTTTTAAAAATCAGGGAAGGCCAGCCACGACACAGAAAAATACAGGAAAAAAAAAAACGGAACTGACGTAGTGATGACCGTTGAAAAGTATTATGAAAAAAAAGAAAACGAGAGAGAAAAAAAAACGTCAGACTGTTAGTAAGCATTGACCTAAAGTTCGTTTTTTTCGCTGCCAGTAATTGATCTCTTGATTTTTATACTGTCAGCCGTCAACTAGGCTTTTTTATTTGATTTTTTTCTCCCAGATTTGTACGACTTCATATTTACGAATATGTAGAAGAATTGTTTCCTTTTCTTTTTAACAGCTAAAGACACTGGAAGCCGTTTACCGTGCATTAATTTGGTGGTTATCCCTTTGTTTTAACCCCTTTTTCACATTGACTTTTTTTTTTATTATTATTATTCAAGCTATCTACAGACTACTTTTTGAGCTCAGTAGACTTTTCGAATTGATGGGGTTGTGTGTAGCATTGACCCCTCTCACTTCCAGAGTATTTGAACCTGAATGTAATCGTTTGGTAGCAGCAAGAATAAATTGAAATATAACTTTCTCTGCCAGAAGGATTTCATGCTATATAATATTTGTTTATGTATCTGTCTGTTTGTCCTTTTTTTTTTGTTTGTTTGTTTGCGACTGTAGATTTTCTTTGGACAAGCTGTTCCTTTAGGTTCTGCAGCCCTCCTACATACAGCAGATTTGCACACACCTTCACATGTCGCTACTTGAATACCAATACTCATCCATCCTTCTGAGTACAAGCTTGGGTCATTCACGACATGGATGGTGGTATTAACGAGTTTATTCTTACGGCGTTCCTGTAGCTAGATCTGTTTCTATATCTTCCTGTTGTCCTACCCATGCATCCATCCGTCCATCTACCTGCAAACTCGTATTTATGTATACCTGTCTGTCTCTCTGTCTGTCACTGTATATGTCTTTCTGTCTCTTGTGTGCCTCGATCTACAGTATCTATCTACAGTATATATAATGTAGATCTGTGTCTCAGTCGATATCAGTCAATCCATCCATCAGTTTCTACTTAGCCAGCTGTGTTTTTATCTTTCTTTCGGTATATATCCATCCAGCTCTACATACATAGATTTCTGTATCACCCCATCTGGCTGCCTGTCGTTAAGTGTTTGTGTCTGTGTGTGTTCACCTGTCTGTGTCTGTGTCTGTCTTTGGCCCTGTCCTATTAATCACTGTCAATTCTCCTCCTCCATTACACCTCATGTCTACCCGCCTAATCCTACTGGAGTCTGGATTGCTGGAAACCCACTTAACCCGCTCACTGATAGGACTCCATCTCTGTCGATCTATGTGTCTGGCTGTCTTGCTATCTGTTACTCTGTCTATCTCTCAATCTCACTATTATTGTTATTGGTTCCTCTGTTGCTGGCTGTTTATAGTCCTTATCGCGTTATCTGCTGGTATGTGTCTGTATATATCAGTCCGTCTGTCCATCCTGACCTATCTGACTGCCTATACCTTTATCCGTTTCTCTGTCAACCTCCATCCATCTCTGTTATTCTGTATGCTTGTTTGTCAGTTTACATGTCTTTCCATAAATCTCCATCCTTCGCTAGGAATCTGTCTTTCATCTGTTTATGTATATCTCTATCCATCTCTGTTTGTCTTTGTGTCAGTCGATCTATTTATCTTTATATCTACATCCTTTTCCCACTCCTTGGGCGTGCTGTGGGTGGGCTGGGCACGGCTTTTTCAGGAGGAGGAGCAAGAGCAGGAGGAGGAGGAGGAGGAGGAGGAGGAGGAGGAGGAGAAGGAGGAGGAGGTTCTAAAGAAAACCGTTGCTTAACAACGGGAGACGTCCGAGAACGTTCAAGAGAATGGGTTAGGGCCATCTATGACAGTGTTTACTGAATTCGTTTTAAGACTACGGTGGTATTTGCGTTTGGTGTGAGCCCTTACGTTTCACAGTGTGTCCTGTGGAGCCTCGCTGCATAGTTTTGTTGTGCTTACTTCTTATTTATCTTTTTGTATGAATCCATCAATCTGTTTGTTTATCTGTTGGTCAGTGTTAAGTTCTATCGTACCTATCATTAGCCAGTAACTCCTTCACCCTTCCGTTTATCCGTCTGATCCTGTGGGAGCCTGGATTACTACACGTCCGTTAACCCTTTGACTACTATGACGCAGTATTTAAATTCATTCTTGCTGCCTTCAAATTATTTTATTGACCTTAAGAGACTTTGAACCAGGCGGATTAGATATACTCTTCATTAACCCCTTCACTGCAAGACGTCCCTGGTAAGTTTAATGAAATCATCTTGAGGAAGCTAACAGGAATCAGTTTAAAGAACGTCATTGTACTGAAGGGGCTAATCAGTTCACCGATCTTGTCGGTGTGTTTGTTTGTCTGTGTCTTTTTTGGCCTTTGCATATATGTCTCTTTCATTAATTATGTCTATCAGTATCAAATAATCGCTCATCTTTCGCTGTCTGTCTCTTTGTCTGTCCATCCTTTTGTCTATACAGCATGCCTGCCATGCTGTCCGTATTTGTCAGTGTTGTTCCCCGGTGGTACAGTCAGGGAAAGTACCGCATTACCCACCTCCCGAAGCACTAGTGTGAGGCGGGTGAAAGTGAAGAGGCAACCAGACCTCATGTGTCTGAACTGTGACTGTGAAGGAGGGGGAGGCGGAGGATTTGGGGCAGAGGAGGGTTTAGTGATAGATTGGGAATCACGTGTACTGTAGGTATGCATTTGTTCAGTGTATGACTTGGACGGTGTGTTTGGGCAAAGTTAGTAAGGGTAGATGACAATATGATACTAGCATTTTATTTAAAAAATTTCTTAACTGTCTGTAGAGATAGTGTTGTAATGGAAGTTTGCTGGGTTCGGACAGAGGTTTCAATGCTTTCATTTATTCTCCACTTTAACATGAGACGTTTCCCCAGGAGATGTTGGTGATGATATAACATATATTTATATTTTGTGTTGATTCGAAAACAAAAGCACTGTATTATCTATCTATCTGTCTATTTATCTATGTGTGAATTCGTATAAATTTGTTTATTTATTTATCCTATGTCGTCCCACTGTAAACATCCTCCTGCAAACATTTCCAGTGTTATTCTGGTAATTATTCATCTCGAACTTAGAGTCAAGGGTAGTGTGTAATAACACCGGTCAACAGTATAAAATTATCTTGATAGTTCTGTGGTGCTCTTGATACAGTCTTAGGTGCTGATTCCGAAAATCCCATCCGTATTTTTCCTACCACGTCTAGTTTTTATAATAAGTGATGAACCTTCATGTTGAAACTGTATATAACGGTATTCACATATATTCCTATTCATTACACTGCTTATGCTTTTTTTGCAGCTGTTGTTGTTAATTGAATCAGTTGAAATGTCAAGACAGTACAAAAATAGCCACGACTATTTCTGCTGTGACTGTGGTTCGTTCACCCCCAAGGGACAGCGACACAACATCACGAACGATATCAGGAAGGTCTGTCATCTGTACTTCGGCTGTGCTCTTGCAGATCAAGACAAAAAATGGGCACCGCATGTAATTTGTACAGCTTGTTCGAATGGACTAAGAGCTTGGCTGAATAAGAGAAAAAAGGCAATGCCATTTGCCGTTCCTATGATATGGAGGGAGCCGAAAGTTCATACTACAGATCGTTACTTCTGCAAAGTCAGCATATCTGGGTTTTCTGTATAGAACAAGCACAAGATTGCTTATCCCAGTTTGGAATCCGCAATAAGACCAGTGCCGCACAACGATGAAGATCTTCCCATTCCAGTACCACCAGAAGATGGTATCGCCAGTGCGACGATAAGGACGAAGATGTAGCCCAAACTGAGTCAGATGAAGCAGCTGAGGATGCGGAGTTTTTAGCCGACAATGAAGACACACCTAAACAGTTCTCTTAAGGAGAGTTGAATGACTTAGTTCGAGATTTGGGACCACCGAAGGACAAGACTGAACTACTGGCATCTGGTTTGGGAGAAAAATGCTCAAGAAAGATGTTCGAGTAACATACTTCAGAAAACGAAATGAAGTTCTTTCTTCATATTTTTCTCTTGCTGGACCACTATGTTTTTGCAGCGACATTGATGGATTGTTCCGCTGCCTTTCACAGGAGCATGATCCTTCTCACCGGCGTTTGTTCAATGATTCATCGAAGAATAGCTGGAATGTGTATGGGAATATGAAACCTTCTGTGCCTTTAGGACATTCAGTGCACATGAAAGAGTTCGATGAAAACATTGCGGCCCTTTTAGATGCCATAAAATATGAAGAATACAAATGGAAGCTGTGTGGAGACTTGAAAGTGATCGGTTTGCTGATGGGACTGCAAGCAGGCTTCACAAAACACTGATGTTTCTTATGCCTCTGGAATAGCCATGCAACTTCCAAGCATTATGTGTAGTCGACATGGCCACCTAGACAAACATAGGAACCAGGAACTTCGAACATCGCGAGTGAGCCCCTGGTTGCCCCCGGAGACATTCATCTTCCTTCGATTCATATAAAGCTCGGCTTAATGAAGCAGTTCGTGAAGACACTGGGAAGAAGAAACACTGAAGCATTCGGATATGTCGCAAGCAAATTCCCAGGCATCACTGAAGCTAAGCTGAAAGAAGGAATGCTCATCGGCCCACAGATAAAGGAACTTCTTAGAGACCACAACTTCAGCACCTAACTGGCCGTTGTGGAACTGGCTGCCTGGACCTCATTCAAGTGGACATGTGAAAATTTCTTGGGAAACATGAGGTCACCGGATTATGAAGATGGTGTTGAGAGACTTCTCAATTCATTTGCTGCTTTGGGGTGTCGGATGTCACTGAAAGTTCATTTTCTCCATTCGCACCTTGAAGTTTTCGAGCAGAACCTGGGAGCCGTCTCTGACGAACAAGAAGAACGCATCCATCAAGATATCAGTGCAATAGAGCATCGCTATCAAGGTTTCTGGAATGAAAGTACGCTCACGGATTACTGCTGGATGCTGTACAGGTACTAGCCTGGAACGTAGCATCGAAGGAAGTCTAAAGTTTGACGATTTTGAGTAGTTTGACCTTTGCAAAAGTGCATTGAAACTCACTCTGTTATACGTCTTGCAGGAGAGTTTCCTGTTTTGTCATTTCAGTTTGGATGAAAATACAGTGTATATGTGGACTGTTTCGAGACACTGAATTTATTCGAGGAATCGACATACTTCAAAAAACTTCGAAACCTCAAATATACTAAGAAAAACTTTGTTTTTTATAAGTAAGCATATGCGTCTAGAGGTAAAATTCAACTGAAATGATAAAAGGTAGTTAAAAAAAAAATGTGGCGTGCTACGCTAAAATGGACTGCATATTCGTGATCGTCGCCAAAAATAGGTCTAGAGATGTTATATTTTACACGTGATGAGAGAAAAAAGTTTGATTACGTAGACCTGTGAATAAAAAAATGTACAGTTTATGAGCGATTAACAGGTTTTTCGTTTTCCTGTAGACAGAATGACATGGGAAGTCCTAATTATAAGATCAGTCTCTATAACTACCATTCCTATCGAACATTACAAAACGAAGCCAAAGAAGTGTACCTTTGACAGTATATGTAACATGAACAACTCTCCAGACCCTCCCGCCCACTCACAGTTACCAGACAAATGGGGTCTGGCTGCTGCTTCGGCAGCTTCGTGACTATTCGTCGACCACCAGTTCTCCGAACAATGGGTAATGCGGAACTTTCCCTGACTGTACAATACATGAGTCTCTTAGTCTGTCTGGTTGTTTTTCGCTTTTCTTTGTCTGTCAATAATTTGAACCTTTCTCTGTCTGACTCTTCTGTCGCTGTCTTATGTTTTTTTTTTTCTTCTTTCAATTTCTGGCCTCAATTTCTAACCCTTATCATTATCTGCTAGTAAGTTTGTCTAATTATCTGTCGCTTTCTTCTGTCCCTCTACTTTTAGCTACTCTGTGGGTGGCGACCATCATCCACTCATTTGATGCAGTGATGCCTGCTTCTTCCTTCACCTGTATTATTCTTTTTCTGTGTCTGCTCTCCCCTTGTCCGAGTTCTCCCATTTTTCCTGTCACTTTTTCTTAATCTTCTTTAATTTTCAGGTGGCTTTACATTGAGTGACAAACCTAAAGGTTTCATTAAGTCAGGAAACCATTTACAGCGCTGGGTGGTAACCTTATAACCAACACATACATGTTCCCTACGTGCCAGCAAGTAGGTTGGCGGAGGGGTGGTGCCCGTCTCCGTAAAACAACTAACTCAAAGTAAAACGGCCACCCCTTAGGGGATTGTGGCGTCTGGCTATACATGTAGATGGATTATATTCTGTATGTATTATTCATTTCTGCTTTTGTCCGTGTATCAGTCTGGATTCCTGTCGCTGTCTTCTATCTATCTATCTTTCTGTTGTTCTGATGGACTGGTTGTTTGAGAAAATACTTTTTTTTTTTTTTTTAAATCATAAAAATTAACTCGCTCACCCGCCCACCCACTCGTCCACACACACTCACACACACACACACTCACTCTCACACACACACACACACACACACACACACACACACACACACACACACACACACACACACACACACACACACACACACACACACACACACACACAATATTCTTTCATTTCCTTCCTGTGCTATTTTTTTTCCTTTCATCTCTCTCTCTCTCTCTCTCTCTCTCTCTCTCTCTCTCTCTCTCTCTCTCTCCATTATTTGCTTCCGGTGACCAGAAATAAAAAATTAAACAGGCATGCGGGATAATGAAGGAAGGAAAGTAACTTGAAAAGAAAAAGAATCTGGTTCTTAGAAAGGTAAATAAGAAGGGAGATGTATAGCTACTTGTTTATATGTATGTGGGATAGACCGATAGAAGATTGATAGATAGGTGGGTGGATGATGGAAGGGTGGATGCACATAGATATACGGGTAAAATACAGAGATGAAGATTAAGCTAAATTTTGACGGAGACGGATGTAATAAAGTGCTAAATCTACTGCACTTGTCGACAGATTGCTAGAATTGTATGAATAGATATGAAACCTTATTAGATGAAAAATAGATACTGGAAAATGTCGATCTGCTGACATTTTCCTGAGTGGTGCATAATTAATAGACTGTATATATGAACTTGAGAATATAGTGTGGTAATTATTAACATGCAGTACATTGAGAGGTGTAGACCTGTGTATTGCAGCGGCCGGCTTACACATGCCTTACATTGGTTGGCAAGTCTGTTTTACACGTTCATGTTTTGCGGGTCCCGAAGGGCGCCTAATCGATAGAAAGGAAGAACCCCACTTTTTGCCCCTGGAGATGTGACCCCCCCCCCCCAACCCAGTGCTTCATGCAAGGGTACTGATGTGTAAGGCTTTTGGAATTGTGGTGTGAAAAGCGCTTGTGGAAATTTAATGTATTAGAGTGGCGGTGTGTGTGTGTGTGTGTGTGTGTGTGTGTGTGTGTGTGTGTGTGTGTGTGTGTGTGTCATTTATTACTACCATTGTATCTGTGTGTGTCTGTCAGTATGCCTGTCTGATTCTCTATTGTTGTGTACCGGGAACGTCCATTTGAGCCAGAGACGCACGTAACAACATTCCTTTATATCTACTTGTCTGTCTGTTTGTCTGTGTGTCTGTGTGTGTCTGACTTTATGTATGTATCAGTGTATCTATCTGTCCGTCTGTCCATCTATGTTTATCTATTCTTTGGTTGTTGTGGCTGCCTTCAGGTTTGAGTAAACACAGTAGCATTTTAATACGTTGTCACACACACACACACACACACACACACGTCTCCTTTCATTTTCTTCCCCTGTTATTTCTCTCTCTCTCTCTCTCTCTCTCTCGCTCTCGCTCTCTCTCTCTCTCTCTCTCTCTCTCTCTCTCTCTCTCTCACACACACACACACACACACACACACACACACACACACACGTCTCCTTTCATTTTCTTTTCCTGTTATTTCTCTCTCTCTCTCTCTCTCTCTCTCTCTCTCTCTCTCACACACACACACACACACACACACACACACACACACACACACACACACACACACACACACACACACACACGTCCCCTTTCATTTTCTTCCCCTGTTATTTCTCTCTCTCACACACACACACACACACACACACACACACACACACACACACACACACACACACACACACACACACACACACACACACACGTCCCCTTTCATTTTCTTCCCCTGTTATCTCTCTCACACACACACACACACACACACACACACACACGTCTCCTTTCATTTTCTTCCCCTGTTATTTCTCTCTCTCTCTCTCTCTCTCTGTCACACACACACACACACACACACACACACACACACACACACACACACACACACACACATTCAATTTCCCGCTCATTTCGTTTGCTCTCTCCTTCTCTCTCTCTCTCTCTCTCTCACACACACACACACACACACACACACACACACACACACACACACACACACACACACACACACACACACACACACACACATTCAATTTCCCGCTCATTTCGTTTGCTTTTCCTTTTCATTTCCCCATCTCCTCTCTCTCTCTCTCTCTCTCTCTCTCTCTCTCTCTCTAAGTTCATTTTTCAATCCACCGACTAGAAACCAAAATTAAATGGAGTTAGAAGTGCGGGGAAACAGGGGAAGCAGATTGAAAAGTATTGAATAATGGGTCTGATGAGGTAAGTGTGGAGTGTACAGCTTCTGGGACTGAAGTATGAGGGATAGATGAATTGACAGATGCATAAATAGATGGATGGATGGATAAAGACATATATATCTACAGGTGTACACAGATATGTAGATAGGCTGGTAGTTTATTTGACACAGAGGGAAGTACTAAATTACTGCTTTTCCTTACATTCCGAAAGTGAAGGATAAATACCAGGAAATATCGATCAGCCGACACCTTACCGAATCATGCATCAATTAATATACTGTAGAACTGAATGTTAGAATATAGTTGGTTTGGTAATGATTAACATGCTGTGCTTAGAGGGAGGTGGGCCTGTGTACTGAAACGACCGGCTTGTAAAGTTAAAGAAAACTCTTCCCAGCTCCGTCTGAAGAAAATTTAAAGCTGGCGAAATACAATGAAAGCTTTATCTCTGGTAGTGTGTGTTTCAGATGGTTTGATGTTTTTCCCCTATGTGTTCGTCAGACTTTGGGAAGATACTGTACTTCTCTGTCTGTGCGTGCCTAACAAGGGCGGGCAGCTCATTTACACACATTCCAGCCATGTTTTACCTGTCCTGATGGGAACCTGTTACATACGACCGAAGATCACCACATTTTGAACCTGGGGAAGTAACCCACCCAGTGCTTCACGCAGGGGAATCGGTGTGAAAGGCCTTTGGAATAGAGTGTGAAGAGTGCTCCTGGAAATTAGATGTATTGGAGTGGCTGTGTGTGTGTGTGTGTGTGTGTGTGTGTGTGTGTGTGTGTGTGTGTGTTCGAGGGTACATGTGCGATGAAAGGGAGTACTACGGCACTTTCTTCCATTTCCGCCGTTGGGGGATGGGGGGAAGTGAGCCAGTCAAGAGGAATGGTAGACACTATATAGCCCTTACCAATGTAGCGTTCTGTAGAGAGGTAGGTAGGTAGGCAGATAGGTAGATAGATGACTAGAGAGCTAGATAGGTAGGTAAAGACAGAAATGTTGATAGATAGATGTACAGATGGATAAACAAGAAGATAGATAGATAGAAAGACGATGGACAATAAGATAGAAAGATTGATGGGTGGCTGGAGCAATGGATGGAGAAGCAGTCAGATATGCAGGAATATACATAGACAGATTGATAGATGTACAGATAGACATACAAGTAGATGGATAGATAGACGCGCAGGTAGATACAGAGAGATAGATACATGACGGAGAGATGGGCATTTTGATAGCTTATTGGTGCACAAACAAAATCGATCCAAAGATAATGAGGTGTTGTTGAGACCTTGACTCTCTCTCTCTCTCTATGTCTCGTCACCATCCCTGCTTCTCTCTGTTCTTATCTCTTTCCCCTTCTTACATTCATTCTTCCCCCCTTTCAGCCTTTCCTCCCTCCTTTCTTCCCTTCCGTCTTAAGTTCTTCCTCCTGTCTCTTTCACTCCTTCCTTCCCTTCCTCCCTCCTTCCTTCTGTTCCTCCCTCTTTCCCTCTCTTCCCCCCTCTTTCCCTCTCTTCCTCCTTCCTTCCTTCTGGAATCAGATTAAGTCCATTAATCCTGACTAATGTCTTATTAGCCTAACCATGAGATGTGGTTTACCTGACCTGCCGAGAGAGAGAGAGAGAGAGAGAGAGAGAGAGAGAGACAGACAGACAGACAGACAGACAGAGACAGACAGACAGAGACAGAGACAGAGAGGATAAATTGAGAAAATGTCACAAAATGAGGTACCAGTGAATTGAGAACAGAGGCGGAGGAAACAGGTGGAAAATTGAGAGAGAGAGAGAGAGAGAGAGAGAGAGAAGGTGGGATAAACTGAGAAAAATTCACAAAATAAGGGGTGAAAGAACTGAGAATAGAGGCGGAGGAAATGAGTGGAAAATAGAGAGAGAGAGAGAGAGAGAGAGAGAGAGAGATTTGGACATGTTAATGTAGACCAGCCCAGCTGTTTGCTGCCGGACCCTGAGAAAAGCAAAGCTAATGTTGACTAGAACACCATAAAATTGTCCAAGGGCAATTTTGATAAAGCAGAGCTTCCTACGGCTATTGCCAACTGTAGCTGATTTATTTTCATTTGACAAAACTCGGCCACTCCCTCCACTCCTGCAACTTGAGTACTAAGTTGTGGTTGCATGAATTCGATGATCCTTAGTTGTAAGATAGAGATGAGTCTCCTTGTTAACTAGTCAGATTTATACTTCAGTCAAAACACTTGGCCGCCAACTGAAGTGAAAGAGGTTACGGATCATTGTCAGATGAAATTAAACGAACTACAGAAGTCGAGCTATAAAGAGACCTTGACGTCAAGGTCATTGATCTTGTGCGTATCACCTTAGGCCATCAGTCTGTAAGTCCACAAAATTTGGTGGACATTTAAAAATTAGGTGACATCTACTGTAGAATATCCAGAAAAGTGCCGATTTTTTATCCCAGGTGATCTTAGAGAACAATCAACCGATTGGAACCATACACCTTCCCGCACTGCGTTGGCCTTAATGCTATTTTGTAGTAAAATTTCAGTTTCCTAGCTTCCGCGGTTATTGAGATAGCATGGCTGACTCACATTTCTGTCTTCTGGATAATATCCGGAGATCCGGTTTACGAATTGCCACCATATTTGGCCAAAAGAAGCGGACAGATGACCAACTTAGTTGACCAAGTTTGAAGGCTGTAAGCCAAATAGCCTTTGAAATATCACAGTTTTAAAATTAGTAAGACTAATAATATTAACAAGAAAAATAAAACTTCCCACAGGGATGTGGGAAGCTTTAATGAACATATTACATTGTATTATATGTCACTAAAAAGAACGAGGGACAAAGGGTAGTAGGGAGCGGGGGGGGGGGGGGACGAGGTGCGACACCGAACCTTCCCTAAGCCTGCCAAAGTCATACTGACTACCCTGACCGTCCCTGACACAGGTCCACTACTCATCCTTTCACCTACAGAGTTCCAAAGAATAGGTATGTTGTTCCTTTTTTCTTTCTGTCTCTTAAACGACATGTGTACTGTATGTCCTATGTATATGTATGAGGGAGAGATAGTATAGTCGCGGCACATGACTCTCAGGTTGTTATTATCGTACCCTGGCAACTTATCATTCAAAAGTGCGTCCGATTTCGTATCATATTATACACGAATCATATTATTATGCACGAATATATTATACACGAATATTATTATACACGAACATATTATACACGAATCAAATGCGTCTCACATTATACACGAAATCAGACGCACTTTTGAATGGTAGGTTGCCAGGACACGCTAATAACAACCTCAGAGTCGCACGCCGCGACTATAGTAGAATGGATATGGAAGCTGTGCAGATTGGCCTGGGAGGAAGGTAGAGTCCCGGAGGATTGGAATTCAGGTATACTTATTCCCCTGTACAAAGGAAAAGGGGAAAAAGAAGTGTGTGGTAATCATAGTGGCATTAATTGTCTTCTTAGTGTAACAGGAAAAGTATATGGTAGGATATTTATTGACAGAGTTAGGGAAATGACAGAGGAATTTGTTGGAGAAGAACAAAGAGGCAGAGGTTTTGTAGAAGATATTCATTCTTAGTTCTTTAGTGGAAAAGTTTCTAGAGAAGGGAAGGAAGTTGTATTCAGCCTTCATGGATTTGGAGAAAGCATATGACAGGGTGGATAGACAAGGATTGTGGAAAGTATTAAGAATATATGGAGTAGATGGAAAGTTGATGAATGCTGTGAAGAGTATGTATGAGGGTGCTAAGGCTGTAGTGCGGGTGGACAGTGAACTGAGTAAATATTTCTACCTGAATGTTGGATTGAAACAGGGATGTGTCATGTTTCCATGGTTGTTCAATCTGTGTATGGATGGGATTATAAAAGAGGTACAAGGTAGGGCAGTGGATGTTGGAGTGGCCCTAATGAGAGAGGGCAGCGTTTGGAAACTTCCTGTACTGTTGTGTGCAGATGATACTGTATTGTTAAGTGAAGATGAAGGGGAACTGCAAGGCTTAGTGAATGAGTCTGAGAGAGTGTGTAAGAAACGGAATCGAAAAGTGAATGTAGGGAAGAGTAAAGTTGTGGTCTTCGAGAGACATGAAGTCAGTGAATGTACAGTGAGGCTGGATGATGAGAAAATGAAAAATACGAGTGCGTTTAAGTACTCGTACTTAGGTAGTGTGATGAGTAGGGATGGATGTTTGGAGGATGATGTGCTTGAAAGGTTGCAGCAGGGAAGAAAGGTTGCTGCTTCTTTGAAGCAGCTATAAGAAATGGGAAAATAAGCGTGAAAGTAAAAAAAATCACTGGATAATAGTATTGTGATTCCAATTCTAATGTATGAAAGTGAAGCATGGGCCTTGTTGAAAGGTCACAAGTCAAGAGCGAGAGCAGTGGAAATGAGTTATTTGAGAGGAGCATGTGAAGGTACAAGAAGAGACAGACCGACAAATGAGGAAGTGAAGGAGTGTTGTGGTGTGGATGTGGATGTGATAGAAGGCATTAGGAGAAATACACTGAGGTGCTTTGGCCATGTGGTGAGGATGGAGAGCGAGAATCTAACGAGGAGAGTGTATGTGAATGAGGTGGAGGGGAGGGAGAGGGACGGGGAGGCCGAGGATGAGATGGAGGGATGGAGTGTGAGCTGGGGGAAGGGCAGTGAAATGACAGGGGATAGGGCGACATGGAGGCGATTTGTTTGTGGCCATCCTTTGCGGGATTGAGGCGTCAGGCAATAGATAGACTGATTTAATTTATACGTGGATGTTGTAAGGGGTTGCAAAACGCAACTCCAAAAACAGTAGAGTAAGATGAGAAGGACCAAGTCCCGCGGTACAGCAGTACAGGCTGGAAGGTGGTGCCACTTTCCGGCCGACTGACGTAACATTTCTCAGTCAGGCAGTAACACAGTAACTCAATGACACTGGCATGTCTAGGACGGCTGCTGGGAGGCTGCAAAGAAAATAAAAATGAAATTCTGTCAGAGAGAGGGAGAGAGAGAGAGAGAGAGAGAGAGAGAGAGACGGATATTGATATTTCCAACCCACAATCTTCCAATCTACCTGTAATCTGCGTCGTTCCTTTACCCTGATCAGATAATATCGACCAGTAATTCTCTCTCTCTCTCTCTCTCTCTCTCTCTCTCCTATTTTTGTATGTAAAATTGTAGACCACTACAACTAATTTTTTGTAACTTGTCACACACACACACACACACACACACACACACACACACACACACACACACACACACACACACACACACACACACACACACACACACACACACACACACACACACACACACACCACACACACAGCGATTAGATTTTTAAACTGTGTGAACTGAGTGGTAAGGGAGGTCATGGAAATAACTAATACCTCAGAAATTGCTGAATGTCTGAGTAAACGGATGATGAACTTACAAAAATATAGCATGACTCAGCTACGAGAGAGAGAGAGAGAGAGAGAGAGAGAGAGAGAGAGAGAGATTAAAACGAAAAATTACCACACGAGAGAGGAGGAGGGGACATGAGTGGAAGGGAACCAGAGAGAGAGAGAGAGAGAGAGAGGGCGCATGCTGTAGCTGCTATCTCTAATACCAGCTTAACCCACACCCACCCTACCTCACGCACCATTCCACAGGGCACAGTTCAGCCGCCGCGAGAGAGAGAGAGAGAGAGGGGAGGGAGGGATACACGCACACCTTATTCCTACACGTATCCAGCCCTGCACACACACACACACACACACACACACACACACACACACACACACACACACACACACACACACACACACACACGGGGTTGTTGTTGTTAGGTGAGGCGGTGGTGGTGGAGTGAACAGAGCACTGGGGTGGAGGGACTGTGGTTGCGTGTTCGATCCAGGCTGTTGCAGGGATGGGTTTCAGAAGGTGATGTTCCTTAATACGGCTCCGGCTACTCATCCTTCAGCCCCCACCGACGCGTGATAGGGGAACCTTGCTAATACCATCGCACTAATTCAACCCTGATCATACTTCCGTAGTTTAATCTTTCTCTCTCTCTCTCTCTCTCTCTCTCTCTCTCTCTCTAATGTATAATATCTGTTTGATCACCGGCAATTCAATTTTTGTAACTGATATTGGTGTTATGAGATTAATACTGTGACCTACTGACTGACTGACTACTGACTGACTAACTGATTGACTAATTAGCTGACTGACTGACTATCTGACTGACTAACTAGCTGACTGACTGACTGACTAACTAGCTGACTGATTGACTGACTGACTAGCTGACTGACTAACTAGCTGACTGACTAACTACCTGACTAATTAGCTGACTGATAGACTGACTGACTAGCTGACTGACTAACTAGCTGACTGGTTGACTGACTGACATTCTTAACCCTTCAGTCCAATTACTTATAGCATCTACAGCCTCTCTCTCTCTCTCTCTCTGTCTCTCTCAGGTTGCTTTACTTCCGCCTACAGGACGCCTCCACAATCTTTCTCATCTCCTTTTGATCTTCATCTGAGTCAGCCTTCATTCTCTCTCTCTCTCTCTCTCTCTCTCTCTCTCTCTCTCTCTCTCACACACACACTTAATTACCTGATAACTAACTACATTTTTCACACATCCCTCTTTCCATCCCGTTGTCATTTCATTTTTATTTTCTTCTCTTTGTTTTTCTTTCTCCACCTCGTTTCATTCTTTCTTCCATCACACATTCCTTCTACTTTTCTTCAGTTTATCTCGCACCTCTTCTTCATTCCCTTTTTCTCTCCTCTCTTCACTTTCACCTTTGTCTTCCATTTTTCCTTCCTTTTTATTCTTCCCTCCAATCTTCGTGTCATTCCTCTCCCTCCCTGTTTCTCTCTTGTTTCATTTTTTTTTGCCCTTTCCTTCCTCCCTTTCTCTTCTCTTTCTACCTTATTACCTTCCGTCTTTTCCTCATCACTTTCTTCAATTTATCCTCCCTCCTTCCTTCCCTTCTGTTTACATTTCTTTCTATTTTCTTCGTTTTTCCTTTCCTCTTTCGTCCTCTCCTTCTTCCTTCTTTTGCTCCTCTTTCCCGTCCCTCCTTCCTTCCATCTTCCACTCTCCTCTCTTCTTCACTTCCTTCTCTCATCCTTCCCTTTCTTGTTTTTATATTTACATTCTGTCTGTCTATCTGTCTGTCTGTCTGTTTCTCTCTCTCTCTCTCTCTCTCTCTCTCTCTCTCTCGTCGTCCCACCTTCTTTCCTTCCTTCCCTCCCATTCTTCTTCATCCCATCCTTCCCCCCTCCCCATCCTTCTTTCCTCCCTCATCCATCTCTGTAATGGCTTTGCCTCAAATGTGTCTTTCTTTTGCCTCGTAAGTTATCCATTATTCCCGCTGCCTCCAATCCGTCACAACATTTCCTTCCCCATTTTCCTCCTTCATTTATATTCCTTCCTTGGTGTTATGTCCGGTGATGGAGCTTTCTCTCTCTCTCTCTCTCTCTCTCTCTCTTTCTCTTTCTCTTTCTCTTTCTCTCTCTCTCACACACACACAAGTAAATTATACTAGTTGATGGAAAGTAAAATACAGAAAGAGTGAAGGGTTGTGATGACGATATGAGAGAGAGAGAGAGAGAGAGAGAGAGAGAATGTATGCAAATTAAGGACAGACAGAGACTGACGGCATGACACAGAACCTCCTATATACCACCACATTTACCACAACTTCCACCACAACCAGTGTCAACTACCACAATCACCATTCATCAATACCACACCCATTACAACTTTACAACCACAGCTACCACCGCAGCCGCAATCACAACTACGACAATCTTCAGTCATCACCATTACCAAAACATTACTACTTTACAGTCACAACCACCACCACAATCACAGTTACAACTACCTCAGTCACCAGTCATCACCATTGCCATACATCATACCATTTTACAACCACAATTACCACCACAACCACCACCACAGTCACATTCACAGCTACCCCGAACATCACACTCACTACCACGTTATAACCAAAGCATCCTCCCCACCAACCACAACGTTACAGCCAAAACAATCGCCACCATCACCACCAGTGCCGTTCCCACTACCACCACCACTGCCGCTACCACCACCACCACCACCAAGCCACAATCACATACACCAAACTTACTGCCGTCCCCACCACAACCACACCCATTTCCACGTTACAGCCATGAGGACCAATACTGCACCAGGCCACAACCACGACAACCACCACACTTTCTTGTAATACAAAAGAATCCCCCCAAAAGATAAGCTTCACTGGAGAGAGAAAGAGCTCACCAAGGACTCCATGGCAACTTTTAATAATGTTGATATTAAGTGTTTGTGCGATGTTAGCTTCAGTTCACTAAGGATTCCGTGGTAACTCTTGTCAGGATACCTAGGGTTCGTGCCGTCGCTAGGATCACCGACGGAGGTATGTGTGGGAGCGGAAATAGAGAAGTGAAAAGTTTCCTTGGATTGCGTCTCAACAAAGCTCAGAGGCCGTGCAACTGGTCTTAAGAGCATTTTCTTGGTAACTGCTGACAAACACTCACCACCACCACCACCAAAACAACAAGCATTCCATCCACTACCATCGCTACCAAATTTCACACCTCACACACCATAGCTACAACTAGTGGAACCATTACCACCACCACAGGCCAAACAAACAGGTCATCACCATACCCATCACAACAACCACAATCACTACCGCAACCATCCCCATTACCAAACTTCCATAATCCCATTAACTACCACTGTTGCAACAACCACCACCACCACAACCATCTCCATTACCAGATTCCCACCACAGCCACAGTTGTTACCATTGCTGCAACCACAACCACCACCACAACCATCGCCGTCACCACACTTCCACCATGGCCACCATAACTACCATATCTCCAACCATTTTCAAATTCACAATCATCACTGCTCCAACTACAGCTATTACCACAACTGCAACCAGCCATTACCACACCCGTCACAATCATGCAGTCACAATCATCACCACTACCATCATCAGAACTACCACTACCATCATCTGACAGCCCCCACTACCACCTTTACAACCATCACTAGCACCGTCACATCACATCCACCACTGTCACCATTACTACCACCATATCACAACACCATTACCACCATATCACAATCACCACCACCACCAACCATATCACAGCCACCACTACTACTATCAAAACCACCACTACCAACGTCAAACCCACCACTACCATCATCAGAACTACCGCTGCCACCATCACTACCATAACCACAACCATCACTACCACCACCACCATCATCACTTATGTAGACAACTACACAAGCTACCACAGCCACAACAGCTATCACACACACACACACACACACACACACACACACACACACACACACACACACACACACACACACACACACACACACACACACACACGAATTGAGAGATACTAAGACGAATGGACAGAGAGGGATCAAGTAACAGTCAGGATAATGGAGAGAGAGAGAGAGGGGGGGGGGACCCACAAACCCTCCGGTCCCTACGAGACTGTCCGACCTTATCACTAATACAGTTCCTTAATCACACAAGCAGGAGAGAGGGATAACACTGCAGAAGGCTCGCTCCCCCGCCCTCCACACACTCCCGCCTTTGCTGTACTGGAAAAAAAAAAAAAGTGAAAAATAGCACCTTCCAGAATTAAAAAGCCTAAAGGAAATTTCATGGGATCGGCAGAAGATAGAATATAATGGAAATGGAAAATTAAGCGTACAGCCACAATATTAACGTTTTGCATGCCTTTTTCAATATTCGTTTTATTTATAACAACAGGAGAAAAATTGAACCGTATACTTAATTGCTACGTATGTATGCGTTCACCCATGCATGTGCACTTTAATGCATATCAATACTTGCCCACACACACACACACACACACACACACACACACACACACACACACACACACACACACACACACACAGAAAGAGAGAGAGAGAGAGAGAGAGAGAGAGAGAGAGAGAGAGAGAGAGAGAAATGCATACACAGAACACCAAGAAAAATTAAATTTACATAAATGCATGAAACCATACACCAGGAAAGAAAACACACACACACACACACACACACACACACACACACACACACACACACACACACACACACACACACACACACCTTTTCGTCTGTTAAGATGGCTCTCTAGCATGTCGTCTGTGGAATTTGTGTGTCTTACACTATCATGTCCTTTTGATGCATAAATAGTTGTCTAAAATATCAGACAGGTTTCACTCATCTTAAATGTCAGGACCAACTGCCTAGCCCCGTGCTCCTACGCTCCTCATGGGGCAACGTAGGATTGGCTGATGGATGGATGGATGGATGGATGTTACCATTACCCCATTCAACCCAAAAACGTCATTTTTATTTTACTATAGCCAACCCCTGATGTTTGTATTCAGTTTCGACAGACTGATCTTGAATTTGGCTCTCCTTTATCTTGTTTTTGTTTTTTTCCAGGAGGAACCAATCTTTCGGGTTCTGGCCTTTGATTCCATCTTCCTTGCATAAAAAAAAAAAAAAAAAAATCATACAAGTCTCACCTATATTGGCCCCATCTCTGCCGGGGTGTTCTGTGATGAATGAAATCGTCTGGTAGCAGCAAGAGTAAAATATAAAAATTCTTCACCGCCTTGAAGGGATTACTGTCCCATTGGTAGAAATCAACCCTTTCAGCCTCAAATATTGTAATAGTTTTGCCACTCCGCGACAGATTTATTCAACTGACATTATTATTATTATTTGCACTGTAGGAGGAGAGAGAGAGAGAGAGAGAGAGAGAGAGAGAGAGAGAGAGAGACTTCATTAACAGTACAAGAGTTGCACCTGAGTAGAATAAAGACACCTGAGGGTAGCAAGAATAAACTTCACAAGGCGTCATGGGGCTGCAGGTGGTGATTCCCCAGTTTGCCTTCATCTGACGCAACCCAGCCACTTCCGCCGCTTGAATATCAAATCGTAGCTGCTTGGAATTGGATGAGGGGTAGGCGGGAGGCAGGAATGAGTCTCCTTGGTTACAATTCAGATTTACCTTCCAGTTTAACCAATCTCGGCCATTAACCAAGGTGGAAAGGGGTCAGCGATGTTAGTTGGGTTCAAATGCGCTAAAGACTATGCACTGACATTGATACACCCAGGTACACTTTGATACACCCACTTGCTTTGATACACCTAGTTTGATACACTCAAACACACTTTGATAAAAGAAGATACGCTTTGATACACACAGGTACACTTTGATGCACTTAGAGACACCTTGATTCACTTGATGCACTTGGAGACTCTTTGATACACTCAGATACACTTTGATGCACTTAGAGACACCTTGATACACTTGATGCACATGGAGACGCTTTGATACACTCAGATACACTTTGATGCACCTAGAGACACTTTAATACACACAGATACACTTTGATGCACTTAGAGGTGCTTTGATACACTCAGATACACATTGATGCACATAGAGATGCTTTGATACACACAGATTCACTTTTATGCACTTACAGTAGAGACGTTTTGATACACACAGATACACTTTGATGCACTTAGAGACACTTTGATAAACACAGATACACTTTGATGCACTTAGAGACACTTTGATACACACAGATACACTTGATGCACTTAAGAGACACATTGATACACACAGATACACTTTGATGCACTTATAGTAGAGACGCTTTGATACACACAGATACACTTTTATGCACTTACAGTAGAGACGCTTTGATACACACAGATACACTTTTATGCACTTAGAGACACTTTGATACACACAGATACACTTGATGCACTTAGAGACACTTTGATACACACAGATACACTTTGATACACTCAGGTACACATTGATACACTCAGATACAGTGATACACTTTGATGCATTCAGATACGCTTTGATACTCTCTGATCCACTTTGATACACTCGGATACGCTTTGATACATTCAGATACACTTTTGGTACAGTCAGATTCAGTTTGATACTCAGACCCACTTGATACACTCAGATCCATACTGATACACTTTGATACACTTTTTTACATTCAGATACCAGATACACCCAGATACACTTTGATGCACACAGATACACATTGATACACCCAGGTACACTTTGATACACTCAGGTACACTTTGATACACTCAGGTACACTTTGATACACTCGGTTACTTTTTAATACACTCAGATACACTTTGATACACCAAGATACACTTATACACTGAGATACACCCAGATGCACATTGATACACTCAAATATACCTTGATACTCTCAGATACACTTTGATACACCCAGATACACATACACTCAGATACACTTTTATAAACTGAGCTACACTTTCGTATACCCAGATACACTTTGATACACCCAGGTAGACATACACTCAGATATACTTTTATAAACTCATACACTTTGATATACTCAGATACACTTTGATATACTTAGATTCACTTTGATAGACTCAGATATACATTGATACACCCGGTTACACTTTGATACACCCAGATACACTTTGATACCCTTACACTAAGTATTCGACTGTGTATGCGGTGGGGGGGAGGGGAGGATGAATTTTGAGGAGTGGCAGAGAGCGAAGGAAAATTAGATTGAAGAAGAGAGTGATGGGGGAAGGAGAGAGGTAGAGAGGGGAGAGGGAAGGAGAGAAGGAGGAAGTGGGAGATGGGAGAGAAGGAAGGAAAGAGGGTGAGAAGGATTTAGTGCATGGGAGGAATAATGAAGGAAATGAGGGAAAGAAAAAGGAAGTAAATGGGAGGAAAAAGGAAGAACGTGAGGGAGAGGGGGAAGTATATGAGAGAAAGGAGAAAAGGAAGAAGGAATTGGGAGGGAGGGAGACAAGGAGGATCAGGAAAGGATAAGTTGTGGGGTGTGTGCGCTAGGAGGGAGGAAAATTGAGTGAAGGATAAATAGGGGGAGTGAGGAGGAAGATGGCAGGCTAGGTAAGTGTAGGAAGGAGGGGGAGGGAAGGAAGAAGGAAGAGAAGTGAAGGGAGAAGAGGAAGGAGAGAGTAAACCAGAAGAGGAGGTGTGGTAGGTGAAGACAAGGGTAGTAAAGAGAGGAGCGGAGGGGAAAAGAGGAGAGTGACTGGAAGGAAGGAAGAGGGAAGAAGAAGTGAGGTAGTAAAGGAGGAGCGGAAGGGAAAAGAGCAAAGTGAAGGGAAGGGAGGAAGAGAAAAGAGGAAGTGAGGAGGAGTGAAGTAAAAGAAGTGTGTGTGTGTGTGTGTGTGTGTGTGTGTGTGTGTGTGTGTGTGTGTGAGAGAGAGAGAGAGAGAGAGAGAGAGAGAAGGACGGAGTGGGTGAGAGAGTAGACTGTTGTTCTCTTTATATAGCTAAAGCTACATAATCCTTCCCTTATCTCCCACTCAACACCCACATCCCTCTTCACTAGCGTTACGAAGCTCGCAGACACCAGGGAATTCAAAGGTGGTTCTAAGGAGAGAGAGAGAAAGAGAGAGAGTCTGATGTCTCATTTTCAATACTGACAAAAGTTGGTTTCGTTATTCATCATCGTCTTGGTGTTCAGTTTCATCTTAGCCACGATGACGTAATACTGATGTTATTCAGGCATCCTAAAAACAGCTGTTATCAGGTAGGAGAGACTGTTCGGAAATGGATAGGTAAGATACAGCTTTACTAACCCCTTCCCTTCCTCTCGCTGAATCAAATGGAGGTAACAAGAATTAAGTCGAAAAACACGTCATGGTGGTGAAGAGCATAATTTTTACAGCTTCATTTTATATATATATATATATATATATATATATATATATATATATATATATATATATATATATATATATATATATATATATATATATATATATATATATTACTTTGCCCTGTGACCTTGACCTTCGATGGATGATGATGATGATGATGATGATGATGATGATGATGATGATGATAATTATTATTATTATTTAAATGGAATCACTTCACTATTGCATGAACCTCAACGTTTCCACTAAGCCTGGTTCAGATTGGATCAGAACTGTTTGAGTTGATGTTGACATTTGACCAATTGTTATCTAAGTAGAATCATTTCCTTCCTGGTGGACCCTTAGTTTTCCACGAAGATTCGCCCGAATCGAATCAGAATTATCTTTTTGAATTATAGGGTTGAACACTTGACCCTGCCTTGCGATATGTACCTCGTACTCATTGTTCACAAAGTCAGATCCCTTCATTCTTTCTTTACCCAAAACCTTTCAGCGGAGTTTGGTCTGAGTCGAATGAAAACTGGCTAACCTTGCCCTTTGCCCTTGATCTCTGCCCTGTTGTTCTCAAACACAGTAGTCAGCTCCATAGGTTATCCTCAGTCCTTCACGCAAGTTTGATTAAATTCAAAGAAAATCTTTTGTAGGCATTTTGTTCGCATATAGACATACACGTCGAACTTTGGCCTAGCTGTGTAACCATTACCATTAACTGAATGTTCTCAAAGGCGAGTGCTTTTGTCCTTGCCTTTCCCTCAACCCTTCCACCAGGTCTGATGTATATTGGAGCAGAAGATGTAGAGGCTGACCTACCCATTTGATTCTGACCTCTGACCTTTCCCAGTGACCTTGACTGATTTTTTTTTTTTCCAAAATGGAAACCCTTGATCCTTGTCATACTATGAACACTTCCGCAAGGACTTTTTTTGACCTTAACTTCTAATCATCTGTTAAGAACAGTAGGTCGGTCCCTTGGTTGACCGTCAACACTTTCAGTAAGCGTTTTAGTTATTTTGCTCACACACATATATACCTTGCACTGTGACCATGATTTTTGATGGATTGTTTTCAAAATATAATCCCTTTGTTCGTACCATGCCCTCAGTCCTTTTCATAAGTTTGATCTAATTTGGATCAAAACGGTTTAAGTTGATATTACCATGTTACCTTGACCTTTGACCTACTGTTTATAAAAGTGTGTGTCATGCCCTTGGTGACCCTTAGTATTTCCACTTGGTTTGATTAAAATTGGATCAAAATGAGTTACTTTGGTCACACACACACACACACACACACACACACACACACACACACACACACACACACACACACACACACACACACACACCGGCCAAAACATTCATTACACCCACCTACACCTGTCTCCCACAGAGTGTAATTAAAAATGCTGTTCATAGTGTCTGATCTACATTGACCATAAGAGAGTAAGTTATTTTTGTGTCTCGTTTCGCTACCTCACAACGATGGTGCCATAGTTTTAAGGTGTAATCCTGCAGCTGTCAAAAGAGTAGTTAAGAAAAAAACTTTATAAATCAGGGGGTTAGAAAAGATATTATTTAATCCCTCCATTTTGAGAAATCACTGCTAAGGTATGTAAATAAAACTGTCAAAAGTGTGCAGGAATAAACATAAATATATTCTCATAGTGAAGGGGATAAGATCTTTGACAAATACGGACAGAGGCTTCAACATGTGGTATGGGGTGGATGGGTGTGGCATTAGGTGGTGGTGCTCGGTGGCTGTGGCCGGCACGTAGGGCAAACACCACCATAATGGTCGGGGATCAGTGTTAGGCGTCTGATTCTCTTTCTTTTTATGTAACACAAAGGAGTTCTCTCTCTCTCTCTCTCTCTCTCTCTCTCTCTCTCTCTCTCTCTCTCTCTCTCTCTTTCTCTCTCTCTCTGCCTGACACTGCCTTTTGATCTTACTATTTTTTTCTGATGATGTACTCACCTTGGGTTGCATACTTCTCTCTTTTTTTTTTTAATACACTATTGGAGAGTCGTGAATGGTGTATGAATGACTGCAGCCCTTGCATTCTTTCTCTGAGTATTCTGTGTATAATTCTTCCATAATTATGTCATCTTTTTCTTTGATTCTGGGAACTACTTCACTCCATCTTTGAAGGCAGTACTGAGGGCTCGGGATGAGGATGATGAGGAGGAGGATTAGCTTGAGGAGGAGGGGGAGGAGGAGGATCGTTCTTGTCTCCCTTCTCTTCATTTTTTTTTCTCCTTCACTTGGGATATATATATATATATATATATTCTCGTGTTTGATTTACGTGTCTCCTTCCCTTTTATTCTTTCATTATTTCTCTTCCTTTGACTGCTCTCTCTCTCTCTCTCTCTCTCTCTCTCTCTCTCTCTCTCTCTCTTTGTCGTTTGTTTCTTCCATTTTCTTTTATCTCATCCTTTTTCCACGTCCTCCTTCCACCATTCTTTCCTTTTCCTTATGTCTTTTCCCTTGTATCTTCCCCTCATTTTTCCTTCCTTCTCTCCTTATTGCCCTCCTTCCATCATTTCCTTCCTTCACATTATGCATTTTTCCTTCTTCCTTGTTTTTCCGTCTCCTGTCCCCTCCCCCTTTCTTCATTCTCATTATGCCTCCTCCTCCTTTCATATCCCTTCTCTTCAATCGGATTACGAAGAAAGGAAAAATGTGGAAGGAGAGAATGATCACTAATGAGGAGAAGAGGAAGTGAAGAGAGGGAAGACATAAGAAAGTAGAATAAGAAGAATAAGTAGAGAAAGCAGAATAAGAAGAGAAGAAAGGGAATAGAGAAGATGAGAAAGTGGAAGAAGAAGAAAAGAAAGAGAATAGAGATAGAAGAAGAAGTGCAATAAGGAGAAGAGAGGGAAGAGAGAAATGGAAGAGATAGTGGAATATGAAGAGGTGAAAAGGGAGAGGAGAGAAGAAGAGAAGAGAAGGCGAAAGAAAAAGAGAAGTCTGGAAAAGGGGAAAGCGGAAGAAGAATAGAAAACAGGGAAAAGAGATGATGAAAGAAAAAGAGAAGACAGGAAAGACGGAAAAGGGAAGAAGAGGAAGGAAATAGAGAGAAATAGAGAAGCGATGCAGTGTAGTGGTTCTTTGCTTTTTAAAATACGCGTACCCTGTAGGTCTCAGAGTACCAGTATTTTATAACGCCCCGTGTCACAGCTGTCTCTGTCCAATTATATATATTTTACAGCTTTAGTTGGCACACACACACACACACACACACACACACACACACACACACACACACACACACACACACACACACACACACACACACACACACACACACACACACACACACACACACACACACACACACTAGTCATGACGTATAATAATGACCATCAGCATACAATCAGTGACTCAATCATGAAGTGTTGCGAAAGATGCTAAATTGGTTATGTTTCAGGGACAGAATTATTTTTATTTATTATTATTAGTATTTTTTTTAATCAATGGCCGCCCTACACACAGCACATTGTTATTGGCTCATTCGTTCTTCTCTCAACCCCTTCAATCCGATGACGTCATTTCTGTATCTTGTTTAGCACCAGACGATTTTATTCAACCTGTGTCAAATCTCTAATGGTGAGAAGGGTTAATGGATACTGTGTTAAGCCTTCCACACCGATAATCTGTCCTGAGCTGACTAAAATCGCCAGACAGGCTAGAATAAACTACATAAGAGCGTCATGGGACTGAAAGGGTTAATCAGTGACATCATGGAACGAGACTCCTCCTTTGATGCGGCAGTGCACGTGTCAGTTTTACGTTCCCCTTCCCTCTTTTTTTCCTTTTTTTTTTACTTTTCTCTATTAAGGTGTGGCGCGTGTCGTCAATTTCACCCCGATTATTATTATTATTATTATTATTATTATTATTATTTTCATGTTTCGACGTTTCTCTGATGTGGCAACTCACTTGACGCCAGTTTCACCCAAGCTGTTTCAGGCGTGTGTTTCGACGTGTAGGTGCGCTGAAACGCCCTTCTTGCGCATATGGGTGGCCAGAAATGAAACGAGACACATTATACACAGACGGCACCACGTTTAGGTATACATGTATAATTTGGCAAGCACGTCTCCTCCTCCTCCTCCTCCTCCTCCTCCTCCTCCTCCTCCTCCTCCTCCTCCTCCTCCTCCCCTTTGATGTTATACGCCCCAGGTTAAGTTACCCATATAAGAGGAGGAGGAGGCTGGGACAAAGACGAAAAAACAGAAGGAAAGGAAAGACGAAAGACAAGGAAGAGAGAAGAGATAGAGAAGGAGTAAGGAGAAGAAGGAAGGAGAGAAGAGAGCTATGAAAACCCTGTAATTATTCCCCTCTCCTCTTAACCCTATTATCCAAGAGGAAATCAAAAATAAGAGGGAGGTGAGGAAGAGAAGAAGAGGACAGGAAGAAAGGGGAGGATGAGAAAGAGAGGGAATGGAGAGAAACGAAGAGAATACCGAAGAGGTAAAACATGGAGGAAGAGAAAGAAGTGAAGAAGAAGAGGAAGAAGAAAACACAGAAGAGGAAGAGAAGGAGAAATAAAAGAGAGATGTAAGAGGAACAGCAAAGACAAATGGAGAAAGAACATGAAAGAGGAAGAGATAGACGAGAGGAAGGGGAAACAAACTAAGGTAATCCTGCAATAATTGCCTTCTGGTTCTGCCCTCATTATCCAAGAGGAAGTTGAGCAAGAGGAACATGGGGAAAAGGAGACCAAGATCCATGTTCTCGTCGTGTATGGAGGCTCCCTAACACATCTTCCTAAGCGACTTACGTTGCTTAATGTACGTTGCCTTTTGCGATGCTTAAATCATTCTAATACCGCCATACTCTGCAGAAGCAAGATGCAAAATTAAGTTAACCAGCCGGATCCAAAAATAAGTCGCTGGGGGAGAAGTTCTTGGGAGCCTTCTTACTGAATGAAAGCACGGGCTCTGGACAGGGAGAAGAGAGAGGAGGAGAAGGGAAAAGACAGAAGAGGCAAACAGAGAGAAAGAAAAGAGAGAGGTTAAAGAGAGTAGGAAGAAGACGAAAATTAACAAAGAGGAAGAAGAAAATTAGAAGAGGAAGAGTAACAAAGAAAGAGAAGGATACGAAATGTAAGTCTAGGAAAATAACAGATATAGAAGAGAAAGAGTGGAGAAAAAGACCTAAACGAAGACAAAACAAGGAAAAGGATAGAAGAGAAACTAGAGGAAGACACTGAAGGATGGAAGAGAAAGAAGGGAACAAACACACCCTCCAGTAATTACCCACACGCCCTGACCATATTACTGAGAGGAAATAAGGAAGAAAAGGAAGAACTGAATAATTCAAGAGCGATATTATGTGTGTGTGTGTACATATATATATATATATATATATATGAGAGAGAGAGAGAGAGAGAGAGCGAGAGAGAGAAGAAGCCAAGCAAAGGGAAGAGAATAGAGAAAAAAGTTTGAAAAAGAAAAACGAAGATTAAACAGAAAAATACGCAAAGAAACAATGAAGACGATCAGCTGTAAGAAGTATCTAATGAAGGTCCATAAGAGGAAGAAGAAAAATAGGAGAAGAAAAGAAAAGGGTTACGAAGCATGAAATCAGGAGACAGAAGAGGAAGGGCAGAGATAGCAACAATAAAAATGAGAGTGGAGAAGAAGTGGACGGAGAGAGATGACGGAAATATGGGATGAAAGCACAAAAGAGGAATGGGCAAATGGAAAAGGATGGAAGGAAACTTATGAAAGGGAAAAAGGAATTAGAAGGAAAAAACTAAGAAGACAAAAGAGAAAAGGATATAAGAAGAAGAAAGAGGATAAGGTGGAGAGGAAGAGGAAATAGAGACGTAAGAAAGAAGGGTGATGGATGCAGATTAGTAAGGAGTACAAAAGAAATGAAAAATAGAAATAAGAGGAGAAAAGGAGAAAAAAAAAAAAACGAAAACAGGCACCAGAATAGGAAGGGAAGGAGAGGAGAATAGAAGACATGAAAGAAGAAGAGATAAATAAGGAAAAGGGAAGAAGGGAATTGGAGACGAGAAAACATAGGAGAATATACACAAGTGAAAGGAAAGAGGAAGAAAAAGAAATAGAAGATTAGAGAAAAACGCACAACAAAACTTTCCCTTCTTTCGTCCTTCCTTTCGCCTCATTCCTCTCTGCCCTCCAACCCTGGCTTCCTTCCTGCATTTCGTCCCTTTTCATCATTCATTTCATTGTTCCCTTCCCTTCCTACCCTTCACTCCATCCATTCCTTTTCTTTCTTTTTACCTTTCCGTCCTCTTCAGTATTTTCTTCCCGTCTCTTCCTCCTCCCTTTCCTCCATCCACTCACCCCACCTTCCTTCTTTCTTCTCTCTCCTCTCCTTCCCTTCTTCCCCTTCTGCCTTCCCTCCATCACCTCCCCTCTTCCTCCTTCCTCTTCTTAGCTTCCTTTCTCTATCCCCTCACTCCATGCACTCTTCTCTCCTTCCTGCTTTCTTTCTCTTTCCTTTCATTATTTATCTATCGTTCTTTCCCCGTTTTTTCCCCCGTCCTCTTTCTCCCACCCAGCTTTCATTCCTCTTTTCTTTTTCACGGTTCCGTCTTCCTTATTCTCTTCTAACCCTCCTTCTCTCTCTCTCTCTCTCTCTCTCTCTATCTCCATCTGCTGTATCCATGTTTTCCTCCCTTTCTTTCCTCTGCTTCCCTCTTGCCCTCCCTGTCTCCTCTCTTCCTCCTTCCTCTTGCTGCCTGCGTCGCTCCAGGCAGACAAACCCCCAAGCGCGTGCCAATTATTCACAATTAATACTCCCACTTATTGCTCATTAAGGCATTATGGTAATAGCTGACCAAATTATCGTCTCTTAGTAATATTGGGGTTGTTGTAGAATCAGAATATTGTAATAGTGGAAACCTTTGTAGTTAAGCATTAGAAGTGGAGGGAGAGAGTGTTTAAATGTTGAGTAATGAGGGCTGCCTAGAAAGCATATGAAACACGATTTGATTTTGTCCTAAACATAAGGTTATTTACATTGTCGTTAGTGTAGCATAAAAAGCCAGTGGATTATTATTAGTGGAGAGAGAGAATGAAAAATGAAAGTGAAAGGGCCAGTGGATAATTTGTTTAGACTTTAGCATTAACAGAACAGAACGTAATTGCCAAGTTATGAAATTAAAAGAACAGAATGTAATTACATGAATTATTGGATTAGTATGTAAAATCTCGTTTGATTATTATTGATAGTAGTAGAAATGGGATTTTGTTAAAAGTGATAGTTATATTGTGCAGCTGGCGAGAGATTATAAAATACGGTAATTTGGTAATGAGATTCGTAAGGTAATGAAAGATATGATTAGATATTGTCCCGAAGATACAGGAATTGGGTTATTACCTAGTTATTAGCACTGTAGGCGAAACGATTAGATTATTATAAGTAAATGGGAGATTGTTGTTGTTATTGTTGTTGTCATAGTATTTACCGTTGTTGTTTACCCTGGTCTTTGTGTCCGAGCAGACCCACAGGCCACAGATAGGCACCTGCCTGTGTGGGGCCGTCCTATAGTTACAGTACAATGCATACACCGCCTAGGAAACTCTCTCTCCCTTGTGGTAAGCACCGCCTCACCAGGGTCGGACCAGGATCCTTCCCCATGGCGAAATCCAGAGAAATATGAGGAGGTTTGGCTCCTGGGTGGACACCATAGCTGCCCCCCAGGTCGTACCGTTCTGCACGTATAGGCTCCTCTTCAGTGCTGAAGAGAGATTAACTGAGTAGATTATTTAACAAATGAAAGACTTGGTCAGATTTTGTCACTGACAAAGTTGGATACAAGTGCCTAGTTATTAGAAAACCTCACTGAATTATTATAGTTATTTTACCTTAACTAGACCTAGATTTTTGTCCTTCTGCAGCTTATATTAGTAACTTTGTGGCAGACATTCTGTGGCTGTACATCCTTACGCTAGTACTTCCTTATAATTAGGATCACATTCTGTTGTTAATTTCCAGTTACGACTCAGTATTCAAGGTGGAGAGGCAGCAGTTTTAGGCCACGTTAGAGTATTAAGGGTAACGTAGTAGAAGTAGAAGTGATAATCACAATAACATTTCTTTTGTTAAACAGGCAGTGTGATTAGTGTACAAATTAAAAAAGAAAAAGTTGATTAGCCTTGTGTAACAGCATTGTATTAGAGACGTGGCAGATAAAAACCGTTCTTTCCAGAGAGCTAGTTCTGATTTTCTTCCTGCTGCCTCCAGACGACTTTACTATTTTAGAATGGATTTCTAGAACCAGAGGGATTAATACAGCCCAATCCGCCCATTGCATAATATTAGAATTGGATTAAATTGTTGAATAAAATTACATGGTAATAGAAAGAAAAATAAATACTCTTTTGAATCAAGGGGTCGAGTGTAAAAAAAAGAAGAGAAAAGTGATGAAGGTGGTATAGTTGCAGATATTAAAAAATGGAAGCGGATTCACAGGGTTATACTTAGACAAATAAAAAAAAATAAACTCAGACAGGAAAAACAGACAGAAAATGGATTCACAGACAGAGACGGAAACGTGCAAGCGAGCAAACAGACAGACAGAAAACGGACTCACAGACAGACTAGCAAACAGAAAACGAACTCACAGATGGGAAGAGAGTGGTGAGCAGTTTGATATAACGGGAAGAGGCGATCAGTTTGATATAACAGAAAGAGGCGAGCAGGTTGATATGACACAAAGAGGCGAGCAGTTTGATATAACACAAAGAGGCGAGCAGTTTGATGTGACACAAAGAGGCAAGCAATTTGATATGGCACAAACTCAGACATCTGGACAGTTAAAAAAAAAAAAAACATCAGCATCACTATCGCGGCTGTTAATAACAAACCACATCCTGACAGGAAAGAGAACAGGAAACGGACTCAGACAGACACAGACAGACAGACTGACAAGCAGGCAGACGGAAATCAGGCTCAATCCCCCCCACACACACAACATGCACGAACACACACAAACAAAACCTATATTTTCAGGTGTAAACAATTTCGGTAGGTTTCAGATAGAATCCCTACATGCGGGGGGACACACACACACACACACACACACACACACACACACACACACACACACACACACACACACACACACACACACACACACACACACACACACACACACACACACACACACACACACACACAAAGAAAGAATCCTTGATCGTACTCGCTAATTTGGGGGTCGCGTAAAATTTCGGGAGTTTTTTCCAAAGGTTCCCTACTCATTAAGGTACGTAGGAATATGTAAGGTTTCCACTAGGGGTAGATTGGGTGGTATTAACTCCTTCAGGCTCTCTCTCTCTCTCTCTCTCTCTCTCTCTCTCTCTCTCTCTCTCTCTCTCTCTCTCTCTCTCCTTGCCAGCCGCCACTGGTGCTGGGGAGGGTCCCATTCACAAAGTAACACTGATATAACATTACAAACCCCCCTCAGCTCCGTCCAAACCCCCCGAAAGGAGGATGGTGGACGGGGCATGTTCAGCTTGCAGTCCCAGGGGTCACGTGTAAACGAAACTGGGGTTACACCAACGACAGCAGCAAAATCCATTGGAAGATATTTCTTCAGCGTAGGAAGGATCTGTTAGTAAAAAGCGATAACTACCAGATCTCATTTTGCTCCCTTCGAAACCTAAGGACCCGAGGCTAGGCTACCTTTCAGAATATTTAAGGGTTGGAGACCGACCCACGCCCCTGGTAGTGTTTATAGGATAGAAAAGCCTCTGGTCAGCTGTTTGACTGGAAACGGCGCGTAGACCACAGCACATTCTGGCCCAGGTGCTCTACCAATCCCACCAGCAGGCGTGAAGGCTGAAGTAAAGGCATATCTAACCTCTCCAGTTCGAGAGGTCACACTGCTCTGATTAAAATGGCCGAGTAGTGGCAAGTATAACAAAAATATTGGAGTGAAAGGGTAAGCGAAGATTTTCATTAGGCAAGGAAGTTATCCTCTTCAGTCCAAGGACGTGCTTTTCATTCAGTTCAGGCTCACTTTACTCGGTTTTATTCCACTTAGGAAATTCCTCTCGTACTGAAGAGGTTAATGAAGGCTGTATACTGCACACATCGAAAAATCTCTCAGGCTGGATAACACCGTATGAGGCTGGCAGGAACAAGGAGAAAGAAAGTAAAATTGTAATGAATAAAAAATCGGTATCGTAGTCCTGACAGCGGAAAAGAAAATGGTGAGGGTACAGAAAATAGGAACAATTAGATGGTAACTTCCTTTCAGCGTGTGCTCTGACCCTCTGTTACAAGGATCAAACGACCTTTGGAATGTTTGTCCAAGCCGGAGTGATTAGTGAAACACACACACACACACACACACACACACACACACACACACACACACACACACACACACACACACACACACACAGACAACGGACTAAAGTAATTGTGGAGGCGTCGTACCCTCATCTGTCGGGGCATTCCATTCTTCATAAACTGAGTGTATTTCCTGCCTCAGTGAAGGCTCTCTCTCTCTCTCTCTCTCTCTCTCTCTCTCTCTCTCTCTCTCTCTCTCTCTCTCTCTCTCTCTCTCTCTCTCAGTGTGTGTGTAGCAGTCCGTATTAAGTCCACAGCTAGACTGGACTTTCTGCTTGGGGAGAGTGTTAGCTGGAAGTTGAAGTGGGTCGTTTGCACAATTAGCGTTTTTTTTTTTTTTTTTTTTTTTTTTTTTTTTTTGAGTTCAAAGTGCACTCGAAAGCATTAATCAGCACCCCACCAGCAGATTAAACCATTGGCATGAAAACAGTCCATTCACACAAGAGGAAACAAAACTTCACAAGAGGGTGAGAGTGTGGGTGAGTTGACACTGACGCAACGAGGAGGTCTGTTGAATGTGATGGACGTCTCTCACCCATGACTTTTATGTGCTGGGATACCAATTACCGTATTACTTTCGTCTGTACATTTCTTTGGAAATAGGTTATGTGAACACCTATCATAATTTTGTGGTACTATATACTGCGTACGGAAGGTTTAACCTAGGTGAAACCATTGTATGTACTGTTGTGGACAAAATAGGTAGGATTTTATCCCCTTCTCGCCATCGTTGTGCTGCCCCCCCTTCTCTTGCTGTGTGGATATGTAGGAGGTGACTCGTGGCGGTGATTACGCTGCATAGAGTTCCTGTACTGGCTGAGAGAGTTCATGGATACTGACTGGCCGTTGTCTTCGACACTACCAGCAGCTGGATACATAACACTGTTCTCATGCTCCATTGCTAAGCGCCAGTCGAAAGGTGAAGAATGGTCAGGTAAGGAACTTGTGGAATTTAAGTCGAGAAGAAGATCGTCGTGGCTCCAGCTTCACAGTTCTCCAGTGAGTGTACTTATGGAGATGGAGGAACGTGTGGGACCAAGTAAAGGACTCGTCTCTGTCCATTGCATCTCAGCACCAATGCAGCACACTCCAGGTGAGGCCGGACATGTCTTGCACGGGGCTGAGCCATACAGGGGATGAATGTTACCCTTCATTAAGAGTGACCGTTGGATAAATCATGCTGACATGCCTGGGAAACCTCGTATCCTCAAAAGTAATCTCGCCTAGATCGAGTTGTGGAATACCCTTCCCACACTTTGTATATTGAGCTCGTCCCTCATGGTGCCCGAAACTGAGTGAGCATGAGATCACTGTCGTCCCCATTTTAACAAGATCATCCCTCAGGGATGGAATCCATTTTGTCATTAACGATACCAGCCAACTTTAGGCTGTCCTTACGGATCAATGAGGTGATGGCTGTGCAGTCACCTATGTAGGTGGAGAATTCTGGGTGTTGTTAAGGGTGATTTTTGAAGATGATTCTTATAATCAGTCGAAGGCCTGGCCCCTGAGGTACTGATGCTCCAGTCTAGTACTTGTGTGAGATCTGCTGATATCACTGGTCTGAGAGCCCCTGAGGCAGTGTTCATTAAGGTCCAGTAAGTGGCTGTGAATATCCGTGACACATAATTTCACCAGAGTGATGCTACACCTGATCACGAGCCACCGAGATGTCAAAAGTAATCAACAGAACATCCTGCAATTCTTGGTCCCCAGGAGGAGTTTGTCATTGTACCATGTAGGGTCGATATCCAAACTGCCAACTAGACAGTAAGATGCATTTACCAAGGTGCTGAGTAATTCCATTGTGTTTCACTTCATGACTTTTGTTGAGGACTGATAACCGAGAACTTGCTGCAGTCGGACGTGAAGACTTTATGTTTTATGTGTTCAATTTGATATTTATTTACTTGTTTGTTTTAATATTATTTACTGATTTATTTATTTTATTTACCATTTGTTGATTCCGTAAGGAGAACCAGGAATTTTCCTCCCATACTTAAAAGAGGTACGTTAGTAAGTCTGTGCCGTATACGATTAACATTTTATGTGTTCTACTTTGAATATAGACTTCACTGGTCATTCCCCAACACCCTGCATCTGTCCTACATGCTACACAATTTTCACATGCCACCACATCGGTACTAATACCAACCTTTCCAGATAACATCGTCGTGTTTTGTGTCCTCTGTAGTGTTGATACATATGAGCCCTTGGTCCCTGTTGAAATCCCAAAGGAGCCCCTTGTTCTTGATGTCTGCTGTGAATTCTTAAGGCAGCAGCGGGAGGTGAGGAGGAGCTCTATCAGGGTCTAGGGCAGCCATCTTACTGCTGAATATTTTAGCAAGTAATATGCTTATTGCTGGAAACATTTGTCCCGTCAAGCCTGTTTCATCATTTTATTTTCATCAGGACACTACCAAAGGATTTTGTTCGCTTTGGCGGAGGTGTCAAGGCGTTTCCGAGAGCTATAGCAAACTTCTGTTATTTTAAGTGTCACCCCAAAGCTGAACAAAATCGTCTGGAGATAGAAAGAATGAAATAAAAAGTACCTCATCGGACAGAACACATTATGCCTAGTGAGGCTCTGTATTTCTGTCACAAACTTCCGCCACACCTTGTTACCTGGGACCGTTTTCTTGGTGGCGGTGAAGACTTCGTAGCACATTCGTAGCGATTTGTTTTGCCTGTAACATCTTTTTTTTTTTTTTTAATGTATCCGATTCTAGGCAAAAGCCCTGCTTTTTTTGTGTGTGTTTGTGTCCGACTCCGGGCAAAGCCTTCAGGACCTATCCCAAGGCCCAGTAGTCCTCCTACACACCTCCACATGTCACCACTTCGGCTCTAACACCCACCGTCAATATTGAATACATGCTAGGGCTGTCTCATACAGGACTGGTGTACTGGTATCAGCGGGGGTATTTGTACGACATGTCGGCAGGTCTTCTGGTAGATCAGTAAAGTCTGCTTTTTATGACATTCAAATCCTTAAACTGTTCCCTGTCCCAGCCAGATTCGTTTCTGGGTACATTAGGACTGCAGGCCGCCTCTCTACCCGATGCAGCCACCGCCTCATTTATGCTATTAATCATACAAAGCAGGATTGTATCATTATCGGCAACATGCCCTATATCGTTGCTGGAGATCCAGCCTGTGTGTGTGTGTGTGTGTGTGTGTGTGTGTGTGTGTGTGTGTGTGTGTGTGTGTATCTGTACCTTAACTCCTCCTAGCTGTTTGATGGATTTGATGAAACTTCGGAGATGAGTTCGTCTGGTCGCTCCGAAGATCTTTCGCTCTATTAAATATACTTTTCCAACCATGATTTTTAGGTGATGTCAGTGTCGCCCACCAAATTAAAAATTCTCAGAAATAGTAAATGGAGGGCAGATATCTCTTTGATCTCAGTACGTGTTGCATAATGGCCTCTCATCCGTCGTACTCGTGCAGTATTTGAGGAGTGTGACCTCCAATGATTCTTGGGAGGTCAGCCCCCGCCCAAAATAAAAAGGATCAGAAATAGAGGAAAGTGAGCTCATGGATTTCAACGAGACTTCTCAGGTCAGTTCGTCTGGTTTCATTATAATGTCTTCCAACATATAAATTTTTTCACCATTATTTTTAGAGGACTTATAAAGGATACAAAATAGAGGAAGGAGAGCAGATATCTCTTTGATATGTGATATCGCTTTGATATCATGGTACATGTTGTAAAATGGGCTTCCATCTGCTAACTACTACTACTACTGCTCACTGAGTGTATCCTGGGATATCACCCCTTCACACATGCCACCACTGCAGTCATGTGCCTCATACATTAGGATATTAGCTTCTTTTATGACGAGAGTAATATTAATTTGTAATTCTTTCAGATAGCATGCATATTATTGCTGGGTTGGGTACACAATTTCCATACTTTCTCTGAATGCATAGGAAGAAACGACATCTACTTTATTTATATATCTTACGTAGCGACATAGTACATGGAGGATAGTAGGGTGTAATCCGCAAATTATAGATTGCCAACATTCCCAAGGGTATGTTGGACGGTATTTACGTAGCTACAGTACGCTGACATAATTCTGTGCAAATTACTGATGATAATAATAATGACAATACTAGAATATAGGGTCTCAGAATTTGCGTTTTTATTATGATTTAGCCTTTGACCCCATTAATCCTTTGAAAAGTTGACAAAATAATGAAAATGGTGTCTAGGGTCAATGGCTCAAGGAACAACTGTACCAGGTTTGCAGCGAATTAAGTGGAAAAAATAGACGAAAGGCAATAAGTGAAAAGAAAAAAAAGTTTGAAAGAGAGAAAGATGAAGAAGAAAACATGAAAATGAGAGAATACAGTAGGTGTCCACGCTGTGAAATGGAGACCTGGATAAGCCGGTGAGGGGAGTATTAGGAAATGTATTAAACTCGTACCCAGAGAGGTGATAGTGAATGTGGTCTTGGAACTTTCCCCGAGGCAAGGCTGGTGTAGTGGCGGCGTGCGTCTGAAGGTGTCATTATCGTATCCTGGCAACCTACCAGTCAACAGTGCGTCCGATTTCGTATCATATACACGAATCATATTATTATACGCGAATATTATCATACACGAATCACATGCGTATCATATTATACAAGAAATCGGACAAACAGTTGAAGGATAGGTTACCAGGGCACGATAATGACACCTTCAGACTAGCGCACCGCGGCTATACAGTAGAACGGTAAGGCTAAGAATGTTTTTCTGTACTCCATACCTGGCTGTAATACCGTACCGTAATTTCGTATTTTTCCGCGCCGTACAATGCGGAAAACAATATCGTACCGTAATTCCGTACTTTTACCGTACCATAAGCATAATTAATTTCCATCAGTATAATTGTCTATTTATGAACATTTTATTAAAGTACATGTGTGGATTTGCGAAGGAAAAGAAGTCACTGTAGATATACTCTAAATATGCTGTGTTGACTGGAAGCAAAATAAAATTAGCCCATAGCCTGAAAGTTTCATTTGTTATAATAATAAGGATGATCAGTAAATATAATGATAAAAATAATAATAAAAATAGTAATTATTATTATTCACCTTCTGTTCGACATAGGCCTAAGATATTTATATGTTGTGATTAATAAAACACTTTGTTTGGAAAGTTTATTGAGTAGAGCCATGCAAGATGATCTGGCTATGTAGCAAATGGAATATATATATATATAAACTTTTATTCAGCAAGCTTAATATTATCCATAATGAAAAACAAAGAGGGGGAAAAGGCTGTCTGGCTGGACGGTGTGGCTAATTAAAGGAATTACATATTGATATATATATATATATATATATATATATATATATATATATATATATATATATATATATATATATATATGATACTGATTGAAAAACTGAAAGGTTAGCTATCTCTCCGGATCTACTAGTGCACTTAGTGAAGCCACAAAGGCATTTATAATTTGCATGGTCGTGTTTTTAATAAAAGCCTGGGACACGGTACGGTACGGAATGTTGCCCATTTTTCCATACCTAAATCGTACCATTCCGTACTTCGACCAAAATATTGTACCATGATTCCGTTAGCGTACACTTTGACTATCAACCGTACCGTACCGTATTCCGTACCGTACCGTCCCGTAGTGCCAGCCTTGCCCCGAGGCCACTTACTGGTCTTTTTTTTTTTTTTTTTTTGGCGTAGCGGAAGCGGTTTGTGGTGTACCCTGTTGGATTTTGTTACTAGGTTATATTATTGTCTTTAAGTTTGTTTGGGTACACATACGGGTTTTGTTTTAGGTCAGTATTTTTATCGTACCCTGTTGGATTATATTGCTTTTTATTATTGACTTTATTTTATGGGCTTTATTTATGGGTTGTACTTTTTACATTATTTGTATTGTACGTAGTCGAATTTTATTATTGATTTTATTTTTTTTAAGTCATTATGGTGGACAGGTTAGTAATGGCAATATAATTCATCGCAGCGCATGTGTGTGTGTGTGTGTGTGTGTGTGTGTGTGTGTGTGTGCCTAGTTGGTTTTATCTTCAGCTTCAGCCATGATTTATATTTAGCCCTTTTAGTCCGATGATCTGTTTTACATTTTATTCTTTCTACCTTCAAACTTGTATTCAGTTCAGGGGAGATGTCTCGTGAGGAAGGGGTTAGTGAAAATTGTGTCTAAATCCGGTAGTTCGTAAAGTTTCCCCTAAGCCGAATAAACACGTCTGGAGATAGCAAGACTAAAACGTCGAGAACTCAGACCCCGAGCTGTCAACGCAAAGCGTCGCTAGGTATGCCTCCGCCAAGCCTTGCGCACGGACTCGTTGATCTTGCTGACGATATTGGTTCATCGTCACTTCATACTGTATCACTGACAAAAATTTGGTCGAAATCCGTCGGTGGGTTCAGGAGATTTCGCGCCCACAAATGTGTTACTGACGCACGCATCTACGCACACACGCACGGACAGACCAGTCACGTAATGCCTCCACCGTAGGTGGGCAGAGGCATTAATAAAAAGTATGCTCGATCAGGGACGTAGCAAGAAAGTTCACAAGGGGGAGAGGGAGAAAGATCATAGATTCTTGAAAAGGTGGTGGGAAGCTAGCGAAGCGAGCCTCTGCAGCTTTGGGGTCTTGGGGGACTCACAGCGCCCCCCCCCCAGGAAAATTTTTGAAAATTTAGTACTTTTAGGGGCTTTCTGAGGCCTGTAATAGTATGTATTTTAATATTTAGATGGTAACTTATTATAGCGAAAGTGGCGAAAAATAGAGCAAGAAAATGATTTTGGTTGAAAAAAGAAGCCTTTTAAATGATCCTTATGTAACAAAAGAACAGTAATGAATCTGGGAGTCTCATGTGCATTTTCCTCGCCTTTGAGAGTATAACAATCATAGCTAAGTTAGTTGGAACCTGGAAATGTCAAAATTAATCTGACAAAAGGAGGTAACAAGAACATATTATTGTATTCTAAAGGAAAGCAATATCATTTTAAGTATTTCACAAATCTCTTGGTACCTCAAGACTCAAGTATCATATAACATATCAAGAACCACTTCCATAGCCCATACATCATCTATAATTATAAATGTGCATGCATTGGAAGACTACCCACTTGGTTAAATTAAAAGGGTAAGCCTTTAAAATATGCTAAATTACTTAGACTTGTCTGCTATTTTTAATTGAATAATCTAAAAAAATATTATTTTATAATATATATATATGTATATAGATAAATAGATAACTAGATAGATAGATAGATAGATAGAATTATATACACCTGATTTCTACTTGGAGCACGGGCAATAAAAGCTGATCGTTTTTATACTTTGAACAGATATTGCTTAAGAAATCATAGTTCTGATTAGTTAAACTAGAAGGAAATACTGATTAACAAAAACATAAGATATTGTCGAACTCAGACAAATAAATGTACTTTCATTCATACTGGTACTCTATGACCGCTATATCAACTAAAAAGGAAAAAAAAAACACCAGTTCTAGATACATACATATTCTGTCAGCAATTTTGCATGCCATGTCAGTACTATATATTCATAAAAGGAGATTCAGTCTTCTTGCTTTTCTCATTGAGAACTGATCCAGAATTATGTCTGTATGACGCTGACTCACCATGACTCTCTCTCTCTCTCTCTCTCTCTCTCTCTCTCTCTCTCTCTCTCTCTCTCTCTCTCACAAGTGATTTATTAATTTAGTTATTTTTAAAGATTTACTATAATTTTTTCAGCCCCATACGATTTCAAGACCCTCATGGGGGGGGGCGGCCGCCTCCTCCGCTCCCCCCCCCCCGTCGCTACGCCCCTGCGTTCGATTATCCTGCTTCCCACGGTTCCTTTGCATAGGGTCTCTCTACATTAACCTGCTTGTTTACTTAGTACTGTAGCACTGAAATAGGAACCTAGCATATACATCTGACAGTTGTTTGTCGTAATGTGGAGCAGAGTTTGAGTTCGTAACTCATGAATATCCCTCACCCAAGCGCCCTCTCTCTCTCTCTCTCTCTCTCTCTCTCTCTCCCTCTCTCTCTGTCTAGGGTATTATTGTAGACTACTTATCCTCGTCTGTCGGGAAATTACCCTGTTCAGAAAGTTAATGGCTTTTCTGTCTTAAAGGTAATGTACCGGTAATCTCTCTCTCTCTCTCTCTCTCTCAGCTTCTCCGTGTTCTTTTCTGCTGCATCTGTCAATCTGTTTTGCAGCCTATTTATCTGTCTATCTATCTCTCTCTTTTAATCTATATCTTCATGTCTGTTTATTTATCTATCTATCCAACCATCCATCTATCACATATCTTCCTTATCTCTCCCACTTCCGTACCCCCTCCCCTCAGTTCCTGCACTCGCGCTCCCAGCCATTCCTCCATTAACCCTTCTCCTCTAGGCCATATTAACATAATTTGCTCTCGTATTAAACGCTAACAAGGCGGAAAATGCGAAAGAATGAGTCACCCCAAGTCGACACGGTAAGACTTATATGAAAAGGTGTAATGAAAGGAAAATTGCTGAGGAAAATCTCTATTCAAAAACGTTCATATACGATGCTTGTAGTTTTTGTATCTTTGGGGGTTGTATTTTTGGTTAGATCTGATGTAGAACAGTGAGAGAGAGAGAGAGAGAGAGAGAGAGAGAGAGACAGACAGACAGACAGACCAATTTTCCCTGTTCAAATCCCTCCGTAATCCGTACCTGCCTCTCACTACTCATTATCACTTTAAACTCTCGTCCAAACACCACCACGGGCCTGTGATGAGATACCTACACCATTAACCTTCAATCAGCGTGTAATTGCCTCTACTTAACTTTAATCACGGTATAATTTCGCCCTGTTTATCCGTATTAAGTAGTGCACTGAGTCTAGTTTCATATAGAGATTGGTGTGTTTTTTTTTTTTTTTTTTCGTGTGTGTGGCTGTGTTGGAGAGGGACACCTTCATGTGGTGGCGCTGATGTGGGCTGTGGAGTTGCTCGGTTATACAAACGTCTCTTAACTCCCTCCCTATCCCCCCAAATGAGGATGATGCACTGCAGGAGGAGGACAGCTTTAGTTTGCAGTCCACTGGACTTACAACAACAACAACAACAACTACTACTACTACTACTACCGCCACCATTATATAGTCTCTTACTGATACTTAATATGTAATGCAGTTGGGTCAGTTGCACAAAACATGTAGCTTGATTAAGTATACGAATTACTGGTATAATTACGATATAATTAATGCAGTTACCTTAATTACATAAACTAGTTAGCGTCAGCATAAATAGGAGTTACCCAGTTTTGTTATAAACGAATTCTTGGTTGTGTTAAATGTTTTGCAGTTTCTTCACTTACAGTTTTTATTGATTCTTTTATTTATAGTTTATATTTATAGTTTTTATTATACTTTTTTTATCCTCTTCATTTCCTGGGGTTAATCGCTGGAGGAGTATCTTGTATGTTGATTAAATGCTTTTGACGGTGGCCACAAATTAATAACACAGTGTTAATACTGAATGGATTAAGCATCGTCAGGGCCTCTCTCTCTCTCTCTCTCTCTCTCTCTCTCTCTCTCTCTCTCTCTGTATCTATCTCTCTATCTATCTATGTCTATATATCTGTATCTATCTATATATGTCTATCTATCTATCTCTATCTACCTGTATATATATATATATATATATATATATATATATATATATATATATATATATATATATATATATATATATATTATATGGCTGCTTTTACCATTCTGGTTGCGCAGACAATTCTCTGCCAGCATTGTGTCCTGCCGTCCATATTCCCAATTCCTCTTCGCACGTCAGAGGGTATTCTCCCTTTTCATACTCGCCTTTGTTGTGTGCTTCATATTACCTTCACAAAAGATATGCCGTGCAACCTTCATCGCCACAGCCGGCTGGGAGGTGTGGCCGAACTTTTGATCATGTTCACCCCTTCATCCATTGTTTTTATCTTGACTGTCTTTATCCTCCCGGTTACCTTTATTTCTATCTGTATCAACGCTGTATCTCTATAATTCAGAGGCTGACTGGATATCCGTTTATACATTCTCTCTATCCAGTGGTCTGTGTCGCAATCCATGTATCTCAGCCTCTCACACATGTGTGTGAGGCTAGCACTCCGTATATGTATTTGTCTTTTGGTAATTACGGAGTCGTTCATCCATCCTGTTTATCTGTGTTTTACTGTTATTACCGGGCATCATCCATCCAGTTGCCTGCAGTATATCTCTATCTATCTCAGATTCTCACTATCCATTTTGTGAATACTTCGCATTTACTGGTGTGCTGTTTCTCTCTCAATAAGTGCCTGACTGTGTCATCCGTTCATATGGTCTTTTTAACTTTGTATGTATCCATCCACTTGCCTGTATCATTTCATCCATCCCAGATACACACTGCTGTATGTATCAGGTAACTCAGCATGCGTTCACCCATTTTTTATATCTGTCGATCCAGTTGCTTGTTCCTCTGGCCATATATTCCAGACACACCAGCTATGTATCAGCAGAGTAAGCACCACATTTCCTCCCCCGTAACGTGCCATGAATGTAGATGTAGTATGTTACTAACTTTTATAGGGCTGTAATTCGCTTGTAATTGATCATTCTAACTTGCTGCCTAAAACTGTGGTGAATTCACGAATCCCCGCCTCTGTAATTGCACTGAATGTGAACTGTTAAAGGACAGTGGACTTATTTTACGTGTTTTATTTCGGTTTTCGTCAGAATAAAAATCCTGCTGTCTAGTCAACGAAACGCTTTCTTTTCTTCCATGTGAATTACAAATGGGATTGGCTGTAATTACTTCAGTCAGAGATGCTGCCAAGGTGAGCAAAATCGTTTTTCTGTAGGTTGAAGTAAGGTCATGGTTTTAAACTGTTGTATTAATTTATTATTACCTCCGCCAAGGAGGTTATGTGTTTCACCCCTGTCCGTTTGTTTGTTGGTTGGTTGGTTGGTTGGCTTGTGAGCAAGATTACACAAAAACTACCGGACGGATTTCCACGAAGAATGGGCCATGGCCCAGAATAGACTCCGTTAAATTTTGGTGCGGATCTAGATAAAGATGCGGATCCAGGATTTTTTTTTTTTTTTTCACGTTAACATTGCGAGATAGGGCGTTTTTCGACATTTTCGTAAATTTTTCAGTGAATATTGCGTGGATCTTGATGAAAAAAAGAAAAATCAGGCATATTTAGGATGTTGGTATCTACGAATGTGTACAGTTTGTCGCGGATCCACATAAAATTCCGGATCTAGCGGATTTAAATATGCATTTATTGGGAGGCAGTCTTTTTCCAGCTGCCGTACAGTAACAAATTATATGCACTGTTTTGTTGGCTGTTACGGTGAGTTATAAGTTATGATTAAGAGTTATGGGTAGTTTAAAGTTATGGTGTTACAACTTACAGGGTTATGAGTTTGATATTGGATTAGACTTGATGGAATAAAAAGGAACTGCATGTTGGGCCTTGGCGGAGGTATGCGCTCTACTGAGTACCGTTCTAGTTATTATTATTATTTTATTATTATTATTGTTATTAGTCCCCATCTGTTACATAGGTGGAGACTATTGTTTTCGCTGGTATTATTATTTCTGCCTTAAAGTCTCACAACAATTCCAGGAGAACCGGGGATTGCACGAGGAATCTGAAGGGCCCAGGTTATGTGCCCTGGCATGGGCCATTGGTGACGGAAAAAAAAAAATAATGTCTTTACACGGAGTGGAAGGGCATGCCAGAAAGAGTCATACCAGTATTATGTTGTGAACGAGATAGGTTGGTCGTGACTACTGTAAATTTCAATGCGGCCTGTGCAAGGAATGTGAATGGCCCAGGTTATATGTCCTGGCACATTCCTGAATGAAAAACAAAAAACTCCACATCTCCCTAGTGGGGTCAAGGTCATTGTAAGACAGTAGGTGGAGACTAGTGACTATCTGCAGGACAGTTACAGAGGTCTAGTTGGTCACCACCTACTACATGGGTGGAGACTATTGTGTTTGGTGGTACCTTTATTATTGATTATTATTCCGGCCCTAGAGTCTCATGACGATTCCAGAACCAGAGCCTGCAGAAGGAATCTGAAGGGCCCAGGTTGTGTGTCCTGGTGTGGGCAATTGCTGATAGAAAAAAAAATCAAATCCTTTACACGCAGTGGAAGGACATGTCAGAGAGTCATATCAGTATTATGAGTGAACGAGATTAATTGGTCATGTCTACTGGAGATTTCAGTGCTACCTGCACAAGGAATCTGAGAGGCGAACTTGGACCAATTTCCACTAAATTACTACAGAACGTACCCTACCATGACCTATGAACACTACAGAGGTGTCCTGTCCATGTCTTAGTGACCGTTAGTCAAGGACCTCCATCTGGAACAGTAAGGGGAGAACAGTGACTGTCTGCAGGACAGTTACAGAGTTCTAGTTAGTCTCAGCTTATTTAGTAGGTGGAGATTACTGTTTTTGCCGATATTATTATTATTCCGGCCTCAGAGTCTTGCAGTGATTTCAGGAGAACCAGAGGCTGCAGAAGGAATCTGGAGGGCCCAGGTTGAGTGTCCTAGCATGGGCCATTGCTAATAGAAAAAAAAAATCCAAATCCTCTACATACACTGACAGAAAGAATCGTATCAGTATTATGAGTGAACGAGATAAAGTGGTCATATCTGCTGGAGAATTCAATGGGACCTGAGCAAGTAATCTGAAAGTAAAACTTGGCGGACTAATTCCTAAGAGTTTATTTCGTTTTATTTTAAAAATTCCAAATCTCCCCAATGGGGTCAAGGTCACTAAAAAACATTAGGAGGAGACTAGTGACTGTCCACAGGACAGTTACAGAGTTCTAGTTCTCATTGATGCATGTCAAACTGTATTGTCCAGATGTGATCTCTCTCTCTCTCTCTCTCTCTCTCTCTCTCTCTCTCTCTCTCTCTCTCTCTCTCTCATTTAACGCAGTTTCACTCCCCATTTTACCCATCACTAAAGCCCTGAATATCGGTCATCACAAACTATCCACTCATACGGTATACCCAACCCACATTGCATTATACAGGCCATCTTAACCCCTACACTGCCAAATTCTATTCTCCTTTCACCTTAACTTGTCCCAGGGTATTTGTTTCGTTGCTAATTATTTCACATAACTCAGTGGCACGGAAAGACAGTGCTATGGCTCTGCATTGTGTCCATAGCCCTTCTTCGCGACAAGCATCATAATACATTGTTAATTCAGTGTTACGACTCAGCATTCAGGATGAAGAGGTGGCAGTTTTAGGTCAGGTTAGAGTAAAAATGTTATGACCATCCATTTTCCTGCTGACTTCAAACGATTTTATTCAGCACAGGGTAACCACACTGGCAGAAGGGATAGCAACTGCCATCATCAACGTAATCTGAGTGAGAATTAAGAACAATCATTTATTCTAGATTACGCCAGACGATTTTATTCAGCACGTACAACCATAGAGTAGGAAGATACAACCATAGAGTAGGACAAGGATTCAGGCTTTCACTTCTAGTTTTTTTTTTTTTTTTTCTTTTTTCTTGCAACCTCTTATCAGTTTTGTTCATTTTAAGAACTTAGGCTCTCACTCTGAGGATTTTTTTTTCTTGCAACCACTTGACAAATTTGTTCATTTAAGGAGAACATGTAAAGTATATTAAAACCCTTCAGTTCAAAGAAAATAATCTTCCCGGGGCTGAGTAAAATCGTCCACAGATAGCAGGAACCGATTAGAAAAGTACGTTATCGGAATGAAGTTTTATCCCTTGTGTGCGATTTTTTTTTTTTTTTCTGCTGAATAAAACTGCCTGAAGGAAGTTAAAATATAATACTAAACCACGTCCAGTGCCAGGAAAAGCGTTGATCGAGATAATCTGTAATCCTTTCTTTCTTTCTTTTTCACTGTTAAATAAAACCGTCAGAGCGTAGCCGGAATCAAATGCCTACCTATGTCCATTTTCATGCTAAGTGTTTTTGGAAGTAGTGTTTAACCTTTTGTCTACCTACAGATTCCCTTCGTTGGTGATGAATTAACGATGTGTCAGTAAAATCGAGTGACATCAGCGTAAATATTATCCCAGAAAGCTCCCGTTTTCTTGAGCTGTTACCCCTTCAGTACGATTTTTTTTTTTTTTTTTTTTTTTTTTTTGAGACGCCAGATGAAAGAGAGAGAGAGATAGAGAGAGAGAGAGAGAGAGTATTGGCTCGCTAGTGTTTCCCTCTGCTAAAGAATATCGTCTTAGGGTAGCTTTTAATACTATGCTGTAGAGCGTCCTTTGTCTTGGTAGTGTTAGGCCAGACCAGGTTGCGGTATATACACGGTAGATATGTATACACACACACACACACACACACACACACACACACACACACACACACATAGATACAGAGAGGTGTGTGTGTGTGTGTGTGTGTGTGTGTGTGTGTGTGTGTGTGTGTGTGTGTGTGTGTGTGTGTGTGTGTGTTTTAAGGAGTCATATTCTTGTAACATTAGGAGGGTTCCCAGCATTTTTACCTTATCAGTACAATTGCAAACATTGCCAGGTTACATTTAATTGTATGTTATTTATGAAGATGATGCAGAGTTGAAGGGTATATCTGTAGAACCATCAATCTATCTCACTAACCATGTCGCAATTTATGCAGACATGGGAATATTAATAAGTAGTGAGCAAAATAAATAAATAAGGAGAGATTATAGCCTCCTAAATCCCGCAAGAACGTGCCCCAAAGCGCATTGGAACATTGGAAAATACTGATCCTCTCTCTCTCTCTCTCTCTCTCATCTGCATTGGTTATTTCAGCATGCTCTGTATCCATCTTTCACCAGCTTCTGTCTGTCACATTTTCATTTCCGTATTAACTTCGCCATAAATTTCTCCCTCACCACAGAACTGTGTATTTAACTCTGGTGGGCGTTCACAAGCCAGGTGTAATCAGCTTAGGCGGACTTGGCTGCTCTTCCTCTATGCATTGTGTCCTCGCTGCGTCATGTTCGCCTCGGTCAATTCTCTCTGGACACTGTGGCGCAAAATTGGGTTTCATGCTGATATTTTGCGCTCGTTCGCTTTTGTGCTGGGATGATTGCCTGCTTTTTATGTTATTGCAGTGGCAGATAATCTCTGTGTGCTGCAGGGATATCCAGCTTCTCATGTAACTGGGGACAGCTAGCTTTGTGTGTGTGGTTTTGACGGCTAGCCTGTCGTGTGTTGCGGGGACAGCCAGCCTCTCGTGTTCTGTAGGGACTGACAGCCTCTCTTGTGTTGTCGGGACAGCCAGCTTCTCGTGCGTTGTGGGGACAGCCAGCCTCTCGTGTGTTGTAGGGACAGCCAGCCTCTCGTGTGTTGTGGGGACAGCCAGCCTCTCGTGTGTTCTGGGGACAGCCAGCCTCTCGTGTGTTCTGGGGACAGCCAGCCTTTCGTGTGTTCTGGAGACAGCCAGCCTCTCGTGTGTTGTCGGGACAGCCAGTCTCTTGTGTGTTGTGGGGACAGCCAGCCTCTCATGTGTTGTCTTGACTGCCAGCTTCTCGTGTGCTGTAGAGACTGACAGCCTCACGTGTTTGTAGCTCAGCCTCTTGTGTGTTATAGAGAGTTTATGTTGTGTTGTGGGGACAACCAGCCATTTATATGTTACCATAAATTTCTTGTCTCTTGTGTAAAGGGGAATGCCAGCCTCTCTTGTGTTGCTGGAACAGCCAGTCTGGTGAAATGCAAGGACAACCAACTACTTGTGCAGTATGGGGACTAAAAGCCTCTCGTGTGTTATGGGGACAACTTACCTCTTATATGGTGCTGGAACAGCCAGTCTCCGATGTTGCTGGAACAGTCAGTCTCGCGCATATTGTGAGATTATTCAGTCTTTTGTGCGTAATGAGGGTAACCAGCTTCTCATGTGTTACAGGAACAACCAGTGGCTTATATGGTGCGGGAACAGCCACTCTGTCAAATGTTGTGGAAACTCCCAACATTACCTGTTTTTCTGCATGTTGCCTATTTTGGTATCTCAGTATCTTGTACAATTTCCCAGTTTCATTTCTTGGCTTCCCAACAATGTTGGGATTGATAATTTTATATCTGACACATACGACGCCTCTGTCACCAGCTGACTGAGCCACCCCACCAACATACAGTAGGTGCTTCTTGACAGACACTGTAAAACAACCCCATCAGTCCGATGACGCATTTTGTGGTTTATTGTTAATACTAGATGGTATACATCAGTTTAGGAGAGAATTTTTGAACTGGAGAGATTAGGTACAGCCTTCATTATACACTTTAATACCAGAGGCTTTTCTAAGTTTAATAATGTTGCCTGCAGTGAGGAAGAAGTTCTAAAACTCAAAAAATGATGTGCCAGTCTGTGATCATCAGCAGTGAAGCAAGGTCCACAAACTTGCTTAATTAATCAGAACTTCATGCATGGTTGTCCTTGTTGTGTCGTGACTTATACGGGAAATTTACGGCCCTCAGTTGATTTATTTGTGATTAGTGGAAGTTTATGTAGAACTGAATACATGATGCATAATGAACACTGTAATCATTTAGAGGTAACAAATTACTCAGGTGGTAATGCCTGCATATTTCGTGTCCAAAAGTCGTTCATTAATAAACTGTGCCGACCAGGATCAGATGGCTTGCTCGTGCTAAGTCATGGCGGTCTAATTCAGCTTATGGGTTAATAAAGGCTACATTTAACCCGACTATTTCGATAAGTCGTCTGCAGCTGAATAACATTTTTGGGGGATATGAAGAATAATAATAAAAACAAGAGCAGGCTGAGACCGCAAACCTCCGCCAAGGAAGATGAAATAAAAAATATCTGGATCCGGATGATGATCCGGATCACCACCAAAATCTAATGAATTATTCCTTGGGCCATACCCTACCCTTCCAGAAAATTTCAGCAAAATCCGTTCATAACTTTTTGAGTGATCCTGTTAACAGACAAACAAACCAACGCCAGCAAAAATATAACCTCCCTGGCGGAGGTAATGATGTCCTAGCACTGAAGGAATTAAGTATATTACACATAAAGGACACGGTAATGATATTTTTGAAACAAGTAAATCATATGAGAAGCACTGCAACCCCTGTGTTCAAAAGGCTTTCTTTGTTAGGCTGTGCTAAGCTTCAGTCATACAAAGCAGCAATTACCGCCGTAACTCTATTAACTCAACCACCGCCTGACACAGAGGTCAGTTAAAAATAGCCTGCATTAACCTATTCAGAGTCGTCAGAGTGAAAAGATTGTTTTAAAAAACAGTTGGGTAGTGGCCATCTCTTTAATAGTTAATCCACTCATATGTCCTGGATTATTTTATTCATATAACTAATGTCTTAATGAACGCGTTAATAATGGTCTGATATACATGGTGGTCCCTACATGACGCTCTTCTTCCACACCACCGGGCAATTTGTCGTGTGCTGCGAGGACGGCTCAGTAGTGTTAGCATTGTCTACCATGCATCATCTATTCACTTCCTTCTCCAGTTGCCTCACCCACGCCCACACCAGCAGACTAAGCCGTCCCTAATGCGTAAGACACTACCAGTTGAATTTGTGATGGAGTGTTATTTATGTACTGCCCTGCGCTTTTATTTTCAGTAACATCTCATTATTTTAATACTCTCACCTTCATGCGAAATTTTTTTTTACGTCAGGAAGACCTCATTTTGAAGAAGTTCATTTTTTCAAGGTAAACTAATATCTAATAAAACTAAAAGCTCCTGTTTAGTCCTGAAAGAAGCCTGGAGGTTGTAGGTATCAACATACACCTGGTTCGCATTCTTGCCGGAGCGGGCGGTGTTGGACGGAGATCACTGGAATAATTATTGAATAATGATAGGATGAACTGTCTCTAATTATGCTAAGTACAAAGATATTATGTTCCGAGAGCACTTAATGGGCATATCAGGCAGAAAACACACACACACACACACACACACACACACACACACACACACACACACACACACACACACACACACACACTCTCTCTCTCTCTCTCTCTCTCTCTCTGTATATATATATATATATATATATATATATATATATATATATATATATATATATATATATATATATATATATACCAGCAGGGATACCAAAAAAGGCGAACACTAATCCTGTTTGTTTTAGTTCAGTCTCTTTCTACTCCAGAAAGACCACGTACTGTACCTCTTATGCTTTTGAACAGGAACTTTAAGAGGACCAGGAACTTTCTGTTTCATTCTTCACAGACTAACCCACAGCATTTGTGCGCACTTGTTTACTATTACCGGTGACCTCAAATTAGTGACCTCCGACAGGTGACCTCAGTTGGCCTCGAAGGTCAACCTCACACTGCCAGTGTCCTAACTGGAGGTCATGTGATTCTCCATGCCAAAAATCGGGCTACTGGGTCCAGTCGTTTGAGCGTGTATTACCGGTGACCTCAAATGACTAGGGGTCAACCTCACATAACTTACGTCCAAACTGGATGTCATGTGAGTATCCTTGCCAAAATTGGCCTGCAGGGGTACCCGGCGTTGCCCGAGCCAAAAAGGCGAATATTACCAGTGACCTCAAATGAGATCTTAATTTTGACTCCCCCTCCATAACCATCCCCGGGTCACCCTGATTCAGGTATATACGTGTCTACGAGTCTCTGGCCCTTGGTTTGGGCGTGACTGAACGACAAACAAACAAAGAAACAATGCGGCTCTTTTATAGAGAGAGAGATTGTGTGTGTGCGTGTGTGTGTGTGTGTGTGTGTGTGTGTGTGTGTGTGTGTGTGTGTGTGTGTGTGTGTGTGTGTGTGTGTGTGTAGATTTTAGGTCCACAGAGAACCACACGCCTTTCCACACTTGGCAGTAAAAGCTGTATGCGTGGAAATAACTTATATAATGTGGCGTGGGGTTTCTTTTTAACAGCAGTCTTTGATCTCTTTATTCGTGTCCTGGAGGAAATTCTACTTTTAAGAGCATATTGGTACAATGTGTGTGTGTGTGTGTGTGTGTGTGTGTGTGTGTGTGTGTGTGTGTGTGTGTGTGTGTGTGTGTGCCTTAATTTGGTTAACAAAAGACTAATCTACCACAGCAGCGCTAATCGCCGCATTATGTAAATTTATTTTCTCATTTGAATACACGGATTTCTATGGAAATCCATTGGCAGCCACACCGCATATAACAACAGGAACGGGCATTCCGTATGCAAGGACAGAACGGTCGAGATGGATGAGAGCTGATTGTCACAGGATCAGGTGTTTAAAAGGAAATTGGTATATGGACAAGTATGTAAATGTACAGAGAAATAGTCAGGGATAAAAGTTTGCCTCATATTACACTGCGTCAGCTTTACCCGTAGGGGTTTATTACAAGTGGCTTTTGCTGACTTCGTAACACTTCTTCGTCAGCGATTTATTCTGCTCAGTGCATCTCGGTATCTTCTTGTATGTTATTGATTCAACTAAATAACACATATGGCATTGCCGAGACGCCATTCGTAGGTAAAATCACAAAGGAAGAGAACCTACGAAGCATCCAGTGCGACTCATGATACGACCATTAGAGCATATCCGTTGACTACCTGACACATATGAAAGAAAATCGTCTATGGGCTGAGAAACATAGGAAACCTCTCAAATTAGGAATATTAGCCTACAGAGGGAGGTGAAAAGCAAATTAGATGGGATATTAACCAAACCTATGTCCCCAGATTTGCCTGAATAGATTAAGATGAACTAATATATCAACTATTTAATTACTTTTCCTAATTGCCATGTCATAATTTTTTAAAGGTAATATGGACAAGAGGAGGATGACATTAATGAAGTTCAAGGGAGAGTTTGTAATGTATTCTGAGATGGAGGGAAGTTTGTGCATGTGAGTGGCGCACCTGACTGGCCTCCATTCAGTTCCCACTTAGAACACAGAGTTACCAGCAGGTGTGTGTGTGTTTGGGGTGGGGGGAGGGATGTGTATGTGAAGAGAGAGAGAGAGAGAGAGAGAGGGGGGGGGTGAATGTGGATTGCACGGTCTTTCTCTTAATTTTCTTCTTTTGATATGCTAATTTCCCCCCACCAATACCTGCCCTTCTTCCTGGTACCTGGCCCATCATCACAGGTGTGCTTGTACTCCGAACCCCACCATCACCATCACCTTAGCCCAAACCACCTTTTCTTTTTCCTTTCCTTTTTTCCCCTCACTCATTGACTTCACCTTACAGATCTCCCTGCAACACTCATCTTCACAGGGATACCTACCCCGGCGTATCCCACCACCCATCACCATTCCAACCCATCCCACTCACTCCCTTCTGCTCACCGCACCCACTTCTACTCTGTTTCGCTAAATATCATAAACATTACTGCATCGACAATCACCGCTATATCATTGTTTGTAATTCCCTCAGTACTACTACTACTACTACTACTACTAATAATAATAATAATAATAATAATAATGATAATAATATTAATAATAATAATAATAATAATTTGAAGGTTGGTGATCATAAACTTTACCTGCAGTATCCACCATCCCCCATTATTTTCTTTCACGACACCTTTGCCTAGTCATCAGATTAATACAGTTATGACTATCTTTATTTCAGTTCGTGTGTGGCAGTTGAGAAGCCAGGGAGTCAGTGTGTCTGGGTAAGTACAGATTTGTTTAGTTTACCATAATACGTTCTTGTTATTATTAAGACATGTGTTGCAGAATATCCCAGTTGTATCCATGCAACTACTAACGTAAAGTGCCGCATTATGGGTGGCAATGGAAGTTTAACTGGCCATTTTTTCGAAACTTATTTTGGATTTAACCTTTTTCAGTCCTCTGTCGTATTTTTTCATTTTTATTTTACTACCATTAAACACTTTTCTTCAGGTTAGGATAAGAGTACTTAGAAATTATCAGCCTGTTTCATTTATGTGATTTCTTTGCGTAAGCATGTGCAGAGTGGAAAAAGTGAAAGCTTTCCTGGACTCTCCCGCTGGAAATTTTCGTTAACCTATATGTGTTTCAGCATAATTTCCATCCTCTCTCTCTCTCTCTCTCTCTCTCTCTCTCTCTCTCTCTCTCTCTCTCTCTCTCTCTCTCTCTCTCTCTCTCTCTCTCTCAATATTTTTGACATGAAGTTTTTTTCATGTATTACCCGGTTAGGCTACCAGTTTAATATTGACGATTTATTTAGTTTCGCCTTTTATTTTTAACAGTGCAGTTTATCTTTGGATTCTTTGTCCCTTCCCACATGTATTTTCTGGTTATTCTATTTTCTGTGCTGTCTTTTTCCAGCATAAACAATTTTATATCTCGCCCTCTGTGCTGTATATTTCGTAGCTCATTACTTTTCCACCACAAGTACTGGATATCCTTCAAGATTTTTCAGACAATTTAGTAACTTGTTCTCGAGTTAATTCTGATGCGTCCTTGCACAGCCATTACGGGGCTATAATTCTCCACTCGCGAGTTTTGGGCTACAAGAAGCGAAAAATATCGACACTGATAATTTTCATAGTATAAGCACACATCAGGATTAAAACAGAATATCATCGCATGAAACAGCTTTGACATAATACCAGATACATCCTGAAAGAAGTTATGCTTCCATTTTGCCGTAAGTAAGGAAAGTACGATATCGAGTACCGTCCATCTTTTCAGTGATGGAGAGATTTTTTATTATTTTCCTTATTTACGACGAAATCGAAGCATAACATGGCTTAGCAAGTACTTGATATTATGTCAATGCTATTTTCACACAACAGGGATAAATTGCGATTTATGCTGATAGACTGCTACAAAAAATTATCAGTGTGTATATTTAAAGCTTCCTTGTAGCACAAAACTAGCAAGTGACCAGTTTCTGATGACAATGCTTACTTACAAAGGAGCCATTCCCCCTCATAACGTTATCAATAACTAGCTCAGTATCGGATGAGATTTGGACCCATGTTGCTGTAGCCATTTTAAGTTAAAATAATCCTAGAATAACCTGAAGTTTCTCATTAATCAGTTGTGACACCTTATCTCTCTCTCTCTCTCTCTCTCTCTCTCTCTCTCTCTCTCTCTCTCTCTCTCTCTCTCTCTCTGTTTGATCCGTAAAAACAGGTATAATCAGGCTGTAATGACTCACTCGCCAGAATAAACTCATCCCTAGCTGGAAAAGAGTACTATAGTCGCGGCGCGCGTCTGAAGGTGTCATTATCGTTCCCCGGCAACCTACCAGTCAACAGTGCTTCCGATTTCGTATCATTTACACAAATCATATTATCATACACGAATATATTATGCACGAATGTTATTATACACGAACGTATTGTACACGAATCACACGCGTATCATATAATACACGAAATCGGACGCATTGTTGACAGGCAGGTTGCCAGGGCACGATAATGACGCCTTCAGACGCGCGCCGCGATTTATAGAGCTGTCCGAAACATAAGAGGGTTAGTGGTACCGGTAGTAACTCTCAGGCTCCTAGGACTGACTCTCAGCCGAATATAAGTGTGTGGCGTTAGTGGAATAATATACAAGAGAATAAGCGACAGTGAGATCAGTATTCCAGAATATTTCTTTTCATTTCAAGCGTATTTCCCGCCGTGTTACCTGTGTTTTATTTGTTTAGTCTTTTAATAATCCAATGTAAAATATGTCCCAGTATTGTACGTCCCTCGCCAGTTTAATCCATTCCAAAAATAAAATAAAATGGAATGAAATAAACTCAGTCAGATGTTTTGTGTTACGGAATTGTTGCAGGTAAATCCCCTCACCCAGCCCTATGTATGTAAGTTTGGCCTGAAATATGTGTGTGTGTGTGTGTGTGTGTGTGTGAGAGAGAGAGTTTTATTGTCGCCCGTGGGGCTGTGGTAGGAAATAACGAAGAGCTTACCGAGTTTGCACTGAAGAGCTTTTTGGATCTGCATGCAGGACTTAGGTGCAAGTGATGTAGTGTAGAATGTCACGGGTGCATCGCTCTCTCTCTCTGTCAGTGATGTAGTGCAGGTTGTCTTGGGCGGGTATGACAGTGGATGTTTAGGCTGTGAATGGTTAGGCAGTGGAAGGTTCTGTCATGGATAGTTTGATGGTTGATATTAGAGAGTTTGATCATATATGTTTTTGTCACTGAGAATTTGATAATGGATTGTTAATGTTCCTTGAGGGTTTGGACATTGGATAATATTCTAAGTGGCTTTATCGGTTTCTTAACACCTTTTCCTTAGCAATTTATTCTGCACGTTGTACCTCCCAATTGTCTCATATGGTACTGATACAGACTAAGAGGGGTTAAGAGGCCTTCTAAGCTCACTGGAAGGTTGGTTTTACCTGTTTGGGTCATAGAAGGAATGTCGATGGTTTGGCTTAGGGAAAACCGATTGAGGAAAGTGTGCCTAGGATGGTACGGTAATAGACGAGATGTGGATGGTTTGGTTGTGGGTGGGATGTGGATGGTTTGATTGTGGAAGGGACGTTGATGGTTTGGTTGTGGAAGGGTTATGGATGGTTTGGTTGTGGAAGGGATGTGGATGGTTTGGTTGTGGAAGGGATATGGATGGTTTGGTTGTGGAAGGGATGTGGATGGTTTGGTTGTGGAAGGGATATGGATGGTTTGGTTGTGGAAGGGATATGTATGGTTTGATTGTGATTGGTTTACCTCTGCCAGGAGGTCATGTTTCACCCCGCGTTAGTTTGTTTGTTTGTGTCTCTATCTGTCTGTCTGTCTGTCTCTTAGCAGGATTACTCAAAAAGTTATGTACGGATTTCCATGAATTTCTTAGAGGGGTAGGGTACAGCCCAATGAACGATCGATTAGATTTTGGTAATCCAGAATTATTTGTTTGTTTGTTCACACCATATATCTAAAAGTTCCCAATGAATTTCAGTGAAATTTTGTGGAAGGGTAGGCCATGGGTCAAGAGAGAATCGATTAACTTTGGAGGCGGATCGTGATCCGGCATTGGCAGAGGTATGCACTGTCTGAGTGCTGCTCTAGTTTAGTCATGAAATGGGTGTCATAAATTATCTGACCGTGGATGATTATACATTGGATGGCTTCGTCATGGATGATTTGATATTTGACGATTATTTCGCAGGAATCTGGCCATAGTTGGCTCAATAAAGTCACAGATTCCTCCAACAGAATTCAATGTGTGTGTGTGTGTGTGTGTGTGTGTGTGTGTGTGTGTGTGTGTGTGTGTGTGTGTGTGTGTGGAGGGAGGGGTGGAGAGTTGAAGAAGACAGATGGCATGTTTAGTAGGGCGGTGCGGTGATAGTAAGATCCACCCTGTAAGGAAGCTCGTTACAAGTTAGGCAATACGAGCATGAGAAAGTTTAAATTACTGTTTTCCAGGAAGAAGAAAAACGAGGAGAATGTAAGATGTGGCACTCTCGCATATCATTTCGCCGTAAGCAAGGCCCCAGAAAACTGTAAATTACATAATATATACAGTTATACAGACGGGAAAAATAAGACAGAGTTCTTGAAATAATGAGACCCCCGTGGAAAATATTTTACGTTGTGAGTAAATACTAAAAACCTGAAAAATAAGTATGATGTGAATTAGTGTGTTGTGAGCTCCTTGTCTGTTCAAAAGTTTGGCGTAACGTGGGAACTGCAGGCACAACGTGTTTTTAAAAATAATTAATGCTGCCTCCAGACAGTTCTATTCAGCTAGACTAAGGAAGAGCCTTTAGTAATGAAAGCGACATCTAACTCCTCCAGTAAAAAACAAAAACACGTAAAATGATTAACATCGTCCGAGAGAGTGCATGAACAGAATAAAAAAAATAAATCATTTAGAACTAGGGGTTGATGAAGTAAGCAAGATACGAATTAGCGTGTTGTGAGCAGTCTGTCAGTCTGTCGTGAAGTTATGGGTCATTAACATAACTTTGGCATTGCAGGCGCGAGGGATTGACATTAAGGGCGGGAGGGGGTGGGCATTGGCAGGGGATATTACTGCAGGCTCATAATTGGGTTGTTTGAGAAGGAGTGTCAGTAGTTGATTGGTTCAGTTCTGGATGGCTTAGTGTAGATCGTGAATAAAATGATCATGGATGGTTCAGTCAAGGATGCTTCAGATGTGGAACGATACAGTGAAACTTCAATATATCATCAAGCCTTAAAGAATATAGTGAAGAGCTCCTGAGGAAAGTAAGCAGTTGTGTTTTGAGCCGTCTGTCTTGAAGTTTTGCGCCATTAACATAACTTTGGAGCTGCAGGACGAAGGAATGAGGTAAAGTGCTGGAGAGGGGGTGGGGGGATTAGTGGCCAGGGATGTTTACTGCTGGTTCAGATTTGGGTGGTTCGGGCATGGATAGGTTTAATAGTTTGTTCATTAAACGTTCGATTTCGGATGGGTTGGTCGTGGATGATGTTAATGTTTAGATAATGGATGGTTCGGTGGTTCGATCATGTATGGGTCGACCTTGGGTATTATGGTCGTGAATGGTTCAGTGGTTTGCTTTGGATGGTTCGATCTTTGACAGTTTGTTCATGGATGTGCTGGCCATGAATGATTCAATGGCTCAGTCATAGAAGGTTCAGATATGAAATAATAAACTGAAAACATCTTCAATGGAAAATTTCTCGTGAGTGAAACATTTCGGTTGTATGTTGGTGTACAGTGCGCCGCCCATCTGTCCTGAAGTTATGCACCATAAACATAACTTTGGAACACGAGGGATTGAGGCCAGGCAGGTAGGGGAAGGGGGGTGGGGTATAAGACTTGACAGGGGTGATTAGTGGTGATTTGGGTTTGGGTACTGCGGTGGTTCAGTGGTGTAATGTTGGATGGCTGGGTTTTTTAATCATAGATACTTTGATCATAAAAAGGTTCGTTTCTGGTGGCTTCGTCATGAAAAGGTTAGTTTAGTTGTTTTGGTCATAAAATGACTGGGTTTTGATGGTTTCGTCATGGAATTTTTTTTTTCTTTTTTAGATGATTTGGTCATGAAAAGGTTGGTTTTAGTTGTTTTGGTCACAAAAAGGTTGGGTTGTGATGGTTTGGTCCTAAAAAGGTTTATTTTACAGAGTCCAGTTATGGAGAGTTGGCTTAGATGGTTTGATCATGACAGGCCAGTCCCACTTCAGCCTGCGTTGAGTGCGGACGTTCTCTGCTCCTCCTGGAGCTTGCTTGTGTATTTCGAAGCTGTTTCTTTGTGTTCGGATTTTTGATATAGTCACCGGCTGCTGTGAGTGTGGGCTGAGTGCTTCGCTAGTGTTCTGTCGAGGCCTTGCCTGGCCCGATGGAGTGTTCGGGGTCGGACGCTGGTTCACTCCTGGAAAATGATTTAGCCATGTCTGACGACGATGCCTCTCCTACCGTGAACCACTGGCCTGAACTGCCTGTGCCTGCCACCTCACAGCCCCTTCAGTCTTTGATCACTCAACATGGGATACAGTCTTCCACCCCGTCCACTTCTAACAAGCGGCCTGTGGAGGACTCTCCTGACGGTGAATGTGTGCCTCCTGTCACCAAGACTGCCAAAGGTGACTCATCTGTGCGTGATGTGCCTGTCTGTCTGCCTCCTCAGCTTCTTGCTGGTATTTCTCCCTCTTCCCACTCCCGGCCCTTGTCTCACCGCCCTGCATTTGCCCCGAGAGATGCCTACGTCAAGCTCTGCTTCAGTGGCGACCCTTCCACGGATACGGCTGCTATGGTTGTCTTCGGTTAACAGGGCCTTCCAACTACAGCGTGACAAGGCAGAAGTCAAGATGGCTGCAGTCACCTCCCGGTTTGTCTACATTTCTAGACAAAGAGAGGACATCATTAACAGAGTCTTATCTGTTGAGTTTTGCTCGCTGCCACTCGTTCTTCAGGACTCACCGGAGAGGCCACGTAAGTACCCCAGCTACATCCTCACCCGTTTCCCTGTTGACGTTGACCCAAATCTTGCCAAGGGATATCCTGGAGTGTACTCTGCCCGTCGTTTCATGCAGGATGGTTCTCCCATTAACCGGATTGTTGTCGTCTGGAGCCTTTCCGACCCACCTCCATCAGTTATTAGTTTTGACTTCCTCCCCTGTCTTCCACAGTGTGAGGTGCAGAAACTCCATAATGACCAGCCTTGGTGCTACAGGTGCTGGGGCGTGGGACACATTTCCCGGTACTGCTCTGCTTCGCCGAAGTGTGCCTGGTGTGCGGCTGGCCACGAATCCAGGACGTGTCCTGTCAAGGGTGAGCCGTCACGTCCTGCTGCCTCCGCATCCACCTCAGAACCCCCACCTCCTCGGGACACGTCTCTGTGGAAGTGTCCACGCTGTTTTCAGCCAGGGGTCAACGTGTGGCATGGTTGTGCTCGGCGCCGGGCCCCAGTTCGGGCTGTCACTCCCGGGCCACCCCCACCACCACCTCAGCCTGTTCCTCCCACCAGCACTGCTTCGGCTCCTGACCTGACCCTCCGCAAGGCTGTTGCCTCCCTCATGGCACGATGTACGGCTCTCGAGGACCGCTTTTCTGCTCTTGAAGCCAGGATTGACGGGCTGGTTGCAGCTCATGCCTCTTCGGATAACAAACTCTCCACCTTGGTTGAGGCTCAGCAGTGCATCATCTCCACCGTCACCACCCTCACCGACAAGATGGGTACTATCGCCTCTCGCCTTGAAAAACTCTGTGAGTCATTCCCTTCTGGTTCGTTCTCTAACCCAGGTCGTTCATCTGCCTCCACTCCCAGGTCACCTTCTTTCAAGCATAAGGTTCGCTCCTGATTACCAGCTAGATGTCATCTCCTGGAACGTCTGTGGTATCACCAATTATGCTAAGCTCGCTCAACTCAAGACCTTTGTTTTTCGACACCACCCTAGTGTTATTTTTCTCCAGGAAGCGTTCCCAGGCCGGCCAATTGCCGCTGGGCAAGCTCCCCCCCTTACAGGTTATATTCCGTACGTCCATCTGGTAAGGAATGGCCTGTTGACTTACATACACAGCTCCTTACCACACCGCCTTCTCCGCAACTCCACCGACCCTGACATGACTTTCCAACTCTTTGAGGTCACACTTGGGGATGGCGTGCTCCAGCTGTGTAATGTCTATTCCGCCCCTGCCAGACTCTCTCTTGAGGCTCTTCCTCCTCCTACAGTGCGTGGGGTGGTGTATATGGGAGATTTCAATGCTCGGCATCCTGACTTAGGTGATCGTTCTGGCTCTCACAATCGTAATGGTCTTCATCTCATTTCTTACGTCCGCAGGCATCACCTTGCACGCTGGGATACTGGCGGCGCCACTCACTCCCGGGGAGGCACTCTGGATCACGTCATCACGTCCGGCTTGATAGCGTCTCGGGTCCAATGCTCCTCAGTGCCAGCCTTATTCTCTGATCACGTCGCACTTCGATTTCGTTATTCTCTGCCTGCGGCTTCTACTGCTCCTGCTGCTCGTTTGCGCATTACTGTGCCCCCTAAGTATTGTCCGACGTACATATCATATATGGCCCAGATGGTACCTACTTTTAATCTTTCTTCACCTGACCAGTTATACTCTGATCTTGTCTCTGCCACTCATGATTTTTACAGGCAGTATGTCTCCCGCCCACATCTGCAGCGCCGCTGTACCGCCCACTCCTGGACGCTTGATGCACGTATACAAGAGGCGAAGAAGAAGGCTGAACGTGATGGGCTCTTGTTTCAAGCCAACCCGAATCCTGGCACACTCCATCGTTATCAAACGTCCAGGGATGCATTAGTCGCACTGCAGGAGTGTGTCCTTACTGAGTCCTGGCAGCGGTTTATGGACAGTATTAACCAACAGACAAGTGTGGCTTCCATGTGGCACCTCATCCGTCGAGTTGTCAAGAAGACGCCCGCCACTGCTCGCCATCACACTCCCGCTGTCTACGCTCAAAACCTTGTCGATGCCTGGTCGGAACAGTCTGCCCCAGCAAGTCTTCCCAACCACATACAAGATGCACTCTCTTCCTGTGCTCCTGCCCGTCAGCTTCGTTTGATGTCTGCTTTGCTGCAGGATGATGATGATGATGCAGAGGAGATATCCGAGTCGGAGCTGCGTCGTGCTCTCTCTCGAGGTAAGGCTTCATCCCCTGGTGATGACGGTATCACCTATGCTGTGCTACGTCTGCTCCAACAAGTTCCTGGTAACCCTTTACTTAAATTGTACAATCTTTGTTTCAGAGACGGTTGTGTACCACGAGCCTGGACCAGCAGTACAATTGTCCCCATCCCCAAGCCTGGCACGGCGAAGTTCAGGCCGATTTCCCTTACTTCTTGTTTCTGCAAGGTGATGGAGAGGATCTTACTCAACCGTCTCATGTACAGGCTTCAGGACCGCCTTTCTCCACATCTGTATGGTTTCCTTCCTCAGCGCAGCACGCACCACTGCCTCGTTGACTTGTATTCTCGCCTCTCCCGGGACAGTGTGGTGGCCTTCGTCGACCTTCAGAGTGCCTTCGATATAGCTAACAGAGACATCATTTTGGATCAACTTGTCAACTTTGGGATAAAGGGTAATCTCTTGCGGTGGACTCGGGGCTATCTCAGTAATAGGACCTCTCGCGTGTTTTTCAGTGGTGTGTACAGTCCTCGACGCAGTTTTCATCTTGGTACGCCACAAGGGGTGTTCTTAGCCCATTTTTGTTTAATGTACTGATGCATCGGTTGCTCACTTCTCTCCCTAATATTCCTGGAACTACGATTACATGCTATGCCGATGATATTTGTGTTCACTCTTCCTCGCCAAGGGATCTCCAGCGGTTTCTTGACTCCTTCTATGTGGCTTCCTCTCATTGTGGCATTATTCTTTCCCCAGATAAGAGCAGAATATTCTCCTGCCGCCCTCCTCAAGCTCTGCCTGACTTCACCATCGGAGGGACTGTCATTCCCTTGTGTTTCCAGTACCGCTACCTGGGGGCACCTGTTAAGATCTCGGCTGTTCCCCCCGCCAGGCGCCAGGGCCATCCCTTCGTCCGTGACCTGTTGGATCGCCTCCAACACCGACTCGCACCACTTCAGTGGCTCACCAACAACTCTTTGGGAATCTCCATCCATGTGGCCAGGACAGTCTATATTACTTTCATTCGCTCTGTTGTTGACCATCTCTCCCCTGCCTTGATTCAGCTTTCTAGGACTGCTCTGGAGCCTTTAGAAAAATTTCAGAATGGAGCAATGAGAGTAATTCTGGGCTGTCCCATGTCTACCAGGATAGTGAACATGCAGCGTGAGCTGGGGCTTCCGCCTTTAATAGAAAGAATTTATTCTAATGTCACTCGCCTCACTGTCAAGTGCCTCCATTTCCCACAACTTTCACCCCACTACTCTCAGTTAGTCAGGACTTCTCTGAGACCAAACTCCCCAGTTCCTCCTATTCTGCGCAGTGGACGTGCTCTTATTAAATCTGTTTCCTCTATGCTCCGCAGCCTTAATTTGGATGTTCTTGTTGCAGAAGTACCCCCAACCCCCCCACCCTGGGTGCTGCCTATGCCAGAGGTGAGCTTCACTCCCACCTCCAGGTCTGACCCACCTTATCTACAGCTGCAGCTGGCTCTGGAACACGTGGCGACAGTGACGTCCTCTATCACAGCTCCATATCACCTCTATACTGACGGGTCACTGCAATCGGATGGTGCTGCTGGTGGTGCTGTCTACTCACCCGACTTGGAACCACCCCCAGGGGGTTGGGTTGGCCGACATCTCCGTGATCACTCCAGCTCCACACTGTGTGAACTGTTTGCCATTCTGGATGCTGTTAGTCTTGTCTGCCAACGGGGAGTAAATGCTGTCATCATATGCGACTCCAAGCCTGCCCTTCAGTCCCTATCCAGTGTTCGGCCCACACAATCTACAGTTGTTCAACTGATCTTATCTTTTCTGGCTTTACTGCTTCATCGTAACTTGACTGTCATATTTATATGGGTGCCATCTCTTGTTGGTTTACGCCACAATACCACAGTCGACAGACTCGCGAAGGAAGCCTGCCGTTTGCCTCCTCGTGGTGATTGTCGCCCTCTCTCCCTGACTTGTTACCTCTCCAGAGTTCGCACCGCTGCTTTCCTCCCTGTGCGACGCCGCAGAGATGCAGAGAGGCCCTACAGCGTGTCCATCAACCATTACGAGTCTGTCTGCCGCCTCAAGTATTCCTACCGTCGCCGGGGTCTCATGGTTCGGAGGCACAATGTTGTCTCTGCTCGTCTGAGGCTGGGCTACCGGCAACAGTGGCAGGTCGCCGGGTTGGAAGGGGAGCCTCCCTTCGCTGAGTGTTGCTTGTGCCACTCGCCTCGCTCCGACAGTATAGAGCATTATTGCCTGGAGTGCCCTACCGTTCGACACCTGCTGCCCCAGGGCCAGCCGCTTGATGTGGTGTGTCGACACTTATTAAACCACGAAGTTTTAGAAGAACTCTTGGTGCGTCACCCTCGTTTTGGCGGGTTTAAGTAGCTCACTGTGCCCTGTGTGGCATATACCTCCATGTAATGTTCCTACATGTTTATGAGTTTTGTCTTTATTTGTGTGTGTGTGTATATGTATATGCATATGTATGTATGTGTGTATATGTGTATATATGTATATATGTATATGTGTATATATGTGTATGTGTATGTATGTATATGTATACATATGTCCATAGCTGTTTCCGAGGATTCCATATGTATCATGTTTCACATGTACTGTCTGACGCTGTTGCGTAATAAATTAAATAAATAATAATAATGATCATGACAGGTCGTGGATGGTTGGTTCTCACAAGCCTGTGTCATAGAGGCTTCGTTCATGTTTGGACCTCTGCCAAATCAATATACTTTTATCAATTATGAATAGATTTTTTTTTTTTTTTTTTTTAAATGCGAGGAAGAAGAAACAAAAGGCAGAGGGCCCGCAATTACTTTTCCTTCCAAGAGAAAAACAAAATACAAGAGAGCCAAATTCAAGACCCGATCATTTCGAGGTGCCTGGACACACTGCGTTTGAAAGAGTGGAGATCATAGGAAGCAGGAAATACAGACAGAGGGAGACATTTCCAGAGTTGACCTGTTGCATAAATGAAGGTCTGGGAGTAACGGTTAACTCTTGCATTAGAGAGTTGGACAGCAAAGGGATGAGAGTTTGCTGCTAGACGGGTGCTATGCGCCCGTCGTAGAGGTGGAGTAATGCATGCAGACGGTTCAGAGGAGCAGTGACCATTGAAGTAGCGATAGAAAAGAGATGAAGATGCAACAGTGCGGCGAAGAGACAGAGGTTGAAGGAAGTCAGTAAGAGGAGGAGAGTTAATGAGACGAAAAGCCTTTGACTCCACTCTGTTGAGAAGAGCTGTATATGGGGAGTCTCCCCACACTTGGGAGTTGTACTCCACACAGGGGCGGATAAAACCCCTGTATAAAATCAACAGTTGTGCAGGGGTAAAGAAGGAACGGAGTCGGCTTAGCACACCTAATCTCTTCGAAGCAGGTTTTACAAGAGATGTAATATGATCTTTCCAAGATAAGTCCCGAGCAAATGAAACCCCAAGCATGTTCAAGGATGATGCAGGATTAAGTTGAATATTATTAAACGGTAGTGGGTGTACCTGTGGAAGATTTTGTCGGGTTGATAGATGTAAGAACTGAGTCTTTGATGCATTAAAAACAACCAGATTATTTTACCCCAGTCAGAGATACGAGCCGAGTCAGACATTAGGTATGCCATAGCCTCATCCCTTGTTTGCTGAAGCAACTGCTGAGATGGACGTTGTGGGAACCGAATGGAAAGGTGAAGGGTGGAGTTATCAGCTTATGAGTGGATAGGGTTAGATGTACAGCTTAGTAGGTCATTGATGAATTAAAGGAAGAGAGTTGGTGATAGGACAGAGCCCTGAGGAACACCACTGTTGATTGATCGAGGAGAAGAACGACGGCCGTCTACAACAGCGGCTATAGAACGACCAGAAAGGAAGCTAGAGATGAAGGCACTGATAGAAGGATAGAAACTGTAAGAGGACAGTTTGGAAATTAAAGATTTATGCCAGACTCGATCGAAAGCCTTTGAGATGTCAAGTGCAATGGCAAAGTTTTCGCCAAAGTCCCGAAAGGAGGATGACCAGGAGTCTGAATGGTAGGTGAGAAGATCGCCAGTGGAGCTTCCCTGACGGTACCCATACTGACGATCAGAAAGAAGGTTGTGATAGGAAAGATGCTTTAAAATTTTTCTATTAAGAATTGACTCGAAAGCTTTTAAGATACAGGATGTTAAAGCAATTGGACGATAGTTAGAGGGTTGGGAGTGGTCACCCTTCTTTGGGACTGGCTGAATGAGAGCAAACTTCCAGCAAGAAGAAAAGGTACAAGTTGATAGACAAAGGCGAAAGAGTTTGCCTAGGCAGAGTGTAAGCACAGAAGCACAGTTCTTGAGAACAACAACAGGAGGGACTCCATCAGGCCCACATGCCTTATTAGTATTGAGGCTTGTGGTGGCAGAAAACACATCAGCTGAAGAAATTTTAAGGTCAGCCATGAGGAAGTCAGAGGGTGGAAGTGATGGAGGAACAGCACCGGAATTGTCTAAGGTGGAATTGGAGGAGAAAGTCTGAGCGAAGAGATCTGCTTTATCAGTAGCAGAAATAGCTACAGAGCCATCAGAGTAGAAAAGAGGAGGGAAGGATGATGAGGTAAAGTTGTTAGACAGGTTTTTGGCAAGGTACCAGAAGGAGCGGGAAGAATTCGAGTTGGAAAGTTGAGAGCATTTAGTACGGATGAAATTATTTTTAGCAGGGCGAAGAACAGACTTAGCACGATTCCGGGCAGAAACGTATAAAAGATGTGATTCAGGAGTGGGTTGGCTCCGGTACCTTTTATAGGCCCTCTTCTTGTTGCGGACAGCATTAGAGCAAGCGTGATTAAACCAAGGCTTTCTTGCATTAGTCAAAGGAAATGAGAAGGGAATGTACGCTTCCATGCCCGAGAGAATACCCTTTGTAATGCGCAAGGCACACTCAGATGGCTCCCTGCCATGGAAGCAATAATCATTCCAGGGAAAATCAAAGAAGTACTGCCTAAGGGCGTCCCAATCCGCAGCTCGAAAGTTCCACAGACGACGTTTCTTTGGAGGGTCCGCAGGCCGTACTGGAGCGATAGGACAGGTTAAGGTGATCCTGTAAGCAAGCATATTCGTCGACTGTGTACCTGCGTCGTGCCGGCATAACATCACAATTACAACAGTCGCATTGGCGCACAGGATCGATTAGTCCAGCGACCAGATCAGGATTCGTATTCAGTATGATATATGTTTTAATCTTGCTGCTGCTAGACAAGTTCATTTAGTTTGGAGAGCCGTCATACTAGTGACGGAGGCTAAATGAATGCCATATCCGACTTCTTCAGGTCGAAAAGTTTCCCATAAGCCTAATACAATTGTTTGGAAATATCAAAGAATAAGATCCAAAAGATGTAATGATAGTGAAGGGGTTAGGGACTGATGCATGCACTCGCTCAGGTCACGGCATCCATATTTGGACCAGCCAGTGTCTCGTGTGTCAGTTTAGTCCCAGGCAGGAGAAGTCGGGTCCATAAGGAGTCTGTTTAAGCCATTTCGGTCCTGGTAGATCTTTCCAGCTTAATTTTTATCCGTTCGGTCTGTGCAGATGCTGGAGAGACGCCTTCACGTGGTGGCACTGATATAACCGGGTGGCCTTGATGTCAGGTTATACAGTTGTCCCCCATCTCCCTCCCTGTCCCCTAAAACATGGCTGGTGGACTGCAAGTGAAGGGCAGCTTCAGCAGGCATTCCATTGGGTTCACATTCATTTGACCCTGGAGCCACAACAACAACAACAAAAACAGTAAGATCAGTACCTGGCCACCCAGATGCGTCTAGATCAGTTTAGTCCATTTAATGTTCTTTTGGGTTTTTCAAATACAATTCAGCATCGTTAGATCAGTTAAAGTCCATTGCTTGTCATGCAGGTTCAGTTGGGTAAGACTCATTCAGAACCCGTCCAAGAATGCCACTTAAGATGTAGTCAGGCGTATCATATCCATTTCGGCCTAGTTAAAGGATTTCAAGTAAGTGTACAGCAGTTCAGGTCAGTTAATCCCAGTCACGGTTATTTACATCCAGCCAAGTTCATCCAGTCAAGTTTCATTAAGCTAAGGTCCTACACATTCATCCCGCCTCAGCCAGATCAGTTCAGCTTCATTCAGGTTCAGTAGTCAACTTCAAGTTCACTCAGGTGATCATATTCATGTCAACTTATTCCGCTCAGCTTTAGGTCAAGTTAGGCCCATTTAAGGTACAGTTAGGTCCATAATATGTCCAGTTATAGGTTCAGGACCAGTTTGGCCCATTGTAGGTCCAAAGGTCCATTTAGGTCCATTCAGATGCAGTTAGGTTCACTCAGGTCATTATGGCCCACACACATCCTCCCTATCCATTCAGCCTCGGTCGGTTGAGTGCAGGACGGTTTACATTCGTTCAGGTCCATTCAATAGTAATAATAGTTTCATTGCATATTCATACCGTTTACATAATTCACAGTACACGTCAAAGCTATAAATCCTTGACATATGTTCCTTCGTACCCTACAGTACTCTTTGGTGCTCAGGCAGTTATGACTTTCCCTGTGAAAAGGATAAGTAAATACAGAATCATTATTGGCGAAGGGACGGCAAACACACTAATCACCTCGCCAATTACCTACCACTTTGTCCGGCTAATGACTTCAATATTTTTTTTCCGTAATGGTGATTGGCCTCCCCGCTGTGCGCTAAATTAGTTGCCTTTCTAACTAGTACTGCGAAAATGGACTACTTGATCATCTTATGTCATTTTAGTGTGATAGTGTTATTTTGGAGTGGAATAGTGTTATTTTTTATTGCGTTCTTGCTACCACCAGGGGATTCAAAATGACTTGGGAGAGGTTTTTGGAATGGAAAGGGTTGGAGGAGGAATGTATGATGGAATGTGGCCTGGAGGAATGTATGATGGAATGTGGCCTGGAGGAATGTATGATGGAATGTGGCCTGGAGGAATGTATGATGGAATGTGGCCTGGAGGAATGTATGATGGAATGTGGCCTGGAGGAATGTATGGTGGAATGTGGCCTAGAGGAATGTATGGTGGAATGTGTCCTGGAGGAATGTATGATGGAATGTGTCCTGGAGAAATGTATGATGGAATGTGACCTGGAGAGGCTGAGGGGTTGTTGAGGAGAGGAAGACCGAGACAAAGGTGGAGGGATAAAATGAGGGAATGCATGGGGGTGTAAGGCGACTGGTGGTTTAGTGGTTAGAACGCCGCATTCGGAATAACGATCTTTTTTGGTACGATCCCCAAGAGATGACTGGAGGTTTTTCGATTTTGTAATGCTATGAAGGGAAAAATAAATGTATCGGACTACTGCATCCTAGCCTTGGGTAAGAAAGGACTAGCTGTTGTGGTTCTTACGTGGGGAAGTGTTATAAATGTATGAGGTGGGAGGGAGGCTTTCAAGTGAGATGATGAGTTTTGCTAAAGAGGGTCGGCTCAAGTAGGGCATGTGTGAGAGTAGGATGGGAGGAGGGTTAATGGTCTGAGACAAAGATGGAGTTGCGTCAGGGATGTGTCATGTTTCCATGGCTACTCAGGCTGTTGGACGGGCTGGTGAGTGAGGTGGATAGAAGGGTTCAAGGAGGAGGAGCAAAATAATTTAAAGGATGCTGGATAGGGGAAGACTGAGAAGAAACAGTTGTTTGCATATGATACAGGAGTGGTTGCGGACTCAGCAGGTAATTATCCGAAGTTTGTGTCTGAGTTTGGAGACTGTAAAATAGAGGAAGCTGTGGCTGAATGCAAGAAGGAGCAAAGTTACGAGAGTTATGGCGAGAACGATATGAAAGCATGTCTGAATGGGGAAGATTTGGAAGAAGTGAAGTGTTTTAGGTATTGAGGAGTGGACATCAGGGACGTGAATGTAAGGCAAAGGATTGGAGAGAGGGCAAAAGTATTTGGGGCACTGAAAAGTGTGTTGAAGGAAACCTGAATATCTATTCAGACCAAGATGAGTACGTGTGAAGACATAGTGGTGGTGAAGATGCTGTGTGTATTCGAGGCGCGGACCCTGATTGCTAGGGGACGAAAAAATGTGGAAGCTGCTGGGAACGAGGTGCCTGAGGTCTGCATGTAGGATGGGAGCGTATGACAGGGTGAGGAAATAACACCAAAAGAGAGACGCGTGGACGCAGAGGTAGTTTAATGGAAATGGCTGAGGAAGTGGGAGATGAGAGATTGACGTTTTTTTAAATCGATGGAGTGAGAAGAAGGGGGAAATCTACAAAGTGGAGGGAGTGTGTGAAGAAGTAGGCTATAGAATCATTAAAGTCTAAATATCGACGACCGAGAGAGGCGTATGTTGTATAGAGGAAATCGTAATAAAATGGTGTATGCTGAGATAACTCTTGAGTGTAGTGATGTGTATCAGGCAATAGGTGAAGCAACCGGGGTAAACTGAAACTCAGCGGGAACACTGTTACCGTGTTTAGAACGTGATATGTTAATGTGGAACAAATGACCAAGATAATGATGATGATAGTGATGATGGCCACCTTAAAATTTGTTAATTACAATGACCGTAGTTGTAAAGTCAGAATAGTACAGTAATAACTAAAATGGCACTCGGTAGAGCGCATACATCCGCCATCAACATCCATGCAATATTCACTGAAAATTTTACGGAAATGTCGAAAAACGCCTTATCTCGCAATGATAAAGAAAGTGAAAAAAAAAAAAAAAATGCCTGGATCCGCACCTTTATCCTGATCCGTACCAAAATATAACGGAGTCTATTCTGGGCCAAGGCCCATTCTTCTACCAAGTTTCGTGGAAATCCGTCGAGTAGTTTTTGTGTAATCATGCTCACAAACCAACCAACCAACAAACAAACAAACAAACGGACAGGGGTGGAAACATAACCTCCCTGGCGGAGGAAGTAATAATAATTATCATCATCATCTAATCCAGTGTTGTCCCGTGAGAAGCGCAGGGGCCCGTGGTTAGGCAAGTTGGTCCTGACATTAAAGATGAGAGTGACCAGCCTCACTTATCCCTGAGTGGCATTACGTGAGCAATAAACCCCAACCACGTATTGGATATAAACCTGCATCGGCTCAATCCGATTGGAGCGTCTTAATTATCCACTAAACCACCAGGTGCCATAATTTGGGTGTATTGTTACCACCCAGCGTAGTAAATAGTTTCCTGGTGTACAGGAAAATATTTGGCTTGTCACTCAGTGTAGTCACCCGTAGACAGAAGGAGGAGGAGGAAAGAATGAAGGAAAGAAAGACAGAAGAGGAAGGTAGGAAAGTAAGGAAGGAAGAAAGGAAAGGGCAGGCGCCCGAGAGCAGCATACATCGAGTGAGTGGATGGTGAGCGCCCCCACCTATATCTAATAATAATAATAATAACTAGAATGGCACTCAGTAGAGCGCATACCTCCGCTAACGCCCTATCTCGCAATTTTAAAGAAAGTGAACAAAAATTCCTGGATTCGCACCTTTGTCCGGATCCGCACCAAAATGTAATGGAATGTATTCTGGGCCAAGGCCCATTCTTCTACTAAGTTTCGTGGAAATCCGTCGAGTAGTCTTGGTGTAATCTTGCTCACAAACCAACCAACCAACAAACAAACAAACGGACAGGGGTGAAAGCATAACCTCCTTGGCGGAGGTAATAATATTAATATTATTATTAATAATAAAGAGTAGAAGAACAAAGTATTGTTATTATTATTATTATTTTTATTATTATTATTATTATTATTAAAGTGCCAGCATTAACATATGGATATGAGACTATGGTGTGGCATGAAAATGAAAAGTCAAGAGTGAGAGCAGTGGAGATGGGACTGCTAAGGAATGTATGTAGAATACAGAGAGTGGATAGGATACAAAATAATGTGATCCGTGAAAGGTGCTGAGTGAGGAAGTCTATGGATACCAGAATCGAAGAGAGTGTACTGAGATGGTATGGTCATGTGGAGAGAATGGATAACAACTGATTAGTGAAAAAGGTATATCTAAGCGAATTTAAAGGGTGGAAGCGAGGTAGGCCAAGGAGAAGGTGGAGGGATATGGTGGATGAGTGTGTGAAGAGGAGAGATATGGAAGTCGGTGAGGCTAGGGGATTGACAAGAGATCGAGCTGGCTGGATGAATATTGTGAGAAAAAGTGCAAGATCAGGGATTTGACACCCCTTTTTAACGTGACAGCGTCCAAATTGACTCTCAGACTCTATCGGATACGTTTATGTGAAGCTACAGTATGTGGTGAATGTTTTTGGCGTATCAGATAGAGCCAGGATTCCGGAGGCTTGAATGATGAGTGAATGGAAGCATGGCCCATTGGATTGAGCAAACTTGGGCTGTCTGGACGTTGCTACTCCTCACCATGCCCTAGGGTGAGACTGGAGGTCCGCATGATGATGATGATGATTATTATTGCTATTATTTAATCATGGTGTTCTGTTGATGATGATGGTGATAATGATGGGTGAATGTAAGAAATGTTTATGTTCAGTATAATAATGATAAGGATTGTAATAGCTGCATCTTATTAACCTTTAAAATCAAGATAATGATCATATTTGTATTTATGGCTCTGTTGCTGTTTAGTCCCCTCATGAATATCCTTCCCGACACCCATCCCGTCGCCATCCTTACCCACTCATCCCTCCCCCATCCTCACCCCACATCCCCCTCCCCTCCCCTCCTCTATCCCCAGTCCCATCCAAGTCTCCTTTTTAGTCCTGTACCTTCCATACTCCCCATCCCCATCGGCTCCACATCCCATTCCATGTCCATATCATCCCATCCGATCCCCATGCCATTCCGTTTCATCTCATCCCATCCCATCCCATCCCATCCCATCCCATCCCATCCCATCCCATCCCATCCCAACCGTCTTCTTTTTTACGCACCGTCGTAACTCACAACAAATTATGATCGTAACTCAGCGTCGCCCTAACCCCTCTCCTGCATCCCCGTAGCTCGACCATCGTAATTTTCCCTGAGCTCCGGCACGTCGTAAAACAGTGCCCTTGCCTCAACTTACAACACTTTGACTGTGTTGTATATTGGGGGTATCACAGTACAGCAGTGTGTGTGTGTGTGTGTGTGTGTGTGTGTGTGTGTGTGTGTGTGTGTGTGTGTGTGTGTGAGAGAGAGAGTGGATGACGGGAAGAGAAAATACCTACCAGTATATAAAAAATTAGAGTTCCTACGCGGCGCGTCAACAGGTTAATAAAAGTCTCAGGGGTCATTCACCCTATCTGACATTTCCGCTCACTAAGACATCGAGCACTTAATTGCCCTGTTGTTGTGCTCTGTGTGTGTGTGTGTGTGTGTGTGTGTGTGTGTGTGTGTGTGTGTGTGTGTGTGAGAGAGAGAGAGAGAGAGAGAATTTATATTTACGAATAGTACACTGTTATGTAAAATAAATGACTAAGGAAAAGATATAAATCCTCATCTGAAAAGAATATGGACCTGAGACTTTTAATCCCTTCAGTCCAATAACGCATTTCTGTGACTATTCCGCCACCACACTGTTAGTATCAGTGAAATGGTTAATGAAAGTTGTCTCTAACTCCTCTAGTTCAAAAAATGTCGTCTGATCTGATTAAATTTGTATGGAGGTAAAAATTAAGTAGTAAATACGTCATTTAATTGAAGTGCTTCACTTACAAAGTAAAATGATCCTGCTGTAAAGTGAAACAAGACTATATCCCACTTCGTTACAACCTCTAACTTATCTGTTAAGTAAAGGAGATATAAAGGATTCGAAAAGTCGGGTATCAACCTCCCATGTGGTCCTACAATCATATTAAGTATGAGAAAGTTCCGGTAAATGGTTTCCGAGTTACAGCCTGGAATGGACGAACGGCCGGCCGGATATGCCCTAACTTAAGATTCAACTTCGTGAGAAACGATGTAGAATAACAATACTGACAGGAAAAGCGGTCCCAGAAACGAAACTGACAGGAAAAGCGGTCCCAGAAACGAAACTGACAGGAAAAGCGGTCCCAGAAACGAAACTGACAGGAAAAGTTGGTGTCAGAAACAAAACTGTCAGGATAAGTTGGTGTCAGAAACAAAACTGTCAGGATAAGTTGGTGTTAGAAACAAAACTGGCAGGATAAGTTGGTGTTAGAAACAAAGCCGACAGGAAAAGCTGGTGTTAGAAACGAAACTGATAAGAAAGGTTGGTGTCAGAAACGAAATCGACAGGAAAAGTTGGTGTCAGAAACGAAACTGACAGGAGTCTCAAACGAAATTAACAGGAAAAGTTGGTGTCAGAAGCAAAACGGACGTGAAAAGTTCGTGTCAGAATCATAACTGACAAGAAAAGTTGGTATCAGAATCGAAACTGGCAGGAAAAGTTGGTGTCAGAATCAAAATTGACAGGAATAGTTGTCAGAAACAAAACTGATAGGATAAATGATGACAGAAACGACACAGAAGAAACGAGACTGACAGGAACAGGTGATGACAGAAATGGAATTGGGAAGAAACATGGTGTCGGAAACGAAACTGACATGAAACGTTGGTGTGAGGGAGGCTCCTAATCACACGAGGACACAGTAGGGGAAGTGTGTTGGTGGACCCCATAATGAAAACCCCATTAGTGAGAGTGGCAGAGGGGAAAGTTATAAAGGGAGGGCATAGAAGAGCTTTAAGGGGGGAAGGGAAGTTACAGGATGCTCTTGGATTGTGTGAAGATTTTTTATCTTGTTAAAAAAAGTTTGGTACTGTGAAAGAAGGCGGATTTTTCTTTTTCTCTCTTTTTCATTTGTGTTGGATTAAGTAGAGAAATTAGTCCTTTGGTAGGTGCTGTTATTATTAGCAGTAGTAGTACTAATATTTTATTATTATTATCCCTGTAATTTTGGTCGTCATTGTAACGTAAGGTACCATAGTCTATCTATCTATCTATCTATAGCCCGACGCCCTAATCCCGATTTATTATATAATTTATTATAATTCTCTCTCTCTCTCTCTCTCTCTCTCTCTCTCTCTCTCTCTCTCTCTTTCTCCCAATTAAACACAAAGACATAATTTGACCCAGACATCCAGAAAACCAAGACGCCATTCCAAGACATTAATTTGATCTTATTCACACACGAATTAAGGACGGCGAGTAATCAGGAAAGAGACATCAGGAGTAATGTTAATTGCGTTTTCTATAATTCCTTGATTGCTTCTAAATTTGTGGTAATGTGACTGGTAAATGTGAAAGTAGGAGGAGGAGGAGGAGGAGGTGGAGAAATGAAAAGAGAAAGAGGGAGGAGGAGATGGGTGAGGAGGACGAAAATGATGAGGAAAAAGGGTTAGTTAAGGAAGAAGAGGAGAGAGAGTTTGGAGGTAGGAAGGACAAAATATGGAATAGCGATGCATGTGTATACTCAGAGTTGCAGATAAACAAACCATACATAACCTACGGCCCCAACGAAGTAATAGAAGATCAGTACAGGGAGGGAGGACTAAGCAGGTTAAGAATAAAAACGGGGTAGGGAAGAAAGGGTAGAGTTTGGAGGAAAAAGGTTGGGTAGGGAAGGAAAAGGTAGGGTATGAAGGAAAGTGGTTTGGTAGAGAAGAAGAGGGTAAGGTTTGGAGGGAAAGAATAAGAATATGGAAGGGTAGGATGTGTGAGGTTTGGGTAGGATCAGGAAGACATGGGTAGGGGAAGGAAGAAAAATTTAGGGTAGGGAAGAAAGGTTAGAGCATGGAGAAGAAGGAAGGGGGTATAAAAAGGTAAGATATGATAGGGTTGGGTAGGGTAGGGAAGAGCAGTGTAAGATAAGAAAGAAAAGAAGAGGGTAGGGAAGAAAATGGTAGGTATGGTGGGCAGTGAAGGGAAGAAGTAAAGCAAAGAGGGTGGAAGATGGTTGAGAGAGAGAGAGAGAGAGAGAGAGTAATTAGTCATTCCCCTCCCATAGTGTCTTTTCCCCTGTTAATCTTACAATCAGCTTAGGAGGTACTTAACGATGTGGATGACTTAGATATGGCCTTCATCACCCCTTCACAGCTATGGTACTGTCTCCTCCTTAGTGACATTGCCGGGTAGAAGCAAAGATGTAATGAAAATGAGATCGTCGGGCTGAAGTGCTTATTAAAAAACGTGAAATACAGCACCTGGCGAGAAATTATGACAAAACCGGATTAAGAAATTAAAGAGCGAATTTTTTTTTTTTTCTCTCTCTCTCTCTCTCTCTCTCTCTCTCTCTCTCTCTCTCTCTCTCTCTCAAGGTTGACGGTGAAACAGAATAAGGGTTGTATAACACTAGTAATTTAATATCCGGTCGAATGAAGCCGGGAGATTACTCGAATAAGATTAACTTGTGTACTTGGAAAGGTGAGTTGGATATATTGATGGGATTAGGGAGGGAGGGGAATGGGATTTCGGAGGGGAGAGGAAGGGGATGAGAGAATGAAGGGATTGGAGAGGGGAGGGTAACAGTTTTTGGGAGGGAGAGGAGGAAAAGAAAATGAAGGGTAGGGAGAGGATAGAAGGATAGGGAGAGAATGGAGAAGAGGGAAGGATGGGGGAGATAATGAAGAATGGAGGGATTGGGAAGGGTGAGGTCGGATGGAAATAATTTGATGTCAGGGAAGGGGTGAGAGGGGAGAAGGTGTTCAAATAGAATATGAAAAATACCTGTGTAGCTTAGGGCAGGGTGGGGGAGGAGGTGAAAGAATGGGGGAAGGGTGGGGAGGGGTTTTTAGGCGGTGAAGAAAGAGAGGAGAGGGAGGGTGAATGGGGAGGGGAGAGGGAAGAAGTTTTAAGGATGAGGAAAAGGGAGGGGAAAAGGATTTTGACATGAGAGAAAGAAGAGGTTGGAGAGCAGGAAGAGGTGGTAATTGTGTGTGTGTGTGTGTGTGTGTGTGTGTGTGTGTGTGTGTGTGTGTGTGTGTGAGAGAGAGAGAGAGAGAGAGAGAGAGACAGACAGACAGACAGAGAGAGAGACAGACAGACAGTCAGACAGACAGACAGAGACAGAGAGTTGTATAGACACACACACCAAACAGACCTTGAGGTCCCCACGAGGCGGTGTGGCCTTATCAGTAATACACTACTCAGGCTATGTAAGTAGGAGAAAAGGATAGCACAGCTAAAGGCTCTCTATCCCACCCTCCAGACCCTCCGGTTTTCGTCGCACAAAAAAAAGTGAGAAGTTGCACCTTGCAGAAATTAAAAAGCCTGAAGGACGCTTCATGAGATCGGCAGAATGTAGAATGTAATGGAAATGGAAAGGCTAAGCATACAGCCATATATTAATTCTAATCTCAACCTTTTGGATATACTTATGATTATTTTCTTCATGTACAAAGATAGAAGGAAAATCCATCATCCAATCCTACGTTGCCCCATGAGGAGCGTAGGAACCCGGGGCTAGGCAAGTTGGTCCTGGGATTTAAGATGAGAGTGACTAGCCTCACTCATCCCTGAGTGGCATTACGCGAGCAATGAACCCAAGCACCCCTTGGATATAAACCTTCACCGGCTGAGTCCGATTGGAGTGCTGTTATTACCCACTAAACCATCAGGTGCCAAAATTTGGTTATATAGTTACCACCCAGCGTGGTAAATTGTTTCCTGGTGTACAGAAAACCATTTGGCTTGTCACTCAGTGTAGAGTCACCCACAGGCAGTAGGAAAAGGAAAGAATGAAGGAAAGAAAGACAGAAGAGGATGGATGGAATGAAGGATAGAGGAGAGGAAAGGGCAGACACCCGAGAGCAGCACCACATTGAGTGGATGGTGAGCGCCCCCACTTACCACATATGTATAATTAATTGCCACATGTATGCAAAAATCTGCACACCCATGCAGGTTCACATAACACATAGTCATACACGTCTGTGCCAATTATTGGACGGACACACACACACACACACACACACACACACACACACACACACACACACACACACACACACACACTTAAACCCTGTCTCGTGTCTAGAGAGAACAGATAAGGGTATGTTGGTGAAGGCGATGGCCACACCTGGTACAGCATATTTGGTCAGTTCAGGTCAGACCAGATCTAGTCAGGCCAGATCAAGTACAGAGAGAGAGAGAGAGTGAGGATGGAAAAGAGGAAGAGGAGAGAAGGGTGAGAGATAAGAAGAGGGAGGGGACTGCGAAGTGAGAATGGGGAAAGGGAACTTCAAGAGAAGGGAAGGAACGGGTATGGGGATAGTAAAAGAAAAAAAAAATCTGGATGGAAGAGGTAATTGAAGGATGGGGGTTTTAGGTGAGAGGGAAGAGATATGGAGAGAGAGAGAGAGAGAGAGAGAGAGAGAGAGAGAGAGAGAGAGAGAGAGACTAAATGTCCCCAGGTATTTCCATTTGCTTTCTGTCAGCTGTGTATCTTCATGAATCTCCCATCCTTTCTCTTTATTGACCTTTTCCAGCCATGTTTATGGTTCTTTATCGGTGTCCAGCCATTTCCGTTTCCAGCTCTAGCTGCTGATGTATATATCTATCTATCTATCTACTGTATCTGTCTATCAGTCTGTCTGTCTATCTATTTATCTATCCATCTAGCTATATCTGTCTATCTGTCTGTCAACCTATCTCTCTATTTATCTATATATTTGTGGTAGGTGGTGGCGACCATCATCCACTCACTTGATGTAGTGCTGCCTACTTCTTCCTTAGCCTTTATTATTCTTTTTCTGTGCCTGCCCTCCTCTCTTCCTATTTCTCCCATCTTTCCTGTCAATTCTTACTGCTTTTGTTTCCTTTACAGGTGGCTTTACATTGCGCTACAAGCCAAATGGTTTCCTGTAAGCCAAGAAACCATTTACAACGCTGGATGGTAACCATATAACCAAACCATACGTGCTCCCTACGTGTCAGCAAGTGGGTTGGTGGAGGCTTAGTGCCCCTCCCCGTAAAACAAATAACTCAAAGTCAAATGGCCACCCCTTACGGGATCATGGCGTCTGGCAATATATATATATATATATATATATATATATATATATATATATATATATATATATATATATATATATATTTGCTTGGTTTTGAGGACACCACACACACACACACACACACACACACACACACACACACACACACACAAACTGTATCGTACCGCCTAGCTAAAGGCGTCGATGACACACACACACACAAAACTATATCGCACAGCGTAGCTAAAGGCGTCGATGATAAACATGAAACAAAAGCATTAGGGGCTGAACGCTATTCGCCCGCCAAAATATGTTGTTGGGTATGGTACAAGCTACCTACAAACCAAATTTGAAGAAAGATCGCAAAACTCTAGGAATTCAATCACCGCGTTTCGCAAAAAGCCATACCAATTAAAAAAATATATGGCGGCTGTCATTTGGTAGTCTCTGATCAAATCTTCACCAAAAGTAATAGGTTTCTGCACTTCCACATAGTTGCTATTTCCTGAAGGTTTGGTAAAAATTCTCCCACAACTTTTCGAGATATGTTAGGAACAAACACACACACACACACACACACACACACACACACACACACACACACACACACACACACACACACACACACACACATTATATCTCCTCGCCTTGCCAAATGCGGGTAGGCTAATAATACACAGAAATTAAGCAGCAGGGAGCTACAGTATATAAACTCTAATACAATGGTTGGGTGACAGCAGGAAAAGTAAGTAAAGTGTTTTGGTAGCAACAGGAATTATTATATGGTTTAGTGACAGCAAAAACAAAATAAACATCAATCAGATGGTCTGATAGTAGTAGGCAATAATATAATCTTAAACAAAACGGTCTACTAGCAGCAAGCAATAATATCAACTTAATTGGTCTGGCAGAAGCAAAGGATTACACAAAAGAGGTACTCGGGCAGAAGGTGGTAATTTAACGAAGCAGGTGATTAATTTTCTTGCCCAGATGGCGATGGTGAGGGACTGAAAAATTAACGTTAATGTTTATTTTGACGTGATTAAAGGAAAACACTGCTTCTGTTAATAAGTGTATGGTAGAAATGGATTATTCTTTGTGTGTGTGTGTGTGTGTGTGTGTGTGTGTGTGTGTGTGTGTGTGTGTGTGTGTGTGTGTGTGTTTGTAAATGGGACACAATAAAGTTCTGATGAGAGGATGGATGTGTGTGTGTGTGTGTGTGTGTGTGTGTGTGTGTGTGTGTGTGTGTGTTTGTAAATGGGACACAATAAAGTTCTGATGAGAGGATGGATGTGTGTGTGTGTGTGTGTGTGTGTGTGTGTGTGTGTGTGTGTGTGTGTGTGTGTGTGTGTGTGTGTGTGTGTGTGTGTGTGTGTGTGTGTCTGTCTGTCTGTCTGTCTGTCTGTCTTGTTTGGCTGGCTGGCTGGCTGTTTGTGTTTGTGTGTGTGTGTGTGTGTGTGTGTGTGTGTGTGTGTGTGTGTGTGTGTGAGAGAGAGAGAGAGAGAGAGAGAGAGAGAGAGTGGGTGGGTGTGTGGGTGAGAGAGCGGGGGGGAATAACCTCCACTCCCATCAACACAAATTGCTCTCTCCCGTGAATCCCACCCATACCCATCCAGCCTAATCCCTCCAGCATTGTCTTCACGCCAGATTATCCCTTAAGCCTTCAATAACATGACGCCATTGCTAGTTCAGGCCACACCTCGACGATTTTTATTCTGATCTAGAGCCAACCCCTTTTAGCCCAGGACATGTTTGTAAATCTCTTCTTCCTATCTCCAGACGGTTTTATTCAGCTAGGGAAGGCATTGTAGTTGCGGAAGGGTTTAATAGGGCTTTATCCATCTCCTCGACATCGAAGAGTCTCCCTGAAGCTGAACAAAATCTTCTGGAGGTAAGAATATACTGAGGAATACAAACCCATTGCTAACTAGCCCTTCCAACTCGAAAAGTCTCCCTCGCCACTGACATGATGATGCTGTGAAGTAGTTATGGCCGGTCCTGTAAGATAATGGTGTGTAAGTGTGATTGGCCAGGATGGATAAAGGCTGCGCTCTCTCTCTCTCTCTCTCTCTCATAAAAAATCTAACCAGCATTGTGTAATCTGAGCTGTACGGGATGTTGCTTCATATCTTCCCGAAAGTTTAGGAAAAAATGAATCAAACTTTCTGACCTAATTACCAAGGTATAGATCGATAGACAGAGACAGAGATAGATATACTGTAGATGCATATCCTCAGTAGAGAGAGGTAGTTGAGATAGATATACTGTAGATGCACATGCTAAATAGACAGAGGTAGTTGAGATAGATATTCTGTAGATGCACATGCTAAATAGACAGAGGTAGTTGAGATAGATATACTGTAGATGCACATGCTAAATAGACAGACGTAGTTGAGATAGATATACTGTAGATGCACATGCTAAGTAGACAGAGATATAGTAGAAATAGATATGTAGATGCAAATGCTCAGTTGATTAACCTTCTCATGGTCGGGACAGTTCTAGTATTCTCTTCCAATTAAAGTCAGACGATTTTATTCAGCTTTTTAATGAACCGTAGAATACTGACGACAGACGATTTTTTTCAAGTACAAGTGAGTCATAGGAGCCTGAGTGAGTGAAAATTAGACCAATACTGCAGGTGGAATGAGAGAGAGAGAGAGAGAGAGATAGGGTGACAGGAATATCGAAAAAGTAATAATCGTTTAACTGATAGGCTGTTAGTGGGTAATTTGTTGATAGATGGCCATGCCTGTGTCGATGGGTTGATGTTTGCGTGAGAACGAGAAAGCTGTCAAGAGGAAAACAGGGAGATTCCTCGAGTGTGTGTGTAGCAGTGAGAACCTGGTGAAGACGGGAGACACAGGAGAGACTCGGCGAATGTGTGAAAATGAGAAACTCGTGAAGTGGAGAAGAGAGATTCGTCTAGTGTGAAAATAAGAAACAGGTGAAGTGGATACAGACAGAAGACATTCGTCGAGTGTGTGAAAATAAGAAGCTAGTGTAGTTTAGAACAGAGATAGCAGAGAGATTCGGCAGCTGCGTAAAAATGAGAAACAGTTGAAGTGGAGAGAAGAGAGAGAAAATTTTCGTTCAGTGTGTGTAAGCAAGAAACTGGTGAAGTGGAGAGTAGAGAGTGAAGAGATTCGTCGAGTGTATTAAAAAAATAAGAAGAAGAAGAAAGAAAGAAACTCAGTGCACCTCTTCGGAGGCCACTCCCCGCGGGAGGCCAGGGAGTCCCACCCTACCGAAAATCTGGTCTGCCATTATGCAGATTTTTTTTTATTTTATCTTTGGTCTAAGAGAAATGGTCATACATACCGGCCTTGACCGGGACCCCGGGGATCACCTCTTTCCCCGTGTGGTGCGACCTCTGGGGGTCCCACCCTTGCTGGAACCATTTCCTGGTGGAGGGCTGCCACCTTGTAAAAGTTCATCTTTTTGGCGCTCTTGGACGCTTCCGATTACTGGAAAGCGCGTTCTCCGAGAACTACTTCCTCCTCCTCCTCCTCCTCCTCCTCCATCATGGAGATATACATTATCTCGCCCGCTCTGGAGTGGAATAAAGACGTCATCGTCGTCAAGTGGTTGAGAAGATAGATTGGTTAAAAAGGAGAGTGTGAAGAAAACGATGGGTTCTCGAGACAAGAGAGCAGCTGTGTTGTGTAAGACAGAGTAGCGGCGGAAACGGCTTATTTTTCTCCACTCCCCTGCTGTCAGATGCAGCCTCGTCAGACATACAATAACGCTGTACTGGAAGTGCCTTTGAAGATGTCGTAACACTTGTTTCGTAACGATTTACTCTTCACATTAGGTCCAAATGTCCCCTTGTATGTAATTGATACCAACCGTATCGTTTTTAAAACGATATATGGCATTCACTTGAGAAGGATCAAGTGTATTATGCTAATAAGTCGCAAAGGAGGAGGTGCCACGAAGCCTCCTATCCTCAGCGTTTATATCTGTCTGGTTTGGTGGGGATGGGAAGTCGGTAGGCACAGTTTCCTTCCTAACGAAGCCCTGTTGTTCAGTTAAATTTCCCATACCTTAGTGTCACAATAAGACTCTGGTTTTGCATCCTTACGTCTTCGTGCGTAGCACCTTATTTTAGTGTTAATCTCTTGTAATAGATCATCGTTCAAGATGGAGATGCCCTTTTTTCGCCCATACAAAGTGAACATAATATAAGCTGCTCGGTGAACAGTTCAGCTTCTTCATTAGCGATTTATTTTGGAATATACACCTTGGTATCACCCACGTGTTCACCATATCGTTTTAATGCCGACATACGTATAGTTTGTATCAGTAACATGCAAGGGAAAATTGAAGTATAATGTGCAGAATAAATCACTAAGGAAAATGTGTTACCAAATATCCCGAGGCACGTTCAGTACGACCCTTTGTTTCAGTAATGTTCCCTAAACGTCACTAATCACCGAGAACTGTACACGTTCTATTCTGTATGCGGCTGTGGTAGATCAGGGTACGTGTAGAGGTTGTATTAGGTAAGATTAGGTTGGGTAGGGGTAGACTAGGGGTAGACTAGGTTATGTTTAGATAGGTTGGGTTATGTTCATAAGGTTAGGTTGGGTTGGGTTAGGTTAGGTTAGGTGAGATCAGGTTAAATTGGGTTAGGTTAGCTTCGGGTAGGTTAGGTTGGATTGGGTTGGGCTGGGTTAGGTTAGGTCGTGATAGGTTATGGAAGATTACATTGTTTGGGTTATATTAGATAAGGTTGGGTTAGGTTAGGTTAGGTTGGGTTCGGTTGTGTTAGGTTACGTAAGGTTGGGTTGAGTTGGGTTAGGTAGGTTGGGTTGGGTTGAGTTGGGTTAGGTAGGTTGGGTTGGGTTGGGTTGGGTTAGATTAGGTTAGGTAGGTTGGGTTAGGTTAGGTTAGGTAGGTTGGGTTGGGTTGGGTTGTTGTTAGGGTAGGTTAGGTTATTAAATGTTGGTCAGGCCACCCTTGGTTGTGTAAGAGAAATACAGTCTACAAAGGTATTGGTATTCTACCGCTTGAAGGATGTTACTATTCCTGGTAGAAGTGACAGCAGTGGATGGGAAAATATACATAATTGGAAGTGGAGATAGACGGCAGGGACGTGGCTAGCTGGATAGATGGAGATATTGATAGGTAAATGCTGAACAGAGAGATAAGCAGATTGACGGATAGATAAATAGATAGAGATGGATGTATGGATGGATGTGTAGATGGAATGATGCAAGGGGAGAGAGAGAGAGAGAGAGAGAGAGATACAGACAGACATAGACAGACAGACATACAGAAAGAGACCTGCGGCAGAGACGTTCAGCGAAATATCGATAAATACGACTTACAGGTGAATCTAAGTCATATGGACAGAAATGTATTACGCTGAGCTGTTATTTTTCTATTACCACTTTTCTGAGAGGAGGAGTTAAATGAACCTTTTCCACTACGAGGGTGATTATCATGCTATATTTTGTTCACTCACTGACGATTCTTTACATTTGACAACTAAATTGCAGGAGTTAAGAAAGTGTTCGTAAAACAAAGACGACGATCTCTTTGTTTAATCCCTTCTTAGGTATGACATATATTTCATTTATTCTTGCTGCCTCCTGACGATTAATTAAGCTTAGGAGAAACTTTTCCAACAGGAGAGGCCTTCACTGACCTCTGTTTCATAAGAAGCGATTCCTTTGTTAATTAAACTCATGTGGAAGTAGTAGGAATGAACCGAATTAAAGGCGCAACATTTGCGACCAGATGCATGACATTTCCCGAGTCTGCTTTTCATAGAGTATCCCATATTGGCTTTCCAACATAATTACATTTATAATAGTCTGGGCGGCATGTTCCAGTCCAACTTGCCTGCATCATAATGGCATTCACCGTGAAGTAGGACGCGTGTTTTTACTGGCTGTGTCATATTTTTCGGGTATATAATTATTTCTAAGGCTTAATTCGAAAAGCTGCGAAAGTTGTTTCGAGACACTAGGCCCAGGTACTGTTGATCGAACAAGTATCCCGCAGAATGGGGCCAATAATGTCCTAATAATGAATACATACAGTGGACCATGCATTATTACTTGAGAAATTGACACACTGTGGTATTACAGGGAGAGCACTTGATTGGTTCCGGAGTTATCTACTAATCGTAAACAATTTGTTTATTTTAACAATCAAGCATCTTCCACTACTGAAATAAATGTAGGTGTGCCACAAGGCTCGATCCTAGGGCCTGTATTATTTTTCATCTACCTCAACGATATCACATACGCAACAAAAAGGTTAAAACATGTACTATTTGTTGACGACAGTACTTTCTACTTAAGCCACAGTAATATAAACAGTCTTACCTTAACTGAAGAAATATCTTAGGTGGTACAGTGGATTTCGGCCAATAAGCTAACATTAAATATAAATAAGACTTACTGTATTGTATTTCACAGACATAAGAAAATAAATTACAATGTTCAAGTAGTTATCAATAATAATAGCATTAAAGAAGTAACGGAATCCAAATTTTGGGGTATAGTATTAGACAATTGATTACTGTGGAATAAGCATATCATCCGAAGTAGAAATAAAGTGCTAAGGTACTGTGGCATTATATATCAAACAAGGAATGAATTATGAATTAAACAAACAGTCATTGATTTTGATACATTGTTCAGTAGTGTTTGCACATATAGCATATTGTCAAGCAGTGTGGGGAGCGGCAAGTAAAACAGTTCTAAAACCTTTAGAAATAGCTCAGAAGCAAATCATGAGGACAGTTGAGCGGGTAGGCCGCTATGAGCATACAAATGACATATTTTATAATAATAACATACTTAAAATGAAAGAAATCAATGAGCTGGTATGTGCAGTATATGTGTACAAATGCATTAATAGACTTGTTTACAATAACTCATTCTTTGTACTCACTTCACCTACCAGATAAAATTATAGAAATAATGAACGTTTACTTGTACCTTTTATGTCATCTTTACAATCTCAGAGTAATATTAGATATCATGGTGCAAAAATATTCAATTCCCTGCCGGACGACTTAGTAAAAAAAAAAAAAAAAAAAAACTAGTGTAGATAACTTTAAAAGCAGTCTAAAAAAGCACCTCATAAAATCATAGGTAGCTCATAGTTTCGTACAACATCGTCTCAACAATAATTAGTGATCAAATGTCAGTAAATAAAATTAATACAGCTAACAATCAAGATAACAAAGCTTGAAGCTATGTGAATGAATGTTATATATATATATATATATATATATATATATATATATATATATATATATATATATATATATATATATATATATATATATATATATATATATATATATATATATTGCCTTTCAGTGTCCCAGAATAATCCAATGATGGAAAGCATTTATATAGATAAAATATTCACTGGCTCTTATAAGATGAAATTTTTCAACAAAGAGCAAGGTCATATCTTGTATAGTAGGAATTTTCTGCAACTGTTTCTATGGACCAAATAAAAATTTTCCTTATCATTATCATTATTATTATATCTCGTGATGTTCCGAGGTGATGTATCGGTTATCATCTGAATATGTTAATGTTTAGGGGGTAAACTGTAGCACCAGTCGAACAGGGCGGTACTTCCGAGGTGGATGGTAAGCTTGTGACAACAAGGAGAGCTCCCGTTTCACCAGCCCCCAGGACCTATTCTTGACTATCTCCCTTTGCTGAACCTTTTCAGTGTTTTCATCAGCACAGAGAGTAGACCAACACACTTCCGTACATCTCACCTCCAACTGTCTACACCGCACCACATGCACATTAGATATCACGCCTTCTGTTTCTATTCCCCCTTATATTTATGAAGGGAAGACACCTGTAATCTGGCGTATGGATTATTTTCTTTATCTAATTTGTTTTTCCTTCCTCTATTCACCTTCTGTATAAAAAAAAAAAAAAAATCTGACCACGAAGTACCCAACAGCGATATATATGGCTTTCTTAAGAAACCAAGTTAATTCTGTGGTATAGAATCTGTTGGGATTTTGCAGTAGCCTTGGTCTGTGTTGTCAGATTGTTTCGCACTAGGATTGCGCCCATAGTCTTCATCGACCTTCCGTGCATCGTTAGTTTCAGGCCAGTGGAAGTAAAGAATAAAGTTGTGTGTGTGTGACAGTGAGCAGTGGCAAGACAAAAGAAGTCGTCAAAAAGATGCAGGGAAAAAGAAATATTTTTCCACCTGGGCAATGTTTAAAAAAAAAAAAAAAAAAAAAAAAAAAAATCACCAGGTGAAAGCAGGTGTTTCTGGCCATCCCTGGACAACTTTTCCTCAGCTTAGACGTCCATAATGAAGGAGTTAAAAAAGTTCATGTCGCTGGAAATAGTCTTCAAGTTTTGCGTCGTCAGCTGTCTTTGATATCGGAAACTTTTGTGCGGCGAAGCTCAATACCGCGAGACACTGCGAGACACTTAACGAAACTGCAAAGTATTGCGGGAAATGCCAAGATTCCACGAGAAACTACGCCAAAATGTTGAAAAGATATTGCGTGATACACAAAAACGTTGGAGATATTTGCGGGATGCTGTAAACTGTTAGATATACCGCGAGAGAACGTGAATATCTTGAGATACGGCGAGACAGTACGACGAATGTTAGTATATTAATGAGATACTAGTAAATGTTCAGAGATATTGGGAGATACCGAGAAATGTTCAGAAGTATTGCGAGAAATCCCGAAATGTTTAAAGATATTAAGAGAAATTGCAGATGTTTAGAGACGGCGAGATACTTCGAAATGGTGACATAAACTACCATATGCTGAGTAATACTGCAAGACTGTGGAAGTGTGCTTGTGCGTAATTGTTGCTAAATGCCGTAAGCTGCGAATCGTACAGTACTGTGTGTGGGTGCTAGACGTTTCGAAATTAAAGGATGCATCTGAGAATTGGTGTGAGAAATTCTAAAATCCTTAGATGTATCATGGCACAAGGAGCATTACGATTTACAGTACCTGGAGAAGCGTGGATATACTGTGGAAGACTGATATACTGCGATAAACAGCTAATTACTAAGAGTCACCACGACGAACTATGCAGTACTGTAGTAAAACTGGATGCCATGAAAACAACACCGTGGTCATGGCCGTTCTGGGTCTGGACTTGGAGGCATGAACTCGCACACCTTCACTTCCCTCTCGTAACTCACTTTTGTTTTTTGTTTTTCAGGAGAAGCTCGTGGCGTGGGAAGAATGTGAATTTTCCTTTCCGTGTCCTTCGTGTAATAATAGATCATAGTTACGGCAGGGAATTGACTCTGAGTGGGTCTGTGAAACAAAGAGTAAGAGACATGGAAGTACTGCAGTGCTGGTTCGTTGTCCATCCTTGAGAGAAAAAAATCATTGATACGAAAGGGAGTTGACTTAATTTATATCCGTGAATCTTGGTCCTGGTGTGTCGCAAGGTAACAAGAGCTGGCCCCTTTTTCTAGTTTTTTTTTTCTTTTTTAATATACGAAAAAAAAAAATGGGAACCTGCCAAAGCTCTTTTCTAAAAACTATGACGAAAATCGAGCCAAAATCAAGGTTCGTTAATTTTGTAATGGCCAGATACAGTGTGTTGTGAAGACTGAAGGTGATAGGTGAACGGAAAGACAGATTGAGGAAGATAGTTCTAGAGTTGACCATTTGTGCATATGAAGGACTGGGAGTAACGCTTATATCTAGCATCATAATTGAAAAAGGAGGAGAGGGGAGAACGAGAGTGTGTAGATGGGTGGGTGATGCATGAATGCCTTACTACGGGAATGGATGCTGAGTAAGAGAGAGAGAGAGACTAAAACAATGACTAAAGCTGATACGGAGATTGAAGTGAGTCAGTAAGAGAAGGTGAACTGATGAGATGGAAAGCCTTTTGCCCGTAGTCTTGAAACTGAGGGCAGGGGTTACCCCGCTCGAGGTGGAAGCTCACACCTTCAACGTAAGTGGCAATCCTGAAAGCAAGAGAGCGCGCCGCTTCGTGTGGATAGGCACGGCAAACAGTTGGTAGCCCTGATTAATTATAAAACTTAAAAGCGTAAATAAAAAAAAAAGAAATGTGTGACAGTTTTTAAAGATTCACATATTAATGTTAGCAATTCGTACCTCTTTTATTATTAAAGACTGGCAGTTGTTCTTGAATACACTGTACAGGTATAAGAGTATGCATACGGGCTTTGAAGAAACTGTACCTTAGGAAAATTTCGGTGTCTGACATATCTTCAATCCTACGAATACATCTTGGTAGGCCATGCCGATTTTGACTATATTTCTGCCCTAAATGCTTGTTTGTACCATTTTTCCCACCCAGAACCTCGAAATCACACCAGTTCCCCAAAATATTTGGGGGCAGGGGTGTTAATTTGAAAACTAATCACGAGCACCAAAAATGGAGGTCAGATTCGTTCAGATCACACCAAAATACTCGTACACCTGAAAAACATATTGCCAAGACAAAGGAAAATTGTGTGGACTTGTAAGAATTTACCGAAGGCAAACATGATACTTCATAATTCACACTAACTGGCTGTGCACGATTAGTCTGTTTAGGTAGTACTCGGCCATTCTTTACTGTAGGAATCATTTCATGAACCAGTCAAACTAATTATAAAAATATCATGCACTGTATCTGACAAACATTTTGCTAGAAATGTTGAAAAATAAAGTGGAAATGGATACACTATCCCATCTTTGTTTTCGTCTCGTCGTAAAGTAACCATCCCCAGAGAAGCGGTGAAGTCGTTTACAATGATAAAAATATTAATCACTTATTTTTTTTCCTTTGCACAATATTTTTATCATTAAATTAAAATTCCCATCACACACACCATACGGTCCCTCAAATTCTAAGTAGTTTCCTTTGCACAAGGTTCTATAATATGACGAAGGGGCATGCGAAGGGGTGTTATAAGACTCCCCGCGGATTCCAGTACTACGCTGTGGTAATCCTCTCCCATTCGCCAGAGAACGCTCTCCTTTTCATGCATTAAGATTACCAGAAGATACGGATAGGGCAAGGTGAACACCTGCCCACAGTTTAAGACTACGGCTCTTTGACTCCTGCGTGTGTAGAACTGATGTATATGGTGAATCCCCTAGTAGTCAGGAGAGTCCTATTACACACAGCCCCATCCCAGAGCTCGTCCTTTGTGTCTGCGACTAAAGCGTCATCAAGCCCTTTGTTCCAATTCAGTACCCGTCCTTCCCTCAACCCCAAGCCGTCCTTACACAAGTACCGTACTCCTATACTATATTCGTCCCCATCGTCCCCATCGTTCTCGGGCATCCTCTCGTTCGCCCATGTGCAGTTGCGGACATAAATATTGATTCACTTGATAACGATAAATAGCGAGGCAGTGAGCAGTATGTTTCACAGTCTTCATGGTCCAACAAACTTTCTGGAATATTATGCAAGTTTCATAAGTATTCGACTAAAAAGTATAGCGATAGTATATACTCACCAAAGTTTTACCAAGATATCGGATCACAGGCATACAACTATGCTCTGAATCACAAATAAGTTTTATAATGGACACACTGACTTTTAAATTATTTATTTATTTATTTATTTATTTATTTACTTCCTCCAGACTTTGCCAACAGGAGCTAATAACTTTGATGTAATGTGGTTGTGGATCAGTAATTTTTTTGTTCACATCTGTATCGGACTTGCCTTCGTTAGGAATTACGCTGGATGTTGTTTTACAATCGCCGATTTATTATTATTATTATTATTATTGTTGTTGTTGTTGTTGTTGTTGGTAGTAGTAGCAGCAGT
>NC_137018.1:36072349-36087349 GCF_032717465.1 Coenobita brevimanus
TCCGCAAGCACCAGACGATTTTATTCAACCAGGTAAAGGCCTCTTTTATTGAAGGGGTTTGTTAAGGCTATATCTAACCCCTCTAGTTCGAAGAGTCTACTCTCAACTGAATAAAATCGTCAAGAGATGCCAAGACGAAAATGACCTTTCTGGGCGTAGTGGGTTAAGAGGGTCCAAGTTGGGCTGTTCTAGCTACCACCAGAGTACTCTGATTCACTCTCATTATGAGAAATGTTTCCTGGTTGGAAAGGTTGGTTAGACAGTTTGGAGATGAAAGAAGTTACTAATCGGATAAGTACGTGGATTAGGGGAAGAAGAATCTGAGCAATTTGTTGAAATTTATGGTTTTCGGAATGACTTGGAGGAGGAAAGTTTGAGAGAGAGAGAGAGAGAGAGAGAGAGAGAGGGGGGGGGGTGAGTTTAGGAGAAGCGGAAAAAAATGTAGTGAAACAAATCCCAGTGAGACTATATTCCACTTCGAAGAAAACAAGTTCTGTATCTTCGGGATGTACCAAGATATAATATAGCACTTAACCTTCAAGAGAACCTTGAATAAGGTCATAATTGATCTTTAACCTCATTTTTACATTCACATTACATAATTTCTTACATGTGGTTCGTATAAATAAAGGATCTATCTTAGAAAGAAAGATGCTTATATAACACATGGCTTTTTCCATATCAGCCCGAATATCAAATTGATCAAATTTGCCATCATATTGAGACTCATTATATATGACTTCATATATGTGTCTCGTACAGACATAGGGTCTGTCAAAGATACAAAGATATATGAGAAAATTTGAAAACGACTTTCAAGTAGACGGTGAAAAAAAGTCACGGGTTGAATCTGACATAACATATAGACACTCTGGATATGACTTCCTATATTTGTGTCATACAGACATAGAGTGTCTCTCATAAAAACGAAGATGCAAGAGAAAATTGACATTCGACCTTGAAGATGACCTTGAAGGAAAGGTTGCAGGTCAAATGTGACATCATTTTTAGACTCAGTAAATATAACTTCCTATATAAGTTTATTACAACCTGAAAACCTATGTGTTAAAATAAAGGAGATACAGTATAAAGGATTAAAAGTTTCAAAAATAGAAAATAAGTCGGCCATCTTGGATTTTTTCAAAATTTTGAAGAGACGGGCATCAACCTCCTGTATGGCCCTACAGTCGTACGAAATATGAGAAATTTCCAACAAATGGTTTCTGAGATAGAGCGTGGAACGGACGGACGGACTAACGGACGGACGGACGTGACCTAACCTACGATTCCACTTCGTGAGAAACGACGTGGAATAACAATTCTGCTTGGGTTCTCTGTCAGTCCGTACTACTGTAGGTCCACTGCAGGACTGGACCTTTTCTTCGGAAGGAGAGTGACAGTTTGAATTAACCCTTCCATAGGATGGCGCAGCACGGATAATGAAAGGGTGTATGTAGGAAGAGCGATGAGGGACGGAACCCCCGGCAGTCCTCCCCATAAAGAACGGGCCCTGGGTGTCCCACCCAGCCCAAAAACCTGGTCCAGGTAGAAGTCTGTCACTGTACAAAATTTCATTTTCACTGATGTAAAAGTATGATTGTAAATACCGACGTTGTCCTTTACCAAGGCTTCCGCCCTCTCTCCTTGTGCGAGTCCGCCCCCCATGGGTCCCACACTACGTGAAACCTCATACAGGGGTAGGTCTACCACTGTGCAAACTTTCGTTTTCTTAAGTAGAAAAAACATTGTCGTGCACTGAGGATAAATTTTCAGATTGACAGATATATTGTTTCATATATCTAACTGGTAGACAGACAGGCAGATGGACAGACAGACGGAGACAGACAGCCAGAGCGGGTGGGGGTAGCAGGTTCATGCACTCTCCCAAGTGTGGGAGTTTTATAAATACGTTGTTTACCAAGTCTAAATCCATCTTGCACTCTCTGCCTTCCTCCTCTTTCATCCCTGTTCTTTTTATCTTCTTTCTTTTCCCCTCAGCTCTGCTCTTTTCTCATCGTTTCTCCCTTCTTCTCCTTCACACCTGCTTCACCTCGCTTTCTCTTCATGCTCCTTTCCCACTTCTTCTATTTTTCCTCCCCTCCCTCATCCATCCTTTTCCATTTCCTTCTCCCCCCCCCTCTATCCTTTCCCTTCCTGTTCCCCACTCCCTCCCCTTCCCGCTTACCTTCCACCTCTCTCACTTTTCCCCTCCCATTCCCTCTCCCCCTCCCCAATCTCTTCTCCATTCCCACCCCGTCTATCCTCTCCCTCCTCCCTCCTTATCCTTCTCCGTATCCTTCACCTCTATATGTTTTTATCACCCTCTCCCCTCTCTCTGTCTCACCTTCCCCTTCCCTTCCCCTTCCTTTATCATCATCTTTCCCTTCTCTGTCCCCTCTCCCTCTCCTTTCCCCTCCCCTTCCCCTCTCCCTCTCCTTTCCCCTCTCCTTCCTCATTCCCTCTCCTTTCCCATCCCCTTCATCTCTCTCTTTCTCCTTTCCTCTCTCCTTCCTATCTCCCTCTCCTTTCCTCTCTCCTTCCTATCTCCCTCTCCTTTCCTCTCCCCTTCCTTTCTCTTTCTCCTTTCCTCTCTCCTGCTCTCCCTCTCGTTTCCATTCTCCTTCCTCTCTCCCTCTCCTTTCCTCTCTCCTTCCTCTCTCCTTCCTCTCTCCCTTTCCTTTCCCCTCCCCTTCCTTTCTCTTCCTTTCCCTTCCCGTTCCTCTCTCCTTCTTCCTTCCCCTCCCCTTTCTATCCTCCGCTTTTTATCCTTATTTTCTGTTTTCCTTCCAACTCTCTCTTCTTCTTCCCTTCTTTCTCCCCTCCCCATCTTCCCTCTACTTCCCTCTCTCTTTCCCTCATTCTCCCTCCGTTCTTCACCCTCTTCTTTTTCTCTTGTCTTCCTCCTTCCTCTTCCTTATCTATTTTCTGGCTCACCCCTTACCCCTTCTATGCTTTCACATTTTTTTCCCTCTCTCGTATCCTTGTGCTATGCCTCCATGCCAGATTTTTCATGCGTTCCACTTGAGAGAGAGAGAGAGGGGTGGGGGGAGGAGGAAGGGGAGACAGGGAAGGCGGTGAAAAATTGGGGTGGAGGGAACAGTGAAGGAAGGTAGGAAGGAAGAAATAAAAGAAATACTATAGTTATAATATAGCAGTTGTTGATGTAAAGTATATCAGAGAGAGAGAGAGAGCACCACACAGTTCAGCAGTTTTCCAAGAAATTCTCCCTAGATATGATCCATTCGGCCATACTCGGTGCACTTACTTTGGCCAACAAGATCATTGGTATTTCTCCATCCTGACCTCGTAACAACAGACTGTGGTCCTTATCATGAAGAAGTGTTGTGGAAATAAGGTAAAGGCGTAGTTATGTCCCAGCCCGGATTCGAACCCGCTTCCATTGGAACAGCTAAACCACCTCTCTACCGACTCCGCCACTGCGTATAATAAATACGTGATATCACCAGCTTTATTAGGCGTGTAATAAAACAAGTGAGATCAGAGGAGAACTTGACTCTCCGACCGATTGGAGGCGTGTTGGTCACGCTGTTAGGGCAGGTAGTGTACATATGCGAATCCCTTACCACAGTTGTTATGGGGAATGTGGTGCAAGTCTTGGGAAGAATGGTTGAGTGCTTGGGAGACATTTGTTGGTGTGCTGATGCTGGGGAGGTGGATGAGGGTTTATAGCTGTTGTTGTTGTTACGGGATTACTCGGATTTGTGTGTGGAGTGCGATGAGTGGATATGATTAGAGATTACTTACAGAGATGTGGAATACGGTAATCCGGGTAGAAATTAATGTGTTTGCTGGGATGTATGGTTGTATGGAGAGATCACATGTACATGGTGTGGGGAAAGGATATATGTAAGTGAATGTGAAGGCTGGAGGAGGTTATGGAAATCAAGAGGACGGTAGATGCCGTAAATGAGTGTATCAGAAGTACATGGAAGTAAATAATGCTTAGGAATTGACAGGGAATCAAATTGTGTGGATTATGTACGAAAGAGCACATGACATTTATTTAAACCTCCCCTTTTATTTGATAGTCGACAGATTTACTTTATCTGGCAGGGGAATGAAAAACGCAACTTTGAAAAAAAATAAAAAATGTGCAAATGTTAAGCCTGTGAGGTTCAGCTAGGGTTCTGGTGGCTTGAATGATGTGTGAATGAGAGTCTGGCCCATTTCGCTGGACATGCAGTGGATAGTTCTCCCGCTTTAGTATATTCTCTTCCTTGACATTTGGATCCTGCCCTACTCTGAGAATATATGTCAGGATGACGATGGTGATGACGATGATGATGGGAATAACTTATTAGGTTTGTGTGTGTGTGTGTGTGTGTGTGTGTGTGTGTGTGTGTGTGTGAGAGAGAGAGAGAGAGAGAGACTCTTCCTGAATATGCAAGGCATCATTACCATAAATAATTCCTGTTCCTCCGTGAATTTTATCCTAGCTCTCTCTCTCTCTCTCTCTCTCTCTCTCTCTCTCTCTCTCTCTCTCTCTCTCTCTCTCTCTCTCTCTCTCTCTCTCTCTCTCTCTCTCTCTCTCTCTCTCCTCAAACAGTCTTGCCATTTTTTTGTTCCTCGGTCCACCCTGTCACGGTCATTACGATTCTGATTATGATACAACGAATTCTTCAGCTAAGAGTAAGCTGCTGCTGCTGCTGCCGCTGCCGCCGCCGCCACCGCCGCCGCCGCCGCCGCCGCTGCCGCCGCCGCCATTACCCCACTCACGGTCGAGAAAAGTCTAGCATCCTTTTGTTTCGCCAGACGACTTTACCCAGCTGAGAATAAGTCGGAGGAGCCCGAAAGCTTTAAATACTGCCACAAAGAACCCTCGTATGATCGGGACATTTCTTCTGTCCTATTAGAACCAACGCCAGACGATTTTATGTAGCTGAGCGTATGTTACCGAAGCCAACCATTCCCATCTCTGCCCTGCTTACCTTTTACCAGCTTATTCACATTATTAGTTGCATCACCGGCTCATGTACGTGTCTGTCGTGCTTTATTAGTGTTTGGGAGACCTAGGGAAGATGGGGAGGAGAGGGGGAAAAAAATAAAGGAAGATGACAAGAATAGAAAGAAAAATAGAAAATAGGAAGTTCAGGACCGTTGTGGTATTGATGACGATGTGTTGAGAAGTGTTAGAAGTACCTATAAATGGTTTGGCAGTGTGGAGAGACTGGAGAATGTGAGACTGACTAGGAGAGTATGTGAGTTAGCTGGGGGAGAGCGGTAGATCGATGATATTAGGGAAGGGATGAGAGGTACAGCTGCGTTCATAAGTAGGGATACACATTTGCTCGTGTTGTCAGCTGCCCCGTATAGGGCCGTTAGAATGTTGCAGTAATGAGCAGTGAACCAGATAGTAAATGATATTGTTCCGCATCCAGCCAGCAGCAGACAGCACAGTAGACAGTACCCCCACATGTGTATCCCTGCTGATGATTGCGGCTGTACGTGAATAAGGGTGTTATGTGAGTTGGAGGAAGGGCAGACTGATGATGGAAATATGGTGACATGGAGGCAGTTTATTCTTAGTCACCGCGTCCAGGATTAAGGCGTCCGGCTGAAAACAGATAGAAGAGGATTTTAGAAGCATGTCTTGTGTTCTCCGTCAGTGAAGGATGAAAGGTAGGGAAGAAAGAAGAAAGAAATAGTGGAAGAAAAAGAGAAATATGTATAGAAGGAAGAAGAGGAAAGGAAAGGGTGAGAGGAAGCAATGCCTATATTGTGGGAAGATGTGAAGTGGAAGGAAGTTGGAATATGCTGAAGAAATGATGAAGGAGGTGGGAAGGAGAGGAGGAAAAGTGGAAATTTTGAAACGGGAAAGGAAAGTTGAAGGGAAGGAAAGGAGAGAGAGAGAGAGAGAGAGAGAGAGAGAGAGAGAGAGAGAGAGAGACATCCAACCAGCCACTCTCACGGACCAGTCAGCTCTTGCCTTACATCCCGTCCAGGAAGGTAATAGGTACACGGCCTGGAAGTGGGGGGCAGCGAAGGGAGAAAAAGTAAATTGAGTTGATCCTTTTTTGTCCTTTCTACTATTTGGAGATGAAAGGGAGAGGACTAATGAGAGCTGCCTCCAAAGGAGAAAAGTTCGAGGTTTAGTTGAACTGGGTTTATGGTACATTGGAGTAGACCAGGGTGCGTTTGTTCCTAACAGATGAAGCTGCCCAACCCCTTTTATCTCCTTTGATGGCGAAGGAGATTCAGACTTGAGGACCGACTTGACTATTAAACAAAGAGACCTATCCCAGCCTCATAACTGCGGTTCATTTTTGTCATGCAACCACGACTTAGTGTTCCCAAAGCGCGTGAGAGTATATCATCAAAGGGCGGCGCAGTTGTTGAAGTGCTGTTATCAAGTCATCGGTTTAGTGGTAACAGTGAAGACCTTAGGTGTGTTTAGTTATATGGCCATCCTCTCTCTCTCTCTTTCTCTCTCTCGTCATTTGCTTTATCTCTCCTGACGTGCAATGTCGGATGGCATAATTCCTCGCCCTTGTTTCTGTCAACCGTACAAGATATTGCTGGTTTGCCGGTACTCTTGATATTACTATTGGTTGTAGACAGAAGCTTCATTTTCTTTTCTTTTCACCTCCAATTTTGTGTTCCTGGATGTACTACAGACGATTCACCGTACAACCTACGAGTACATCAAGACCAGGAGTACCGGTCAAACAGCAGTAGCTTGAAAAGTTAGCAAAAAATCATTCGAGTATGCCGTCTGTCAACACAAGAATGGTATACTTCACGGGAGATAAGCAGACGACAGTATATAGGCTATACACGAAATCTTCCGAGCTTCCACTTCCTGGCAAGAATGTCCATATCACTGTGTACGATTATTGTGCTGCCTCTATTATGGCCACCACAAATGATCCTGCTACAAAATTATACTTCCACTTCCCCGTGGTGAGAAAAGCACTAGAGATGATAACTTCTGGCTGACCGAAGAAGTACACTACGGTCACTGGAAAAAGCATACACCTACGTTTATAATCCTTGTTTGGGAGACAGCAGTACCAAGAAATGGAGAAAATAACGAGCATCCTGACTTGTTTCCCCTTACTTACTCATAAAAACCAATTGTCGTGAGTGGGATGTACTTATTTTATACGTGAAAAATTCGCTTACTGTAGAAAATTCAGCTGCTCCTTGATATATATGAAATACATAATGTACGCGTTGTAGTAAAAAAAAAAATAAATAAATAAATGAGTAGTGAATCCGGGCCTTCGTAAATCGCCTAACGTGGTAGTGGCCCAGTTGTGTCAGGTGAAAACGAGCCGAATATATTTAGGTTTGGTGGATTCGTAACATCTCTTCATCAGCGATTTATCCTGTACATAATACACGCCATTATCCTTGTCCCCCCATATTCCTCGCCACTCTCTCCTCCTCCATCCGTACCCTTATCCATTGTATGTTATTAACGCAAGCTGTCAGTATTAAAATTATGTATATAACACACAGGAGAATATTCAACGTGTAATACGCGAAATAATTCGATGAGGAGGAGGTGCTACGGAGGCACGAAAAAAACTCTTAGAACTCTTCCAACCCGCTTGAATATTACTCTAGTTCATACAGTTTAACTTGTACGAGATGTTCGCCCTTTTGCAGCCAATTTTACTTAGTTCAGTGACAAAATAAGGCACTAGTACAGCCCTACATCCTTGCTCACTGCACTTCCTCGTGACAAGCACCATATTGTAATGTTAATCTTTTTTTATTGCTCAGCATTTAAGATGAAGAGAGAAAACAGTTTTACACCCAGTTAGAGTGAACAAAGGATAGTTATTAGTCCAGTAGAATTTTATTAGGTTTTGGCCCAGCGGAGAGACGGTGTAAAGGAATTATTGACCACGAGTGTACCTTTGCTGAATCTGAGAGGAGCTAATTAGGGTAGGGTCTGAAATTGACCTCTGTGGGAAGAAGAGCGTCGGGGTTGTTAGAAGATGTTGGAGAGAGAGAGAGAGAGAGAGAGAGTGAGAGAGAGTGTATGGACGAGTAACGGGATACAGAGTAGGATGGAAGAAGTGCAGATTGAGAGAGAGAGAGAGAGAGAGAGAGAGGTGGTTATGTTAATGGATAAAGTTTGTAATTACGGTGGTCGGAGGATTGCTTGGTTCGGGAATCTGCTCGATCTCTTTTATTGCTCTCTCTCTCTCTCTCTCTCTCTCTCTCTCTCTCTCTCTCTCTGTGCGCGCGCGTGTATAAGAGGGTAACAAAGTAACTCAAACGGGCTATATCCAATTTTAACCAAACTTGTTGGAAGTGTGTAGGGTCAGCGAGTAGCAATACTTATTGTTTTTGAGAAGAAAAAGTGTAAGGTCACAGGGCCAGGTCGAACGTTAGCCTAGCAGAATCTGTGATGGTTTCTCATACAGAACTTAGTCTGTTGAACTTAGTTACAAATACATCTTTTTATCATTTATATATTCATATATTTTCTATTTTATTTATTTTTAGTCATTTTTAATTATTTATTTATTTATTGTGGAGGAAGTTGAGAGACAGAAGAGAAAGTTATATGGAGAGAGGAAGAGAGAGGTGAAAAGATTTGTAAGAGAGAGTAAGAAGAGAGTGGATGAGTAATTTGGAAGGAATTTGAGTGTAAAGTGGAGGGAGGGTAAGAAAATGGTATGGAAAGAGTTAAAAAGAGTTAGACAGGGTGTTTAAGAAAATAGTCGGGGAGTCAAAGATAAAAGTGGCAGATTACTAATAGAGAAGGGAGGAAAAAATAAGCAGACGGAGAGAACACTGTAAAGAATTATTGAACACAGAGAATGAAAGTAATGCGAGTTAAAGTGGCTGGGGAATGGATGGGAGAAGAGAGGAAGAAATCAGTAGGATGGACGTTGTGGAACCAATGAAGAAAGTCAAAATGGAGAAAGCCCCAGGAATTGATGGAGTGCGTGGTGAAATGCTGATGCATGGTGGAGAGATACTAGTAGAACGAATGCGGAAGATGTGCAGATTGGCCTGGAAAGAAGGTAAAGTTCCGGAGGATTGGAAATCAGGTATAATTATTCCCCTGTACAGAGGAAGAGGGGAAAAGGAGGCGTGTGGTAATCATAGGGGCATTAGTCCTCTTAGTGTAAGAGGAAAAGTATATGGTAGAATAATTATTGACAGAGTTAGGTGAATGATATTGGAATTTGTTGGAGAAGAACAGAGAGGTTTTGAGAAGGGAAGAGGTTGTGTAGATCAGTTATTCATCCTTATGTCTTTGGTGGAAAAGTTTGTAGAGAAGGGAAAGAAGTTGTATGCGGCCTTTATGGATTTGGAGAAATCATATGACAGAGTGGGTAGACAAGGAATGTGGAAAATGTTAAGAATATATGGAGCATATGGAAGTTGTTCAATGCCGTGAAGAGTATGGATGAGGGAGCTAAGGCTGCAGTTCGTGTGGGTAGTGAACTAAGTGAATGTTTCCAACTGAATGTTTGATTGAAACAGAGATGTGTCATGTCTCCATGGTTGTTCAGTCTGTATATGGATGGAGTTATAAACGAGGTACTAGGTAGGACAGTGGATGTACTTCCTGTACTATTGTATACAGATGATACTGTATTGTTAAGTGAAGACGAAAGGAAACTGCAAGGTTTGATGAATGAGTTTGGGAGAGTGTGTAAGAAATGGAATCGAAAGGTGATTGTTGGGAAGAGTAAAGTTATGGTCTTCGAGAGAAATGAAGTCACTGAATGCACAGAGAAGTTGGATGATGAGGAAATGGCAAGTGTGAGTGCATTTAAGTACTTGGGTTATGTGATGAGTAATGATGGAATTTTGGAAGATGAAATGCTTTAAAGGGTGCAACAAGAAAGAAAGGTTGCAGGTTCATTGAAAGCAGTGGTAAGATACAGGGAAGTAAGCATGGAAGTAAAAAAGTCACTGCATGATACTGTAGTATTGTGATACCAGCTGTAACGTATGGAAGTTAAGCGTGGACCTTGTTGGAAGGACACAAGTCAAGAGTGAGAGTAGTGGAAATGAATAATTTGAAAGGAGCATGTGGAGTTACATGGAGCGACAGACTGGCAAATGGGGAAGTGAAGGGAGTGTTGTGGTGTGGATGTGGATATGATAGAAAGCCTTAGGAGAAATACACTGAGGTGGTTTGGCCATGTGGAAAGGATGGAGAGCGAGAGTCTAACGAGGAGAGTGTATATTACAGAGATGGGGGGGAAGAGGGAGGGGGAGGCCGAGGATGAGATGAATGGATGAAGTGTGTGCTGGGGGGAGGGCAGTGAATTGGTGAGTGACAAGGCAACATGGAGGCGATTTGTTTGTGGCCACCCCATGCTGGATTGAGGCGTCTGGAAATAGATAGATTGATTTAATTTGTACATGGATGTTGTAAGGGTTGCAAACAGCTACTCCAAAAACAGTAGAGTAAGATGAGAAGGACCAAGTCCCGCGGTACAGCAATGCAGGCTGGAAGGTGGTGCCGCTTTCCGGCCTGACTGATGTAACATACCTCAGTCAGGCAGTAACTCAGTAACACAGTAACTCAATGACACAGGCATGTCTAAGACGGCTGCTGGGAGGAGCAAGCAAAGAAAATGAAAATGAAATTCTGTCAGAGAGAGAGAGAGAGAGAGAGGGGGCTTTCAACATTTCTAACCCATAATCGTCCAATCTACCTGTAATCTGTGTCGTGCCTTTACCCTTATCAGATAATATCGACCAGAAATCTCTCTCTCTCTCTCTCTCTCTTTCTCTCTCTCAACTCACCTTGCTGTGCTATCCTTGTCTTTGACACCCGCTACAGTTTCGTTAGTCATAGCCTACCCAATGACATGCAGCCTCGAAAGGATCAATAGATTTTTTACCCGTCCCCGCCCCGGTGAGGCTCGGGGACGGGTATTATCATTCTGTTTGTATGTCTCTTTGTCTGTCTGTCAGTGTCTGTTAACAACTCTGCACGAAAACTACTTGTGCAATATTGACTAAAATTACAAGGATGATGGGCCGTGACCTTCTGATCACCTAATTAAATATGGGGCCAAGGCTCAGGCCGTAGACCCCCCCCCCAAAAAAAAAAAAAAAAAAATAGTTGTTTAGCCATAACTCCTTTCACATTCGTCATATCGACATGAAACCGAAACCTAAAGATGGATCTTTTACATCTGCAGTCTATAACGCGTCATTACATCATTGGGGTCACCTCCCGGTTAGCGGTAAGGGGGTTGAGCGTAAAATTTCAAATGGGCATAAAATCGTCAATTTTCTCCCGATTTACTCCAAATTTGATATGTAACATCTTTGACTAGATATGCTGTTGTGTTTGAACGTCAGAACTAAAATGACTGCCGGGGACGGGTCTGCTGTGCTTTGGCACCGCTTCTTGTTCTGCTTGTTTTCCTTGGTTCACCTTTCATTCTCTCTCTCTCTCTCTCTCTCTCTCTCTCTCTCTCTCTCTCTCTCTCTTGTCATATCTACATGTCCCTTTTATTTACTTTGTTTTTAATCGTGACTTCGGTCTTTTATTATCGCCCGCCTTTAGAAGGCGGAGCAATAATGTTTTGCATTCCTCTGTGTGTGTGTGTGTGTGTGTGTGTGTGTGTGTGTGTGTGTGTGTGTGTGTGTGTGTGTGTGTGTGTGTGTGTCAGGACTCCATATTATAATATTGTAACTCATAGCATGATAGATAGATAGAGTGTAATAGATAGGAACATCAGTCAAGGTGTGGGAAAAGGAAATGTGTCAGCGATTGTCGACCAAATGAAATGTGTTTGCGATTTCAATGGGAAAGGAAATGTGTCCTCATTTGTGTAAGGAATGCCACACGTACACTGTGTCACCGGAAACGCCACATACACACAGACACACACAAGATTCTAGAACAATCCCACATGTAGAGTACACGTGACACTAGCCCTCGTAGAGTAGGATGGCTAGAGAGTCAGGAAGAGGCTAGCTATAGAACCGAAAGGTTGTACAGGAGGGAGAGGGAGAAGGGGTCTAGCGAGACAAGTCTGGGAGGAAACAGCGAGACTCTGCTTTATACTTCATTCGTGTGCGAGAAACTTTTAGTTAATCTTTTCAAGACAAATAAAATTATACATAATCTCATACTCCTCTTTACCTCTCCTGTCATTGAATGACAGTGGGAACTAAGATTATCTACTTACAAACCTACTCTCGTATAACAACCGCTTGTCCAAGAGGATAATATATGCATTTCTGATCTACAAAACTCACTACAAGAAGCTGCGGAGTTATACAAGATAACACGATAACTAAAACCAAATCTCAAGATTTACATATTATAGGATCAAGATACCACGTGTGTGTGTGTGTGTGTGTGTGTGTGTGTGTGTGTGTGTGTGTATAACCAAAGGGTGACCAAATCTCGACTCAGCAAAAATTATACTCTGTACTATACAGAGATGAAGGATAGAAAAATCAATGAATGGTAGAGCATAACCATAATCGTAACATGTCATAATGTGAGCCACTACACGGTTCGTCGTCCTCGGAGAGAGTGGTGATCAGAAGTAACCCTTCCTTATGCTGGTGCAGTACGACTCGGAAAGGGATGTTTGTATCAGGAATGATGTATGTGGAAGTCGATGTGTTGCAGTGGCGTTATTTATGTGTCATCGGTAAGACATGATAGGTGCGAGAATGTGCAAGCATATGAAAGGCCATACTACCACCACCTGCTGTAATGTCTGGCACGGCTCAGACTATGCTGATGGCACAGGCAGAACCCGGCACTACCCATCACCATGACTGCAAGTTAAGGCCGCGGGTTGGCAATATCAGTCGGGAGCCTTGATGGCGACAACAGGGTATAAATGGGAAGACCCAGAGTGTAACAAAAGCAGCGTAATTTTACTTACTGCTATGTAGCTCTCTCTCTCTCTCTCTCTCTCTCTCTCTCTCTCTCTCTCTCTCTCTCTCTCTCTCTCTCTCACACACACACACACACACACACACACACACACACACATGTATTCATAGATAGATGGATAGATAGATATCTGTATATATACATATATAGACAGATAGATATAGATGTATATAGATTAATAAGTAGATAGACAGGTAGATATACTTGTATGCCCTGCCATTACATGATATCTTGAGTCATATATTTTCTTGTTAAATTTTTATACTTTGAAAATAGAGCTAATTCCAGTTTGCACATTCCAATATATATATATATATATATATATATATATAATCTCGTCAGCCGTTTGAGTATCCACTGCAGGACCGGCTTATCCCGACCGAAGTGGGGACGATACAGCCATTGTATCTCAACCAAGTGGCTTAGGCTGTCTGGTAGAGATTGTATGTAGGGTGAGAAGTGCTTGTAAGTGTAATTGTAGTGGCTTTGGATGTGTGTGTAGTCTGTGAACCAAGTGTAATCGGCCCGCGCAAGCCGACTGGGTGCAAGCATACTTTTCAGTATGCGACGCTGGTTTAACTACAGCACCCCTTGTGTTCGCCAAGCAGTACGTGGCTAGAAGAACGCTACCAAAACCCTGGCGGGGCGCGAACCCTCGTTCTTCAGTGTACAAAAACGCACACTTTACCACTGTACCGAAGAGGCTCCATATATATATATATATATATATATATATATATATATCAGGCCATAAAGGAGTTAACTGGGACTGAAAAGAGAAGGAAGGAAATACCTGTACGAGATAGAAATGGTAATTTGATGACTAAAGATTTGGATATAAAAGGAAGATGGAAAGAGCACTTTGAATCTGTTCTAAATAGACCAATCCCAGCTGAAGAGGACATTTTGCCAGCCGAGAGAGATTTGCAGATAGAAACAGGGGATATAACTTTGGAAGAGGTAGCAAAATCTATAAAGGAGTTAAAGAATTTTAAGGCTCCAGGTGAGGATGGAATATTCCCTGAAATGCTTAAGGTGGAAAATGACGAGTTGATGAATGCACTTTTGAAACTTTTTAATGTGGCTTGGGATAATGGTGGAATTCCAGAAGAGTGGAAAAATGGAGTGATTATAAAAATACCAAAAAAGGGAGATTTAAGTGTGTGTGGCAACTGGAGGGTGATAACTTTGACACCTGTAGTTGCAAAAGTCTTTTCCAAAATCTTGTTGAACAGAATAGAGCCAGTAATTGATAAAATTTTAAGAGAAGAACAAGCGGGATTTAGAAAGCGTCGAGGTTGTAATGATCAGATTTTTATTGTAAGGCATCTAATGCAACAAGCTAATGATATGAAAATGCCACTTAACATGTGTTTTGTGGATTTTGAAAAAGCGTTTGATAGTGTTTCACGTGGAGCTATGTTGAAAATTATGAGATTCTATGGTATACCAGAAAAGTTTGTAAATATCAGTAGAAGCCTGCATGAAGGTACTTTTTGTCAGGTAATGGTGGGTGGTTCTTTGAGTGATCCATTTCAATTTAGGTCAGGAGTGATTCAAGGAGGAGTTCTTTCGCCATTGTTGTTTGTTTTGGTTATGGATTATGTTATGAAAAAGGTTGTAAGGAGAACAGGTGCAGGAATTAACTGGAAAGAAAATAAGAAGCTGATGGATTTGGACTATGCTGATGATATTGTACTGATTTGGAAGTATTTACGAGATGCAGAGGGTGCTCGATTGTCTGGTGGAGGAAGGAGAAAAAGTGGGATTGGTAGTAAATTGTGGAAAGACTGAAATTATTAATATGAACGTGGAGAACCAAATCGATTGTGTAATTGGGAATAATGTGGTGAAGAATGTAGAAAACTTTAAATATCTGGGAACGATTGTATCATCTAATGGATCATTAAACAATGAAATTGAGGAGAGGATTAGACAGGCTTGGCGAGCTGTTGGAATGTTGAAATCTGTTTGGAATAATAATATGCTTTCGGTACATACTAAAGTGAAAATTTACAAGTCCATGGTTAGACCCATTTTAATTTACGGGCATGAGTCATGGTACAGTACAATTGCAACAGATCAGAAAGTATTAGGATTTGAGAATAAAATACTGAGAAGGATTC
>NC_137018.1:36089849-36102349 GCF_032717465.1 Coenobita brevimanus
AGTAGCAGTAGTAGTAGTAGTTGTTGTTATTGTTGTTGTTGTTGTTGTACGTGTTGGTGGTGTAGTTTTCATCGTGTTCCCAGGCTCATGTGAACGCGAAGCTGGTGTACTGCAGACAGTTTCATCGTAGTCAAGGCGTTAAACACCCATGTATCTGCAAGGACCAATTTCTCTAATTTTCGTGTTTAAATCTGGAGGGCAATAACGTTATTTATGTTGCAGTATCAGCGTTTCAGAGGTTAATCTTATTAAAACCGTAGGTAAAGGTGTAAGCAAGCCCCTAATCTTTGACGTGTCAATATATGGAACACCTGTAACCGATAGATGTGATCAGCTTGCATCCAGCATTACAATATATAGGCAACAACTATGGAGAAAGATCAGATATGTTCATCGTCATCAGATAATTCAGATTTTATTGACAATAAAGTGTCCAGCTCTGGGTATAAACTTGATAGACTGTTCCCTATGGCACAGTACACCTTCAGCTTACTTCACTCCTCACATGCCACCATTTGAGCGCTAATGTGCACCCTTCATATTAAGTTCATGCTAGGGCGATTTCGGTGATGATTGATGTGATGGTACAATATTAGTTTGTGTATTTTTATAACATGTCCTTGGGTCATATGGAAGATTTGTGTTGGATCCTGTGGAATTTAATAAAGTTCGTTTTAACGAAATTCAGATCATCGGAGCGTTCTCTGCCCCTGCCAAGTATTGAACGAACGTCCACTCAGACAGGAGCCTTCTTCAGTAACCACTTCAGCATCACCTCCTAACACCTTCGCCCTCTCGATGTTAATAATACTTCCCGAGCTGTTCAGAAGCGACCTTTTTTTTTTTTTTTTTTTTTTTTTTTTTTTTTTTTCCTGCTTAGTTGCCGACTATACTGGGACCTTGTTCGCCTTTGTGTGGAGTAAAGCTGTCATGGAGAATTGTTTTTGCCTGACGGAATTGGGCCAGTTCCACAATTGAATAATAAGTCGTGGCCGCATGTAATTCAATGAGCCTTATTTATGAGGTAGGAATGAGTCTCTTTGATTACTAGTCAAATCGACCCACCAATCTGACTACACGTTGCCACCAGCCAAGTTGAAAGGCGTTAGGGATCTTGATCAAGGTAGATACACTTGCTATCATCACATACAGCACATCTGAACAGGATGAAATCATATTTTCCTTTTTATTCCACAACACACGTACTGTACTCTCACAAACTCTATTCAGGTTCCTGTTTGCCACAGTGTTGCAGCTGTCTTCCTCTTACAACTGCTGTTACCTTGGAGACTCATTCCGAACTCTGTGCCTCAGCCTTGCCCGTTACAGTGGGCACGCAACACCCGTTTGTCCACTCACTCGTCTTTTCTGCCATCTTGCTAATGCTGATGTTTTTGTTATGGTTGTTGGAGTTGTTATTATGGTTGTTGTTGTAGTTATTATGGTTGTTGTTATTACGGTTGTTGTTGTAGTTGTTATTATGGTTGTTGTTGTAGTTCATATTATGGTTATTGTGGTTGTTGTGGTTGTTGCTGTGGTTGTTACTGTGGTTGTGGTTATTGTCATTGTTATTGTGATTATTGTTACTGTGGTTGTTTTTATGGTTGTTGTTGTGGTTGCTGTTGTTGTTGTTGTTGTTGTTGGTGGTGGTGGTGGTGGTGGTGGTTTGGACGGGAAGTCAGGGGACGGCAAGAAACCTTCCACTTCAGTGTCAAAGTATTACCCATTATATTCACATCTCTGAAAAACAGTCAGCTTCCGCTTGCCTTTTAACCCTGTCTCTGATCTATTTATTGTTTTATCTTTACTTTTTTTTTATACGGACTGTGTACAGATATCTAAAAATGAAAGGGCGGTTGTGTAGACTGTCTTTTGTGCAGCTGGTTTGGGAAGGGAAAACTTTTGCCTGCTTACAGAATTTTAGTCCGTATTTCTGCTCACAAGTATCACACATTTGCTCTCCTCTGCCTCGAAGTTTTGTTTTAGTCATCATTTTATTGTCTTATCGTGGCAGCTCACTCACTCATTCCTTCATTCACTGTTTCATTCATTCATTCAGGCACTCACTCACTCACATAAGTATTTTCCCTTTTATTCAATCATATATTGATTCACTCCCTCACTCACCTCTTGGTCTTCCTCACCTTTGGTTCCTCTCTTACACTCGTATCCATTCACTCACTCGCTCACTCACTCTTCACCACCTCTGACTCCATACTCATGGTCATTATCCTATTCTCTCTCTCTCTCTCTCTCTCTCTCTCTCTCTCTCTCTCTCACACACACACACACACACACACACACACACACACACACACACACACACACACACACACACACACACACACACACACACACACACACACTACCCTTCAGTGGTGGTGAGTTTTGAAGCGTGGTCGGTGGGGTTCCCTATTTTGGTTGCCTGGCCACCTTATTAGGAATTGTTATCCATCAACTTCGGGGAACAAGTGTGCCACATCACCACCAGGTAAGGGAATCTGCTGGTGGTGGTGATGCCTCCTGCCACGGTCATCTTAGGACAGGGATGTTGTCCTCTCACATGTTTGCCGTGCATGGCATCCTGTGATGGTGGTTGAGTGATGCCGCACGATGCACCCTGTGGTTAATACTAGATGCTTCTGGTTAGCTGGTCAGGCTGGACAGGCAGCTTAGTGAGGCTCAGCCAAGTCAGTTGGGTGATCATTTTTGGCTGCGGTCAAATGGGCACCACATGTCTTGGCATTTACTGGTTCCGCGCTGCCATCTTGTTCCGTGGTGGTTACCTGCATGTACTCCACCATTGCCCCTGGGGTTGTCAGGTGTTCTATGTCCTGTCTTTTTACCTCCTCTTGTTAGGTTCCGTGATGGGAGGGGGGGTGGGGGAGTGAAGGCTTTACTTGTTATTATATGGCAGAATCTGCCACCAACATTGATCCTCGTGTGCCGTGTGGCCAGGTCCACGAGCCATCTACTGGCCACTTTTCTCCTCCTGCCGGCCCAGGACACTGCAGGGGTCCTCAATATCTTGTTGACGAACCCTGCAAGTTTACTGGATCCTTAACTGACTCTCCCCCATCCTGGGAACTGCCGGTTCTTCCTCAGAATGCAGGGGCTGTGGAGTGCTCGCAGGACACTCCAATCAATGTGTCGACCAGTGTGGCGTTTGAGCCCCATCAGACTACTGGAAGTAATAGTAGGAGGAGTTATCGAGGCAAGGGCACTATGCCCTCTAAGAAAGCTTTCAATCCTACCTCCGAGACAATGCCAGGTCCCTTTGTGCCGGATGATAATGGAAAATTCCTTGTCTTGAAGCTGGCTGATGGTGCTTCATTTAAATACCAAAATGTGTATAAAGTCCACCATGGCCTGATTAAGACTTGTGGGTCATCCCCAAAGGTTGTCCCACACGCGGATGGGTCAACAGACAGATGCACACCGCCACCTCGTGTGTCCTCTGATCCTGACCTTCAAAGCGAGAGGGCTGCTGCCGATTCTTACGACAGGACTGTGGCTCACCAGAATAATGTGGTTGCCCCTTTTGGGGATACCACTGGCTGCTCCACCACCAGTCACCCCAACTTCATCACCCCCTGATGGGAGGTGGCAGCTATACTCAGTTTTTTTTTATCGAGACGAAGATGTACTTAGATCGCTGATGATTGGCTGAATGCAACATTACTTCATAAACTCTTTATTATTAATTAACAGCATATATCTGATGGGGAAATTTGGGTTAGTTAATGTTATTCGGACATGTTGCATTCAGCCAATCGTCACCAACCTATCAAGTGCATCTTCGCCTCAATAAAAAAAAAAAAAAAAAAAATGAGTATAGTTGGGGTTGAGAGGAAGAGGAAGCAGCAGCATGTAGCTGCTACACGAACCTCATCAACCAGAAAGAACCCAGCTGTTGGGCACTCTAGGTGGCCATCGACACCCACCAACAGGGTCTCCAAACAGGATTCTCTATCCAGTGAAAGAATGGGACCGCCCCAGAAACTGACCCCAAACTCAGTACAAAACATTTCTAATCTAACAGTCAAACTGTAAAGGCCTAAGAGGTAACTGGAAAGCGCTTCAGCTGCCCTTAGCTGAGATCCATCCAGTCGGTGTTTGTCTGCAGGTGACTTTGCTGGGGGATCAGATATATTCCCCACCCAGGAGAAATACTGGTATATTCTCACCCCAGCACCCTGCAGGTGGTCAGCAAGGCGGGTGTGCCATCTCTTGCAGTTCTGATGTGCCTTCTACATAATTCTCCCTGCAGTCTCCCCCTCCAACAGCGGCAATTCAACTGTTCCTGAGGAGGAGATACGCTGTGTGTAACGTCTATCTGCCGCCAGATACCGTTGTCCTTTGAGAGGATCTTGATGGATTGATTCGCCAGCTACCCCGACCCTTCATTCCGCTTGGTGATATGAATGGATGGCATCTCTTGTGGGGGATGTGATGTCCAATCGACAGGGGGACTTAATGGTGTCATTGGTGGAGGACTGGAACCTCTCTGTCTTCAACACAGGGGATCCAACACATTTACAAGTACAAACCGGTACCCTTTCACCTATTGACCTTACTCTGTCTTCACCCAAATGTGAACGAGATCTTATGTGGAGTGTTTTTGATGATCCCCAAGGCAGTGGCCATTACCCAGTTTTACTACACATAGCTGGCGGTCACCCAACACCAAGGGTTCTGCGTTGGTGTCTGAATCGGGCTGACTGGGACCTTTTTCGGAACCTAAGTGTTCTTCAGTCAGGGGTGGAGGAGTTTCATAGCGTTGATGAAGCTGTACTGTGTTTCAACTCTAACCTTTATCAGGTAGGTCTGAGGCCAGTTCCCAGAACTAGCCCATTTCCTCATAGACCTGTGCCATGGTAAAACAGTGAGAGTGTGCAGCAGCTCGCAAAGCCTACAGAGCTGTATAATCTCATTTCCTTGCACAAAGGCAGGGCGAGTTTTTAAAAGTGCGGTTCCACTGTACCCGTGCAAAATACAGGTGGACCATAAAGAATGCACGGTGTATCTCACAAAAGAGGTACGCCAATGTTTCTTCCATGAACTCCTTCACTCCTGTATCCCAGGTTAGGAAGCGGGTGCAAAAGATACAAAACCACCAGTCCTGAGGATCAACGAGGATAGTGTGTCAGAATCTCGGGAAGTCATTACTACTTTTTCTGAATAATTTGATACTGTTTCCATATTTTTGCTGATGGTTTGCATCAGGAGAGATTGGGTCTCGGGGAGGGGAGACTTACAACACCCTATTTATTGCAAGGTAATTGATAGCCACCTTTGCTTCTTTTGACACAGCTCCAGGATACGATATATTCCATGTCGCGATTAGCCACAATAGGGGAGGAGTCCCTGACCTGTCTGTTAGCCATGTTCGGCAAGGTCTGGGAGGAGGGAGCGATGTTTGCTAGCTGGCCACCGGACACAATCCTCCCAGTCCCTAAGCCAGGGAAGGATCAGTCCATTGTGTCCAGTTTCCGCCCAGCCTCTTTGACATCCTGCATTTGCAGACCGTTTGAGAAGATGGAGAATCTACGCCTTATTTGGTTTTAGAAAATGGCGGATTTTTGTCTTAATCGCAGTATGGATTTAGGCAGATGAAATTCACTGGATAATCTTTGCCTTGAGAAATCTATCTGCATCCGATACCCTTCCAGGCAGCACTGTGTGTGTGTGTGTGTGTGTGTGTGTGTGTGTGTGTGTGTGTGTGTGTGTGTGTGTGTGTGTGTTTTCCTGGAGAAGGTTTATGACACGGCATCATGGCATTTTATCCATTCACCATTTTTATGGTCTTCAGGATCGCTTACCTATTTTTATTCAGAGCTGGGATGTGAGCACTCTCCCCTATAAACTCATGAGGAGGGAGTGCCTGAAGGGAGTGTTTTGAGTGTGGCTGTATTTGCTGTTGCATTTACTGGGATAATGGAGGTCCTTCCAGAGGGAGTAAAAAGCTCCCTCATTGTAGAAGACTTCTCTATCTCACTTGCTACATTCCTTATGTCGGTAGCAGAACACCGACTGCAGCTTGCAGCAGACATGGTTTTTACCTGGTCTCAGAAGTGCTGCTTTATATTTTCGTCATCTAAGACCGTTGCACTGCAATTTTGCCAATGACATCGGGTGCATTCTAATCCAGATTGGTTTTAAAATGACCACAGGATTGCTTGTACAGAAGAGGTGAGTTTTTTAGGCCTCACCTTTGACCTCTTCCGTGCTTGGGTCTCACACTTAAAACAGATTAAGGCTTCATGCCTGAAGTTTGTGAACTTTTTAAAGGTTCTGGCCTATACTAGATAGCGTGCTGACAAACGTACCTTCCTCCTGCCCCATCAAGCTTTGGTGTTATCCAAACATGAGTATGTGAGGTGTACTCTTCAGCAACCTCTGCCCAGTTACGCACCTTAGACTTTGTACGTCACACATGCCTTTGTTTGGCTACAGGAGCATTTTTCACCTTCCCTGCCCCTAAACCCGCTTCAGGATGCAGGGGTAATGGAGCAAGAGCTACAGCGTTGGTCCCATATACTGAGGTGCTGCTAGTGTCCAGAGGTTTCCTGAGACTCCAGCACATGACTGCGTTTTTAGTTCTGCCCAGCACCCATTTTATGATATATATTCTGCTTTTACTCCTGTTGCACAGCGAATAAAACTGGTGTTAAGCTGCCATGATCTATTTAGTGTAACTAAACAATTCTCTCTCTCTCTCTCTCTCTCTCTCTCTCTCTCTCTCTCTCCGCTGTTGTGTGTGTGTGTGTGTGTGTGTGTGTGTGTGTGTGTGTGTGCCCGTTTCACATGCCTGACAACCATCCACTCACACCACCTCATCAGGCCGTGTCGGTGGCTCCACTGGCTACCTCATTTGGAGAGAGAGAGAGAGGGAGGGAGGGAGAGTGAACATTGACTAATATAATATACATGTATGTTATGAATAGGTAACTTATGTCAGAATGAAGTGAACAAGTTGACAGATAGATAGATAGGTAGGTAGACAGACAGACAGATAGATTAATAGATAGATAAACGGAGAGAGTCATTGAGTTAACGATGATGGAGGAGAGAAGTTACAAGCAAGTAATGGAGTGGAAAGCTTATTGGTGGCTGTGATGATGATGATAATGATGATGATGATTATGATGATGATGATGAAGAGAGAGAGAGAGAGAGAGTTAATGATGATTATGATGGAGGAAAGAGGGTACAAAGAAATAATGGGGAGGGGGTTAATGATATGTTGGCGGAGAGAGAGAGAGAGAGAGAGAGTTAATGATGATTATGATGGAGGAATGAGACAGGGTACAAAGAAATAATGGAGAGAGAGAGAGAGAGAGAGAGAGAGATTGAGGGAGAGAGAGAGAGAGAGAGACTGTATATTTGGAAAAGTTTTAATGGATTTTGAGGGTAAAAATATAGGAGTTCTATGAAAAGCCTCCTTCACTTTTTCTTCTTCCCTTCCTCCCTTCTTTCATAGTCTCTCTCCTTCCCTCACTCCCTTTCCTCCCTACCTACTTCCATACTTCTTGCATAAATAACCTTCCTGCCTCCCGTGTTTCCTCTCTTCTTTCTTCCTCATCCCTGTCTTCATTTCTTCCTTCTTTAATCTCTTCCTTCTTTTCCTCCCTGCCTTCATTCCTTACTTACCTGCTTACATTCTTACTTCCCTCCTTCCTTCCTTCCTTCCGTTACTGTTTCACCTGCCTGCTTCTTTTCCGTCCTTCCCTCTGTTCTTACCGGTACTGTTTTACATGCATCTTTTTCCATCTTTCCTTCCTTACATTCTTTCTTTCTTCTTGCCTTCCCTCCATCCATCCTTCCAACCTTTCTCCCATCCTTCCTTCCTTCCTTCCTTTCTTTGTTTCTTTCCTCCTTCTTTCCCCTTCCCCATCCTTCTCCCTGTGTACGTAGAGTCTCTTCTTCGTTACCCCCTTCTCTTCCTCTCCCTTCTTCCTCTCCTCCTCTTAGCCTTACATGCATCCTCCTCACCCCCGTCCACCCCTCTACCCTCCCCTTCACCCTTTCTTCCCACCTCTTCGCCCTTCCCTTCTCCCCTTTATGTCCTGTTGTTGGCCAATAACCTACACGACAAAAAACAGCCGTGAAAGGAGCACAGGTCATTTGTGAGAGCTTTCTTTTGTACTCCTGTCTCTTACTCCTCCCTGCCTCACGTTATATAGGCTCCCTTCCTCCCCCATAGCCTCCCTTCCTTCCCTCCTCTTTCCCAATATTGCCTCCTACCTCCACCCTTCCCTATATTGCCTCGTACTTTCCTCCCTCCTTCCCTATCTTGTTTCCTTTACATCCTCCCCTGTTTCCTTATATTGCCTTCTCCCCTTCTGTTTTCTCCTCCCTTTCCTCATATTGCCTGGTCTCTTTCTTTCCTTCCCCCCGTCCTTCCATATATTCCTTCCTTCCATCTCTTCCTACCTGATATTGCCTTCTTCTTACCTTTCCTTTCCTTTTTTATATAGCCTTCGTGCATTCCTTCCTTTCTTGTATTACTTTCTTTACCCTCTTCCTTCACTTTTTCCTTACATTACATCCTTCCCTTCCTTCCTTCCTTCATCGCCTTCCTCCTCATGTAACCTCCTTCCTTTCCTTCATCCTCTCCTCCCCTGTATTACCCCTTTTTCTCTTTTCTTCCACCCCTGCTTCCTCATATCGCTTTCTTCGCTCCCTGTCTTCCTTATATTGTCCTTTTTCCTTCCTTCTCGTCTCCTTTCCTTCCTTATGTTGCCTCCTATTCCCTTCCGTCCGTCCACCCTTTCTTCCGAAGTTCCGTATATTGCCTTTGTGCATTTCTTCCTTCCCTTCGTCCTTCCCTCCTTCCCTTCTCCCCTTCCTTTCCTTCCTTCCTTATATAACCTCCATTTCCTTCTCTCCTTCTACCATCCTTCCTTATATTGCCCTCTTCCCGTCCCTTCTTATATTTCCTCCTTCCCTCTTTCCATTCTCTCATCCCATTCCTTCCTTCCTTATATTCCATTTCCTTCTCTCCTTCTACCATCCTTCCTTATATTGCCTTCTTCCTTTCTTTCCTTCCTTATGTTTTCTCCCTTCCTTCCTCTCTTTACTTTCTTCTATTCCCTCCTCTCCCATTCTTCTCTCCTCACTCTATTCCTCCCCGTACCATTTCTTTCTCCCTTCCTTTTTCCTCCCATTCTGTCTGTTGCTTTCTTTCCTCCTTTTCTCCTCCTCTCCCTCCCTCCCGCCCCAGTCTTTCTTTCTTCTGTCTTCCTTGCCATTATTTTCTTCCTTCCTTCTTCTTACCTTAGCTCCAATTTCCTTCCATAACATCTTTGACATGTCCATTACACACACACACACACACACACACACACACACACACACACACACACACACACACACACACACACACACACACACACACACACACACACACACACACACACACACACACACACACTTAACTTTCCCTGTCACCGCCTCTCCTTTCTCTCCTGTTTTTAAGCCTCCCTTTCACACACGCCCTTCTTTCACTCCATTTCACACTCCCTCCCTCTCCCTTTCTCACTATTCACCCTCCGTCTCTCGCTCTCTCCCGTCCATTTTCTCCCTTCCTCTTTCCCCCCTCTTGTCTGGTCTTTTCTTCCTTTCTTCCAGCGAGTCTCTCTCTCTCTCTCTCTCTCTCTCTCTCTCTCTCTCTCTCTCTCTCCAGTCACCATCACCCTTCTTTCCCTCCCTCTCTGCATCTTCTAAGTTTCTCCCTTTCATATCCATTATTTCCTCCCTATTTGCCGTTCCCCTTTCATTTTTTCACCCTCCTCCTCCTCCTCTCCCCATCTCCCCACCTTCCCCTCATTTACTGCATATTCCTCTTCTGTCTTTCCCCTTACACTCCCTGCCTCCCCTCCCTTCAGCCAGTCTCTACCTCGTCTCTTCCTCTTCCCTCTCATTACACTCCCGCTGACGAAATGAGAGGGCGGGTAGCATGTTCACGTCGACCTCTGTGTGTGTGTGTGTGTGTGTGTGTGTGTGTGTGTGTGTGTGTGTGTGTGTGTGTGTGTGTGTGTGTGTGTGAACAAAATGACTCTAGCAGTTTTTAGTACGAGTTTAAGCAAATTTTGTGGTGAGGTACAGGGACAAACAAGAGGCTGGCCCGTTATTGTATTATTATTATTTTTTTTAAGAATATTAGGCCAAAAATCAAGGTCTGAGGACAAGGGCAAAGCTTGACTTAGTAAGGTCAACTTGAGCGGGTTTTGTTCTGCGTAGACCAAACTTCGTGCTAGTGTTGTGAGGGTAATGCAAGAATGAAGGGGTTCGATATGGAGAACAATCAGTCGAAGCTCAGAGTCACAAGGCCAAGTCAAATTTGGGCCCATGTATTTGTGTGTGAACAAAATAAGTAAAACAGTTTCGATGCATCTAGAATCAAACTTGGTGGAAGGGTTGGGGATCAGCTAAGGGGCTGACCTACTGTTTTTAAGTGTAATTGGTCAAAGATCAAGGTCACACGACAATCATTTTTTTTTTTATCTGATGTAAACCAGATGTTGTAGATCTTACGGTAATGCACGAAAAACGTTCAATTTGAGAACAATCATTGAGAGGTCAAGGTCACAGGGAAAGGTCAAAAACCAAGGTAAACCGAAACAGTATTGATCTGATTTGAACCAAACGTGGTGGGCTGTCTGACAAGAACGAAGTAATTCGATATTGAGAACAGGTAGTCGATGGGCAAAGTTACAGAGCAAAGTCTGATGTTTAGCCATGAGACCATATGATGGGCACGGGTGTTGTACTGTCTGAGTGTTCCTTTGTGCGTATTTTTCATTTCTCTTCCCGTTCCCCTCCCTTCCCTCTTCTTTCCACTCCCTACTTCCCCTTCTCTTCTCGAACTCCTCACACCGCCATCCAACCTCCTTGTTTATCCTTTCCCTTCCTTTCTCCCTCTCCCCTTCGTATCTTTTTCCGCATTGTACCCCTTACTTTTCTTCCCCTCCCCATCTCCCTCCTTCCTCCCATTTATACCCACTCGTTTCCCCTTTCTCCTTCCTACCCTCTTCCAATTACCATTCCATACTTTTCTTCTTCATCTCCCCCCTCCCCTTGATGTAGCCTCTACCCCCCTTCTTCCCCCATTCATCCCCTCCCTTCCATTCCCTCTTCTCCTTTCTACTGCTTACCTCCCCCTCCCCCCTAATTTTCTCTCCCCCAGTTTGCCATGCCCTCGTCTCTCCCTCTCCCTCCCCGTCCCTTTCCCTCTTAGTACTCCCTCTCTCACCCTTTCCCTCACCAACTTTCTACAGCTCCCCATCCCCGTCTTTTACCTCTCTCTCTCCCCTCCCTCTCCCCTCCCTTTCCGTCCCTCTTCCCCTTTCAACTCCTTACAACATCCTTCCCGTCCCTATTTCTCACTTTCTCTTGTCCCCCCTCATTAACCCCTACCCCTCCTCCCCCGTCTCTCCTTTTCCCTCCAATCCCTCCCCATTTGCTCCCTTCCAAATCCCCATCAAATTAATCCCCACGTGCATGCTTTCAAATCCCCCTTTAATATTACTCTCCATATGTGCCCTTTAAAATCCCCCCTCACATCAGTCCCAATAACCACCCTTTCAAATCGCCCCTCACTCAGTCCCTATATGCACTCTTTCATATCTTCCCTCACATCAATCCCTATATGCACCCTTTCACATCCCCCTCACATCAATCCCTATATGCACCCTTTCACATCCCCCTCACATCAATCACCATATGCGCCTTTTCACATCCCCCTCACATCAATCCCCATATGCGCCTTTTCACATGCCCTTTACATCAATCACCATATGCACCCTTTCACCCCCCCCCTCACATCAGTCTCCTTATGCACCCTCTCACATCCCCCTCACATCAGTCACCATATGCACCCTTTCATATGCCCCCTCACATCAGTCCCCATATGCACCCTTTCATATCCCCCCTCACATCAATCCCCATATGCACCCTTTCATATCCCCCCCTCACATCAATCCCCATATGCACCCTTTCATATCCCCCCTCACATCAATCCCCATATGCACCCTTTCATATCCCCCTCACATCAATCCCCATATGCATCCTTTCATATCCCCCCTCACATCAGTCCCCATATGCACCCTTTCATATCCCCCCTCACATCAATCCCCATATGCACCCTTTCATATCCCCCCTCACATCAATCCCCATATGCACCCTTTCAAATCTTCCTTGCAATTAGTCGTCAAGCGAAGGTGTATTCTGGCCTGAGTGGAAATCAAGCCACTCCCTTTCATCTCACCCTTTGACACTGTGACCTTGCTTTACTGTACACCCTCAAAAATACCGATCAAAGTCAGTCATCAGGAACTCAGGATGTTACTTGACTTTAGGGTAAGCGAGTTTGGTGTGGTTTGGTTTCCTTTGGTTGGGATGGGTTGCATTTTTGGCTAGGTTAGATTGAGTTAGGTTAGATTGGGTCGGCCTAGGTTAGACTGGGTCGGGCTAGGTTAGATTGGGTTAGGTTGGAT
>NC_137018.1:36104849-36204849 GCF_032717465.1 Coenobita brevimanus
ATCTATCTATGACAAGCCAAATTCAAATTTTGGAACTGGAATGACAAAAATAAAACAACAGAAAAATATACTACGACATAAACCAGGGTCATATTTCTGAAGATAAAATTTTACAATTATTTTTTATCAAAAAGTATATAAATAATAGTACGTAGCTGCATGTCCGAGGTGCGTACAAGTATTGCATAATATGAAGAGAAAATTGTATAAGATAAAAGATTGGTATTTGCCAGGTAATTCTAGACTCTTAATTTTTTAATAGACAAGCTAACTGGAAAAAAAAAAATATTCATGATTAAATACTGTATATTGGTGTGGGAATACCCAGGTTGGAGATTACATATTTACTTAGATGAGTGGATAAAATATATGCATTCTTGGCAAGCAGACCAGATATATTATATCTGACAGAGAAGAAGCTTGGACAATTCATGGTGAAAAACTGGAATCACCAGCAGACCGGCTACCCCAGTTACGCTTGAGGTGGTTGATTATCAGGTGGGCAAGACTGGGGTGGATGATCTTTAGGTGGGTTAATTTTGTGGTTAAAAACTGGATTACATATACAGACCATTGAATTGTATTGAAATAAGCGTAAGAGCTATATATAGACAATATGGGGATGCAAACATGACTTTCAAAATTCCTGCTTCCAAGATTTCATGTGACATGATCTCTTCTCGTATAATCTTTGGAATTTTATACGAACATATTGCTGTTCAGTATCCAGTATGTTATTTTCTTCCGAAAGTTTACATTACAGATATATGTAGAAATATCAAGAGCCACCTTTGGGAGTGCAGCTCTTTTATTGCTATGTAGAAAAAATTATTTGTCACTTTTAGGAGTTTTAACAGTAACTCTTGTGATGTAATTTTTTGGTGTCTGTACCACAGAATGGATATAAATTCGTTAGAAAATGTACAGAGAATGACCAGAATGATATATGATGTTCGGAATTTTGCATATGAAGACAGACTTGATAGAATAAGTTTGCGCTCATAAAAAAGGCACATTAGATTATGGGGAGACTAAATTGAGGTGTTTAAGTGGATGAAGGGAATAAATAAGGGAGATATCAGCAATGCACTGAAAGTGAGCATACAAGGTATAAGTAGAAGTAATGTTTTCAGACTAGGTACATTCCGTTTTAGTAAGGAGATGCGCAGAATTTGGTTTGGCAGTAGAGTAGTGGACGAATAGAATAAGCTCCCTAATGATGTAGTTGGTGTCCCTTCCATTGAGAGCTCAAGCACAGGCTACAGAAACATATGACAAGTAAAGGTTGGATATATAAAAATTTCCTAATTACCTGTGCATATTCATTCCTTTTCCCTATCAGGTTTCGCCATGATAGTCTCTTTTCTCCTTTCTTACTTTTCTGTAAAATGTCCACGCCAGAGTTTGTAAACTGATTGGGGTTCCTTCTCGCTTTTTCCTGGCAGTTTCGACTGGAGGGTGTGGTGAGCGGGGGAGACCCTTCTTCTTACTATCCTTGTCTTATTTGGTAGTTTAGCCACCCTTGTACAAACTGCCTAGCATGAGCTAACTGGCTTAATACAGCAGTCTTCTCTTCTTATGTTCTTTTGTTCATACAACAGATGCAAAATGAACCATACAGTTGTTAAATGTTTGTAAGCTTTACTGTACAAAAATGACTGTGGCGTATTCTGGTTGATAAACACGACAAACTCGGACGTGATTTGGGTGATTGGTCTTCAGGTAGTCATTTTTTGGGGTGGTTGACCTTCAGGTGATCCAAGAACTGTATATTGTTTGGGAAGTTTCCAGGTCAGAGTTATATGGACAAAAAATAGGAATGGGCATGTATACTGCAAGTAAAATCAGATATATATATATATATATATATATATATATATATATATATATATATATATATATATATATATATATACACACACACACACACACACACACACACACACACACACACACACACTAACAGGGTTACCCGGCGTTGCCCGGGCCAAAAAGGCGAACACTAATTCCATTATTCTATTTCAATCTTTCTCTCTACTCCAGAAAGACCATGTACCTCTTATGCTTTTGAAGAGGGATTATAAGAGGTAGATGAACTTTCTATTTAAGTTTTCGCAGACTAACGCACAGTATTTGTGTTCACTTGTTTACTATTACTGGTGACCTTAAATGACATCCGACCGGTGACCTCAAATGACGTCGGAGGTCAACCTCACATAGCCTATGTCCGAACTGGAGGTTATGTGAGTCTCCATGCCCAAAAAAAAAAAAAAAAAAAAAAAAAAAAAAAAAAAAAAAAAATTTGGGCTGCAGGGGTACCCGGCGTTGCCCAGGCCAAAAAAAAAGGTGAACACTCAACCGGTGACCTCAAATGACCCAGATCTGAATTTTGATCCCTCTAAAACCATCCTTGGGTCACCCTGATTCAGAATATATATGAGTCTTGGGATCTCTGGCCCTTGTTTTGGACGTGATTGAAGGACAAACAAACACATAATGTGTCTCTTTTATATATAGATAGATAGATTGATAGATAGATAGGTAGATAGATAAATAAGATACATACATACATAGAAAGATATAATGATAGGGAGGTCCAGAGGTTGCAAATACCGTAAATATTGAGAAAAAAAATAATAAAAACAAGTCATACGTATAAGAGGAGTAAAATTTCATACGTAACTTTTGATGGAGCAGCAAAATGTAAATAATATTCGTGATCAGATTACATATATTGGTATTTGTGACTCCAGGCAGTAGTCGGCACGGATGCTCATTTCGGACGTGGGTAGTCAAGTGTGAAAAAGGAGAGAGAGAGAGAGAGAGAGAGAGAAAGATTACCCTCAAAGACTCATCACCACCGTTTGAGGTTTGTAGTTTCCACTGTCATCATAATTTTCATCGTCGCCATGACACCACACCACACCACACCACAGCCTCACGTCACCTCAATTCATCTCATCTCATTTCTCACCGCACTCCACCGCACCATAACACAACACAACACCACACCACACCACACCACACCACACCACAGCCTCACGTCACCTCAATTCATCTCATCTCATTTCTCACCGCACTCCACCGCACCATAACACAACACAACACCACACCACACCACACCACTCCACACCACACCACTCCACACCACACCACACCACACCACACCACACCACTCCACTCCACTCCACTCCACACCACACCACACCACACCACAGCCTTACATCACCTCAATTCATCTCATCTCATTTCTCACCGCACTCCACCGCACCATAACACAACACCACACCACACCACACCACACCACACCACACCACACCACACCACAGCCTCACGTCACCTCAATTCATCTCATCTCATTTCTCACCGCACTCCACCGCACCATAACACAACACAACACCACACCACACCACACCACTCCACACCACACCACACCACACCACACCACACCACACCACACCACACCACTCCACTCCACTCCACTCCACTCCACTCCACACCACACCACACCACACCACACCACAGCCTCACATCACCTCAATTCATCTCATCTCATTTCTCACCGCACTCCACCGCACCATAACACAACACCACACCACACCACACCACACCACACCACACCACACCACACCACACCACACCACACCACACCACACCACACCTCACCTCACCTCACCTCACCTCACCTCACCACACCTCACCTCACCTCACCTCACCTCACCTCACCTCACCACCTGCAATACACCAGACCTTGCAGAAATTGGCAATAGCTCCTCAGGTAACTATCAGTTTTCTGCATCACCCTGGCCTGCCTCACCTTACCCACCTCACGCCCTGCCTGCCTCGCCGTACTTGCCTCACTCCCTGTCTGTCTGCCTCACCATCTTGCCTACCTGGTAACCTGCCTTACTCCCTGCCTTTTTGCCTCCTACCCGTTCCCTTGTCTTCTTAATTAATACTTCGGCTCACCTTACCGGACTACCTCATTGCCTTTCCCTGTTGACCTACTTACCCTCCTCTGACCTTCCAACCCCTCGACTCCTTTCCTCCCGTCTTCACCCACTCCACTTGCTTCCCCCTTCCTTCGCCCTTCCTTTTCCTTCCCCCTTCCCTCTTCCTTCGCCTTCCCTTTTCCTTCCCCCTTCCCTCCCGTTCCCCTCCCTCCCTTTTCTCACCCTCTATTCCTTCTCTCCCACTCTGCCTCTCTTCCCTCCCCCATTTACTCGTATTTCAATTTCCTTTCCATCCTCTCCCACTCTCTCCCTTTCCCCTTCCCTCTCTTCCCTTATCTCTGTGGCTGGCTTTTATTTGGTGTCATGGCGCTCTCTCTCTCTCTCTCTCTCTCTCTCTCTCTCTCTCTCTCTCGCTCGCTCGCTCGCTCGCTCGCAGATCAAGCCATTACGTCAAATTATATCCACGCTGCTGTGTTGGTAATTATGGGTCATTATAATAAATCAGCCGCGTGATTTAGTGGTTCAGTTGTGGGTAATTGGCTCGTATTATATTAACTTCATTACCTACTTTTTAATTATGAGGTGATTGTTGAGCCATAGTGGTTGTGGTGTTATTTCATAAAAGTATTAATAATAATAATAATAATTATAATAATAATAATAATAATAACTACTACTACAACTACTACTACTATTACTACTACTACTACTACTACTACTGATAATAATAATACTTCTACTACTGCTACTGGTTTATTATCATCATCATCACATTATTTATACGTTCTGTCTTTCTTTGTGAATCCAATTTCACCTCAGTTAATTTAGAGTAGGAGGTGGGATGATGATGGTGAGTAATGTAATTGTTCATGTTGTTCTTAATTTATATTGTTGCTGTAATACTTTATATATATATATATATATATATATATATATATATATATATATATATATATATATATATATATATGTATGTATATATATATATATATATATATATATATATATATATATATATATGTATATATATATATATATATATATATATATATATATATATATATGTATGTATGTATATATATATATATATATATATATATATATATATATATATATATATATGTATGTATGTATATATATATATATATATATATATATATATATATATATGTATGTATGTATATATATATATATATATATATATATATATATATATATATATATATATATTTTTATATATATATATATATAATGTTATTGGTGCCTGTGTGAAAAAAGTGAGGCGTTGAAGTTAACAGGCAAAATAATTGACGAGAGATCAAAATATTCCTCTAGGATGAAAAGTGTCACCTTAACTGAAGTTATATCGTCAGCCGGTAGCAAGAATAATAATTGCTGGTGGTCACAGTAGTAGTAGTAGTAGCAGTGGTAGCAGCAGTAATAGTAGTAAACCCCAGGCTTATATCAACGTGAATCGAGTGCAGTGCAGACTGATGTCCTGCAGTCAACCATCCACCTTTCACCTTTCAGGGAGTAAGGGAGAGAATTGAGAGACGTTTGTATACATTATCCGGACAGCGGATCCGGTCATTTATATCAGTGCCACCACATGAAGGTAACACCAGTGTAGGGGATAATCAGATTTAGCAGATAATGTGGATGCCTCGTGGCTATATGGCTGATAAGGGAGTAAACCTGAATGAGGAGTGTAGAAATGCCTGGATGTACGAATATGGCGTTTCACTGGGTGCTCAGCGATTAATCTGATTTGCTGTTATCCGTTTAGCGTTGATCCTGCTTGACCCATTAATTAGTGCTAAATTGGGTTAGAATCGTCGTCATATCATCATCCATAATAATCTTCTTGCATCATAATCAAGGTCAGCATCGGAAGCATCATTATTATAGATGTTTTTCCGTTGCTGTTGTTGTTGCATTCATCATTAGTCACCTCTCTCCACCCTCCCTCACCCCAACCACACCCCATCCCACCCTTCCTTACCCCACCCTCCCTCACCTCACCACACCCCATCCCACCCTTACCCCACCTTCCCTCACCTCACCACACCCCATCCCACCCTTCCTTACCCCCCACTCCCTCACCTCGCCACACTCCATCCCACCCTCCCTCACGTCACCACAACCTATCCCAGTCTCCCACACCTCACCACACCCCATCCCACCCTCCCTCACCTCACCACAACCTATCCCAGTCTCCCACACCTCACCACACCCCATCCCACCCTCCCTCACCTCACCGCACCCCATCCCACCCTTCCATACCCCACCTCTTTTTTTCCTCGGTACCCTCTCCACGTCGGCCCCGAACCGGTCAGACTTTTTGGACAAGGTTCGTTTCCCTTATATCCTTCTCACCAAGCAGTACATATGAAGACCTGCATGTAAATTCGATTGTTGTGTGTCGTATCAGTGAGAAAATTGTGACTCGTTAAAAAATTATTGTCTACTTTAATGAGTCTCGTGCCGTCGATATGCCTAATATTTCTTTATCCTTTCTCCCACACCCGTCTTCACAGCCCATCTCACTCTTCCCCCCCTTCCCACCCTTACTCACCCCCAAATCATCCCATCCCACCCACACCCTCTCATCAACCTCACTCTTCCTCATCTCATCAAACCCACACCCTATCTCATCCTTCCTGACCCTTCCTCATCTCATTCCACCCATACCCTTTCTCATCCACCTCACCCTTCCTCATCTCATTCCACCCATACCCTTTCTCATCCACCTCACCCTTCCTCATTCCATCCTCCCCCTTCCTCATTCCATCCTCCCCCAGACCCTATCTCATCTACCTCACCCTTCCTCATCCCATCCTCCCCACACCCTATTTCATCCTTCCTCATCCACCCCCCACCCTATCTCATCCTTCCTCACCCTTCCTCATCCCATCCCCACACCCTATCTCATCTACCTCACCCTTCCTCATCCCATCCCCACACCCTATCTCATCTACCTCACCCTTCCTCATCCCATCCCTCCACACCCTATCTCATCTACCTCACCCTTCCTCATCCCATCCCACCCACACTTTATCTCACCTACCTCACCCTTCCTCATCCCATCCTCCCCCAGACCTTATCTCATTCTACCTCACTCCACCTCATGATCCTCATCCCATCCCACCGACCCCCTCTCATCCTACCTTACTCTTCCCCACTTCACCCCACTCCACAATACATTTTCTCATTCCACCTCACCCCATCGCACACACTCTCTCACCCCACTCCACCACACACTCTCTCTCTCACACACTGCACCGCACTCCACAACACACACTCTCACTCCACCTCACCCTCCGCCACCCCGCACCATTTGACGAACAGCAACACTGGAAATTCAATAAAGGCGTATTTCTCTCTCTCTCTCTCTCTCTCTCTGTTTTAATTCGTCGGAGTATAATTCCGTCAGTCTATTTCCATCTCTGTTAATTATTTGAACCCACGTGTTTAGCTTTATCTGTTAGTATGTGTCTGTCTGCCTGTCTGTCTGTCTGTCACTCTGAATATCTGTCTGTCTATTAGTCTACCTTTCTGTCTGTCTATATATATATATATATATATATATATATATATATATATATATATATATATATATATATATATATATATATATATATATATATATATATATATATATATATATATATATATATACACGCCTGTCTGTCTCAACAGTTCGTAATTAGTGATTAGTTTATTTGCACATCTGTTTGTCGTAGCTACATCAGGCGTTTTCTAGTTGCCAGACATCAGCAGACATCATATTAGGCTTACCACGCACCAGTGCATGGTAGCAAGGGTAAAATACATGTTCTGTCACTCGCCTACCGTCGATTTGTCACAGTACTTGGAAGACGCTGGATCCTCAGAGGTGACCCTGTGGAGCATCGTGTTTTGTCTTCCTCCAGCCTGATTGGGTGAGGTGGGCCAGATACAACCCTCTTATCCCAGGTTATAACAAGAGACCGAACTTGGGTTGAAGAATATGACCCAGAGACTAAGGTCCGTATTCGTGACGGTTAAGGATACTCCCGAGCACCTGTATCTTAGCGATTTATTTTTGGATACGTTTGGTTAATATCACTATGTACGTTATTTATGCTGCGTCTGGTAGTATTAGTAACTTAAATGATGCAAGAGAAGATAGGAAGGAGTAATATGTAAAATACATTGCTTACGATGAGGTGTTAGGGAGCTTCCTTAACCTACGAGAATACGAGCATAAAAATAAAGCTCCCAGTGAAGACATCAGTGTTACCGAGACCAAGAAAAAAGCTCGTCAGTCAGGATCACATGCGACGGCTATACTTATAGCATTTTTGTTTACATGGAGGGAATTGTGCACACAGAATTCCGCCCAAAATATGCCACTGTTAATGCAGCTTCTTACATGAAAATACTGAAGCGATCGCGGGAGGCAGTGAGTCGCAGGCGGCGGGAAACGTGGAAAGGCGGGTGGCTGCTTCACTACAGCCTGTATAGTTGTATCACTCTGTCTGGTTTATTGCAGTACTTCCTTTTGTCATTCCGTCCCTCCTTGCCTACTTATTGTCTTATCATTATCTCTCTATACATTTATTTACGTGGTTTATTACAGTACTTCCATTTATCATTTTGTCCCTCCTTACGTACTTATTGTTTTATCGTTACCTATATATTTATCCGTCAGTCAGTCACCTTGTCATTACGTATCTGCCTGTTTATATATCAATCAGTTAATCACCTTCCTTCCTACGTGTCATGTTCTATCTATCTATATATATTAACTTCTTTTCGCTCCTTCTTGTCATTATACATCTGCCCATGTATCTGGTTGGCTGTCTGTGCAATTGATTGATCAGTCAGTCCCTTTCCTTTTTTTACCAGCAGTAATTTTCGATTTGTCTGAGTATATTTCCTTCCTATCCTCGTCTTTCCTCTCTCTTTCCACTCATCTTTATCCATCATTCCTCCCTTCTTGTATCTATCTACCCATCTATCTGCCTGCCATCCATCAATCCACTCACCAGTCAGTCATCATTTTTTTTTTTTGTACGTGTCATTTCTAGCTGTCCTTTCCTCTCTCGTTCCATCCTATATCATCCTCCGTTTCTTTCAGTATCTATCTGTCAACCTGCCTATGTATCTATCTATCTATATCGATCTATTTATCCACCAATCTGTGTGTCTATCCTTTTATCTGTCTATCCGTCTTTCTGTCTGTTTATCTGTCTTACTACCTCTCATTTTGCCAGTGTTATACCTTCCTTTCCATCTTCTCTCCTTCCTTCCTTCATTCATTCATTCATTCATTCTTTTATTTTTCCCTTCCTTTCTTCCTTCTTTCCTTCCCGCCCTTCTCTTCATTTCTCCTGTCCTCCCTTTCGTTCCTTCCTTCCTTCCAACTTTCCTTCCTTCCTTCCTTCCTTCCATACATCTTTCCTTCCTTTCGTTCCTTTCTTCCTTCATGTCTTCCTTCCATTTTTCCCATCCTCCCGTGCTTTCATCATCCATCACTCCATCTCCTTCACTTAACGTTATATCTCGTGTATTCTCCCGAGGACTGCACCACACAAGACCCTCCTATAGCGATAAAGGAAGACTTTAATGGATCATCAGTAGCCCTTTTATCTCGCTAAATTAAAGCCACACGTTAGGAATGAGTTTGATATCAATTCCAATTCTATGTATATTTCACCACGAGAGATACGTCCTAAGCTTTAAATAAATAAATAAATGAATAAATAAATCGTTGGGGTTAGCAAGAAAGGAATGGAGTTTTATCATCGTCGTCAGTAGCTTCACCCTTTCAGTTCGATGACGGATGTGTTGATTTTAATTCTAGCTGTTGGAGATTAGGATAACTTAAGTGAAAGAGTAAGAAATTGAGAAAAAGATATACAGTAGACTTTGAGAGAAAAGGATATAGACAGTAAGAGATTAGAGAGAGAAGGATAGTTTGGTAGGTAGAATACCAGTTCTTTCTGAGTAGGGAAGTAAAGGAATTGAAACAGCTAGAGAGAGAGAGAAATTCAGTAAGCGACAATTTTAATAATACGGTCCTTCCAAATTATTCCGAGGCACATTAGTTATCATTACCAAGGACAACTACGTAATTATTTGTATAAATATAAATTAACCCAATAAATTATCAATATCAAATTACCAAAACCTTTCTCTGCTGACAGGTGTTTCAATTCACCACAATAATTGACCCTTTAATGGACGGAACAGCTCTAGCATTCTGTTCCAACTAGTGCCAGACACTTTTACTCGACTAGGGAGAGTGAGTTATAGGAGCCTGAGTTTTAATACTGGTATCGTTAACCCGTTCATGGCGGGAACAACCCTAGTATTCTGTTTCATTTACCGCCAGATGACCTTATTCAGCCGAGGGTGAGTCATAGGTGCCAGATAGTGCTAATAGTCTCGCTATAAATTCTCTCATGGTAAAATAAAGTACTGTACGTACATTCTATTCCAGAGAACGCCAGACGAGTAGGTCACAGGAGCCTAAGAATGTAAACCAAAATTGCATGTGCGTACGGGTATATTTATGCACGACCTTATTAAGGGCATGGTTTTAGGAGTGAAGAATGTGACCCTTTCAGTACGATTACTTCTTTTTCAGCCTGGCTGCCGAGTTGATGATTTGAGTGAGAGAGAGAGAGAGAGAGAGAGAGAGAGAGAGAGAGAGAGAGAGAGAGACTTAGGCTGCCACAGGCAGTTATCGAAATTCCAAGTCCTAGGTGCAAACACAGGCCAGTAATTTTTAACACATTTTGGGGGGAACTAGACAAAATGTATGTACCTCTGTACTAGAAACTTTAAATTGAATCAGAACGCTTAAGTTTGCAGACCATCCGATATTTTTTAGTTTGATTTTACCTAAAAGTTTTGATTAATGAGGCATGTATATTTAGTGATGGAGTTGGGTGTGTAAATAAAAGGCTTCTCTTTTTGCTAGTCTAAACTTTCAGCTCAAACTGTGACTAAGTTTAATACTTTGGCCATTTTACATGCTGCACCTTTATCAAGATTGTTCGTACACGCCTGCGGTAGGATTTAGGTTGAAATATACCGCCCTGCCTTTATTGTTTTGGAAACGATAAGCTAACCAAAAACTAAGTACTATTATGATTTAGTTTATGATCAGTTTGGATCGAATTTGGAATTACTGGATCCAACACGCGTAGAATTGTTTGAGTTTTCAACAAAAACACTCCAAGTTTTTCTTCCATTTTATTTTCATGTTCAGCCATATAAGCCCAGCGTTGTTTTCTTTCATATTAAAGGTCACTCATCTTCGATAACATAACATGTATTTGCCATACACACACACACACACACACACACACACACACACACACACACACACACACACACACACACACACACACACACACACACACACACACACACACACACACACACACACACACACACACACACACACACACACACACACATTTGCATTCCATCATAAAAACCTTGATCTTAAAATATACAGATTCCAACATACATTATGCACAAAGTAAAAACAGTTATTCAGACATGAGTAAATGTGGCTTTTCTTCTCTCCGTTGTCAGTAAATTCGTTCATAACAGCCTTCAGATCACGACTAAGTCTCGTAGAATGAGCACTCAACATGTGGTTTAGCCGGTTGTGGGTTATTGTGCTCCTTAAGCAAGTCTCTCAATCTGTAGATAGTTACCATAACGAAACACAGAAACATAATTATAAACACATTAGAGAAAATAAACTCACAGGTCACAAGGCAACAGAGAACTACTGACAACGGTTGGCGAACAACTAGAACAGCATTGCCACAACGTAAACAATGGAAACATCATAACACTACCATGGCGCGTCTCAAATAGTTGTGCCAACAAGTTTTAAGAGAATATTCGACATATAGTATCATATTTTATTTACAAATTTGATCAGTTTCATGGGCTGTTATTCATACCTCAGTCTTAGTTGAAGTTTTGACAAATTAATGTACAGAAAACATTGGGGGGCTATAGCCCCCCCTAGCCCCCCAGAAATTACGGCCCTGAAACAGGTTGAATAAAGTGGGTCTTAGTTGTGATTATCATGGTCAGCCAGGGAAGTGAGCCCTGGATCTCTGTTATCAAGATGGAGACATTACATTTTACATGAGGTAGTATTATAGGTAGAATATTAAAACACTGTGGAAGTGAGGGTGTATTAGTGGAACAAGGCGCATAATTAACTGGATAAGGGTTTTATTCTGGCTGACACCTTACGATTGTGTTTGTCGCAAGAAGGGAAACCGTTTGTCATAGGAGGGTAAAGTAAAATATCCTCGCCTGATGCACTTAACCCCTGCACTGCGGTAAAGTGTTATTCCAAATTATTCTTGCTGCCACAAATCAAAATATTCAACATTAGAGAGCACATGAATAGTAAAAGGGTCAGTGAATGTTGTCTCTAACCCCGCCGATTCGTAAAGTCTCTATTAAAGTGAATTGAATCGTCTGGACAGAAAGAATAATGTGCAGTACGCCATCGAAATGAGGGGATTAACACTTGAATGAATAAGAATTCAATTATGTTTACAGGCATTATTTACCGAACGTCAAAACTCGGTCAACTGACAATGGATAAAAGTCTCGCATCGATAATTGCTTTTACATTTTAGCATAAATTTTTCCGATATTTGGCCAATTAAATCCGATTACGTAAGGGCAGACATTACTGATTAAACAAACACACCTGGACAGAATGAGTTATGGATGATTTATATTCTAGTTAATTCCCAAAAAATTCACTTTTTTATTGAGACACCTGGCGACTCGAGGTGATTGGGTCCGCCATTCTCAGGTAACCGGTATAAGGCAGGTGATATGGTGATGCTAGGGTCTTATACTGCCCTTATACTGTCCATCCTTCCACCTACCTGCCATCCAGCCAACCGGCCATACACGTACCCGACCATCCATCCATTCGTCCCAATAAATATACATCCATTCAGCTAACCATCCATCCATCTTTTCACCCAGCCATCTATTCTATCTATCCACCAACCTGCCCAGCCAACCAACCATCCGTCCATCCGTCCATTTGGTCATCTGTGGTCTCTATCGAACCATCCACCCATCCAACCAACCAACTAATCAACCATCCAACCAACAACCATCCATCAATCCATCCATCCATCCATCCTTTCATTGATCCGTCCATCGACTCAGCCCTCCATCCATCCATTCACACACCCTACCAACCGTCATCCACCCATCAACCATCCATCCATTCCTCCGCTCACCCTGCCAACCATCATCCACCCATCAACCATCCACCGTACCACCCATCAGCCATCCATCCATCCATCCATCCCTCCACCAACCCATCCATCCATCCATCCCTCCACCCACTCACCCACCCATCCATCCATCCCTCCACCCACTCACCCACCCATCCCTCCCTCCATCTATCCATCCGTCAACCATCCATCCATCCGTCAACCATCCATCCATCCACCCATCAACCATCCATCCATCCACCCATCAACCATCCATCCATCCATCCATCCATCCACCCATCCCTCCACCTACCCACCCACCCATCCAACTTATAAGCTACTAGAAAAACATGTATCAAATTTGGAGTATATTTGACGGGAGTAGCACATCTTAAACATCAAAACATTTTCCGTATTTTTTACTTTTTTTTTTTAAGGTATCAAAGGGAAGGTCGGGTCCAACCTGTAGGTGGAAAAAACTGGTCGAAAGTTGTTACAGGATGCTGATTGGGGGGAAGGGGTGGAGGAAAGGGAAGAGGAGGTAAAAAAGGAGGAGGAAGGGGAAGAAGAGAGGATAGTGGAAGATTAAGATGAGAAAGGATAGTCGGACGAGGAGTAGGAGGAAGAGGAGAAAGATGAGGAGATGGAAGAAGAGGAGAAAGATAAATTGGATGGGGGAAGGAGAAGAGGAGAAGGTAAAAGAAGAGAAAGAAGTAGATAGGAAAGAAATGGGAGGAGGAAGAAGAGAAAGGAGAAGATGAAAGGAAAAGGAACAGGAGGTAAGAGGGAGGGGAAGAGGAAGAAGAAGAGAAAGGGGAAGGAGAAGAGGGAAAGGAAGGGGAAGAAGAAGAGAAGAAAGGAGAGGAGGGAGTGGAAAAAGAAGAGCGGAAAGAAGAAAAGCAGGAGGAACAGGAAAGTGATGGAGAAAAAAAGGAAGTAGAGGAGGAGGAGGAAGAAGAGAAAAGGAAGGCAGGGAGGGTAAAAAGAGTGAATTTTTATTTTGTGGTGGAAGAGAAGGAAGTATAGGGAGGAGGAAGGGGAAGTAAAAGGAGACATTAAAGGAGGAGGTAGTATAACGAGATAGACGAGGAGATGTAAGAGGAAATTTAAGGAGACAGAGGAGGAGGAAGAGGAAGTGTACGGAGTTAAGCGTAGGAGGATGAGATGGAGGAGGCGGAAGTGCAGTATATGGAGACTGAGGAGGAAGATGAATAAATTATAATGAAACAGAGGGGGAGGGAAGGCTATAAGGACACTGAGGAGGAAGAGGAAGTATAAGGAGATGGAAGAGGAAGACGAAATATAAGGAGATAGAAAAGGAGGAAGAAATATTGAAGCATATACAGCTAGGGAAGGCAGAAGGAAGCATAAGTAGGCAGAGAAGAAGCAGATAGAGCAAGCAGTGTGAGGAGATTTAGAGAGAGGGGGAGATGGAGGAAGAATCATAAGGAAAGATAAGAAAGTAAGAAGAAAAGGAGGAGGATGAGAAAGAGGAAAGGAAAATACCAAAAAAAAAAAAAGCTGGATATTCTTGGTGGTTGTAGTTAGTGAGAGTGAGAGAGAGAGAGAGAGAGAGAGGGGGGGGGAGGGGGGAAGAAAGAGGAGCAAGAAAAAAGAAGGGAGAGGGTAAAAAAGAAAGACTGAAGAGGATTCGGATGATAAAAAAAATAGAAGAGAAGAGAAAAGAAGAATAGAGGAGAAGAGAAAAGGAAAGAGGAGGAAGAGAAGGAAGAAGAGGCGAAAGAAGAAGATATGAAGAGGAGGAGGGTGAAGAAGAATAGAAGAGATGAGAAGGAACATAGGAGGAGGAGGAAGGGGAAAGAAGAAAAGAAGAAAGATCAGAAGAAGGAGGAGGAGGAAGAAGGAGAGAGAAGTGAGGGAATAAAAATAGAAGAGGAGTATGAAAGAAGCGAAGACAAGATGAAAGCAGAGATGACGCCTTTTGATAACTTTGTGTGTTTACCTCCAGACAGTTTAATTCAGGGCAAGAAAGATGTCTCTGAAGGCATGAACACACCTCTATCAGCCTCTGCACCACCAGGAGGAGTGTGTGTGTGTGTGTGTGTGTGTGTGTGTGTGTGTGTGTGTGTGTGTGTGTGTGTGTGTGTGCTTGCTGCCAGTATAGAGTGTTTGCTCTAACCTGACAAAAATCCCCAACCCCTTTGAGCTCTGTTGGTGGCCAGATGTTGCCTGGTTGGAGGGTCAGTTTCAATATTAACCAAGGGCACGCATTCTTACCTCGTCTCGTAACTTGAGGCTCTTCGAACTATTTTTTGTACTCGTCTTATGTCAGGGGTCGTTCTTAAGATGAACCTACTGAACAGCTGATGTCAGTAGGAATGAAAATAAAAAGCGCCATGGTACTGAAACGGTTAACAATTATGACATTTTTATTATTATTATTATTATTATTATTATTATTAGCAGCAGCAGCCGCCGCCGCCGCTGCCTTATGAAGACAAGACCAAGACTCTTACAACACAAGAAACTGAAGATGGAACAAAGCTGCGCTTCTCCTTTCTGATTAATTTTCTCGGAATTCTGAAATACTCATACAAGTGGAGATGGATGGTGATGATGGTGGTGATAGAGATGGTGGTAGTGATGATGGGGATAGTGGTGATGGTGGTGGTGATGGAGATGGTAGTGGTGATGATGGAGATGGTTGTGATGGTGATGATGGATGCTCTTCTCCTTTCTGATTAATATTCTCGGAATTCTGAAATACTCATACAAGTGGAGATGGATGATGATGGTGGTGTAGGAGATGGCGATGGTGGTGATGGTGGTGGTGATGGAGATGGTGGTGGTGATGATGGAGATAGTGGTGATGGTGATGATGGAGATGGTGGGGAGTGGTGGTGCTGGTACTGGTGCTAAGTGATGCTGGTGGTGATGTTAATGGTGTTGGTGGCTGAAGTGATAATGGGGAAAGAGTAATGAAAATAGTGCTGGGAGTGGTGATGGTGGTGGTGGTGGTGGTGGTGGTAGTGGGAGTGGTAATGATGATGATGTGGTAGGAGTGCTGTGGTAAGTGATGATGATGATGAAGTTGGTGGTGTTGGTGGTGGTGGAGTGGATTATGATAACATAATGATGATTATGATGATGATAATGAATGGTGGTGATGGTGGTGGTGGTGGTGGTGGGAGTCATTATGGTATGGTTGTGAAGTGATGGTGGCGGTGCTGGTGGTGGCGGGAGTGGTGATGATGATGGTGGTCGTGTTAGAACTGATAATGTTAATGATGTTGGAGAGAGCGATGATGATGATCATGATGATGATGATGGTGGTAGTGGTGGTGGAGCTAGGAGTGATGATGGTGATGGTGGGGGTGCTAGGAGTGTTGATGGTGATGGTGGGGGTGCTAGGAGTGTTGATGGTGATGGTGGGGGTGCTAGGAGTGTTGATGGTGGTGGTGGTGCTGGTGTTAAGAGTGATGATAATTATAATGACGTTGGTGCGAGTGATGATGATGGTGATTATAATGACGTTGGTGCGAGTGATGATGATAATGATTATAATGACGTTGGTGCGAGTGATGATGATGATGATTAAAATGACGTTGGAGCGAGTGATGATGATGATGATTATGGTAGTGAGGTGATGATGATGATGATGATTGTAACTAATTTCAAGTAGCTCCCTGGCTCTTCATTCTTTCCGCCGCACTTTTTCGTGACTAGCATCATCTTCCAGTGTTAATTTCTCGTCACTGTTTAGCATTCTTTAGCATTCAAGAAGGAGGCATGGCAATTTTTGACCAAGTTAGAGTAGAAGGAGTATAGAAAATCTGTGGTCTTGTCATATCGTTGCTGACAGCGCTGTGTAGTGTGGGATGCAGGCTAATCACGTTTAATAATTACAGGTGCGTGATAAATGACAGGCAGAAAATATAGGTGTGATATTATTATTATTATTATTATTATTATTATTATTATTATTATATCCTATACCAGTAGCCGTGTGTGTGTGTGTGTGTGTGTGTGTGTGTGTGTGTGTGTGTGTGTGTGTGTGTTTTGGGCAGCTGAAACTACACATTCAAATCGCACCAAAATTGGCACAAAAATCGCAAAAAAAAATCGCTGATGTAAAAAAAAACTTGGTCCCATCACGATTGAAAAACTTTTACTATATTAATGAACGATCACATTTTGACCAAAAAATACTGCCCCCGGAGCCCGGCATAGGATCTCCGTAGAATTTTTTGCCCAGAGGTAGAACTAATATAAACTGTAGCAGCAGCCGTGTGTCTGTGTGTGTACAGTATTTCAGACTTGCGTTCGGACAACTTGGGTTCCGTTCCCGAAGCTGCAAATAACACGATCAATTGGTTAGCTGCAAAAAATCCAAGTGACAATGTTACACTAGAACAGCACATAAACGCGAGAGCCCTCCGCAGGAGCAAGTGCGAGGGGCCCGAGGGCCCACGAGCACTTGTATTATTATTATTATTATTATTATTATTATTATTATTATTATTATCGTTATTGTTAGTTTATTTCGTGTAGTCGCTGAGAAAAAGACAGCCAAAATAAAATAAGTGGGCCCCTGTCCTCTGAAGGGTTAAGTATTCCATATCCACTCAGTTGAATAACCTTGACCTTGCCCTTGCCCTTGGCAATGAAATTACCATTTTGGGTGATTTTAACATACACAATGTTGAATGGTTATTGCATTCTGCCCGGACTGATGACGCTGGTCTAGAATGCGAGCTGTTTGCGGAATCGTTTAATCTCACCCAGTTGGTAAAGCAACCAACCAGAATACCTGATAATCCTGACCATAATGCCCATCTCTTGGATTTATTCTTGACAAATAATCCAGATCAATATAGGATAGAGGTACTGTCACCACTTGCATCCTCTGACCACAATCTCATCAAAGCCTCATTAGTTAACCCTCCTACACCTCCCCATTCCGAACCTGTCAGGGTGACCCGATGGCACTTTGACAGGGCAGACTGGGATGGATTTAGAAATTATCTTGCTGATGTTCCATGGCAGTCTTTCTTCTCTAGTGATCCCAATTCTACCCAGTCCCACATTTGCGACTTAATACTAGCTGGTATGGATTTATTCATACCAAGTCAACAATTTACTAAAAGAACAAACTCTCCAAAATGGTTTGATGGCAATTGTGCCAGAGCAACAGCCCAAAAGTCATTAGCATATAACTCTTACTTAAATTAAAAAACATCTGAATCACTCTCCCAATTTAAAATTGCTAGAAATCATGCAAAAGCTGTGTTATCTAGCTAAATCAAACTTTCTTCAAAAGCAAGCATCAAAACTACTTAACAACCCTAATGACAATAGATTATTCTGGTCAGCTCTTAATTCTTTCAATAATAACTTTAACAAGTCATCTTCCATTCCCCCACTAAAATCTTCAGATGGTAATATTACAAATGACCCACGTGGGAAAGCAGATATCTTTGCTAGTACCTTTGCAAGAAACTCTACCATAGATGATACCAGCCAGAATGTCTCAGTACGGGAACTTGATTCTCCCGAAATTGCCCCACTTAAAATACAGACAAGATTCGTAAAATCCATCCTAGACAATTTACCTACCAACAAAGCTCCAGGCCCAGATGGAATTCTGCCAATTGTTTTGAAAAAGTGTTCCCCTGAACTTGCCTCTGTCCCAGCCAAATTATTCAGACTATGCATACGTACTTCTTTATTCCCAAATTCATGGAAAGAAGCCAATATCCACCCAGTTCCGAAGAAAGGAAGTTCGTCTGACCCCTCCAATTACAGACCAATAGCTGTCACATCTTCTCTTGGTAAGGTATTTGAAACTTTAATTAATAAACATATTGTTAAACATCTTGAATCCAACAACTTAATTAGTGATAGACAATACGGTTTTCGCCACGAAAGATCCACCATTGACATACTCAATCTCTTAACTCATACCATCCATCAATCAATTGATCTTTTTGGAGAAACTCATGCAGTAGCTCTTGATATCTCTAAAGCTTTCGACAGAGTATGGCACCGTTCCCTGCTGTCCAAACTCCCTTGCTATGGACTAACGTCTTTTGTTCCTTTGATTTCTTCTTATCTTAGTGACAGGAAAATAAGAGTGAAAGTAGATGATGTATATTCGAATTTCCACTCAGTTAACGCCGGCGTGCCGCAGGGATCAGTTCTGGCGCCAATCCTATTTCTGGTTCATATTAATGATCTCTTATCTGTCACTCACAATTCCGTTCACTCATATGCAGATGACTCAACACTACATAGTTCATTCACAATCAGACATCCATTTACAAAGTCTAATATCTCTACCTCTCAACTCAGTACAGCCATCTCCATAAATCAAGATCTAGCTACAATCAGTGAATGGGGACAAAACAACCTTGTCTCTTTTAATGCTATTAAAACTAAATATATACAGTTTACTAATAGACAGATATTGCCAGATTCGTACATTACCTTCAGTGCTACTAATATTCCTATCTCCAAAAGTATTGAAATTCTTGGTGTCTCACTTAACAGTGCCCTCAGCTGGACCTCTCATGTCAGATCACTTGCTAAAACCGCCTCAAAGAAACTTGGATTATTGTACAGAGTCCGTAACTTCTTCGCCGATGAGCAGTTAGCAATAATTTATAAGAGTCATGTGCGCTCTCAGCTTGAATATTGCTCACCCTTGTGGAATGGTTGTGGAGAGGTTGCATTAAGACAACTAGACAAAATTCAGAATAAAGCTGTTAGAATCATTAACAACCCTGCCATTACATATAAACTACCTCCCCTGCAAGTAAGAAGGAATGTTGCCTCCCTTACATTATTTTACAGATATTTTTTTGGCAAATGCTCAGACGAAGTTGCGTCCATGGTGCCACCTCTCCATGCCTTCCCTCGTGCTACACGGGCATCTGGTAGCGCTCATGACTGGAATGTCACTCAACCATATTGCAGAACTTCTGCCTATCAGAATTCTTTCATTCCCCGAACTGCATCTCTCTGGAACTCGCTTCCCCAGAGTTGTTTTCCTCCAAATTTCAACCCACAACTGTTCAAGTCTAACTGTTACAGATATTTTATGAATAGAGGACACCAGTAATCTGGTGTATGGATTATTTTTTTTTTTCCCATTTGTTTTTCCTTCCTCCGTTCTGTTATTAAAAAAAAAAAAAAAAAAATTCACTCTCTCTCTCTCTCTCTCTCTCTCTCTCTCTCTCTCTCTCTCTCTCTCTCTCTCTCTCTCTCTCTCTCTCTCTCTCTTTAGTAATTTCCTCTCACCTGTATTTTATATATATTCTTCCCGAGCTTACGATATTGAAAGTATTTTCCGACGCTGAACCACGATCAGGGAGAGAGAGAGAGAGAGAGAGAGACAGACAGACAGACAGACAGACAGAGTTAATGATGATGGTGCTGGAGGAGAGAGGTTACAAAGAAATAATGGAGAAAAGGTTAATATGGAGAGAGAGAGAGAGAGAGAGAGAGAGAGAGAGAGAGAATGATGATGGTAATGGAGGAGAGAGGTTACAAAGAAATGATGGCGGAGAGAGAGAGAGAATGATGATGGTAATGGAGGAGAGAGGTTACAAAGAAATGATGGCGGAGAGAGAGAGAGAGAGAGAGAGAGAGAGAGAGAGAGAGAGAGAGAGAATGATGATGGTAATGGAGGAGAGAGGTTACAAAGAAATGATGGCGGAGAGAGAGAGAGAGAGAGAGAGAGAGAGAGAGAGAGAGAGAGAATGATGATGGTGATGGAGGAGAGAGGTTACAAAGAAATGATGGCGGAGAGAGAGAGAGAGAGAGAGAAAGAGAATGATGATGGTGATGGAGGAGAGAGGTTACAAAGAAATGATGGCGGAGAGAGAGAGAGAAAGAGAATGATGATGGTGATGGAGGAGAGAGGTTACAAAGAAATGATGGCGGAGAGAGAGAGAGAGAGAGAGAGAGAGAGAGCATGTATAACTGGAACTATTTTTTGGAAGTGGCTTAAACAGATTCATACTCATTTGATGGACTGATAATCATGAATGGCTAGATAGGTGGTTATACGTAAAGAGGAGGGTAGATAGGTGGATAGATAAATGGAGAGAGAACTGACGGACAACTAAAGTAGATGCAGAGATAAATATATTCTAGGGTCACAGCTCGAGGAATTTGACGAGAGAGAGAGAGAGAGAGAGAGGTAGTAAGCCAGACCCCAACACTGTATATTTCCCCCCCAGATGTGACCCCCTCATCAGAAGCAGCTCAGGTCAGACATCCGGGTCTTCCCTCCATTATTTTTTCACTTATGTAAAATTTCGATATATTTTTAAGGAGATATTTTTAGCGGGATTTTCTCTGCCAAAATTTTTAAGCTAGTTCGGTGATGCAGTTTTTTTTATCTATCTTGTTAAGCTGACCTTTTATCTATTTTTATTCCTTTTTATTATTTAAGGTGATTATTTTTGGAGCAGCGTGTCTTGACCTACAGTTTTTCGCCTGTTAATTACGGTGGCGTGTTTTGTATATTATTTTCTTGGTCTAGGCAGTATTTTTTTTTTTTAAGAGAGATTTTTCGAGGTGGAAGGGTTGAATATAAGTTTCATGGATCCCCTTCACTACGAGGGAGCTCTCAAAAACCAGATCAGCCCGAAGACTTTATTTTTTTATTTATTTTGGTTATCCCCAGACTTTTTATTTTTTTAATTTTTTCCCCAGACTTTTCTTCATTTATTTTATCCCCAAACTTTTTTTTTAATTTTATCCCCGTATTCCTTTCATTTATTTTTATCCCAGGACTTTTTTTTTTTTTTTTTTTTTTTTTTTTTTAGATCAGACTTGTCGAACTTGAGGGGAGAGATAAAGCCGTATTTAACCTGTGCTGTACAAAAGGTCTTTTAGAGGTCGAATCAGGTCGTCTGGAGGCAGCAAGAATACACCGCATTAAGACGTCATTGTAGTGGGGGTGATAATGTGACGGCATCGTATTTAAGGGGCTGAGGGGAATTGGGTTGATGATGATGATGATCTATCTATCTATCTATTGCCAGACGCCATAATCCCATGAGGGGTGGCCACTTGACTTTGAGTTATTGGTTTTATGGGGAGGGACACTAGCCCTCCACCAACCCACTTGTTGACATGTAGGGAGCACGTATAGGTTGGTTATATGGTTACCACCCAGCGTTGTAAATGGTTTCTTGGCTTACAGGAAACCATTTGGCTTGTCACTCAATGTAAAGCCACCTGTAAAGGAAAGAAGAGCAATAAGAAGTGACAGGAAAGATGGGAGATATAGGAAGAGAGGAGGTCAGGCACAGAAAAAGAATGATAAAGGCTAAGGAAGAAGTAAGCAGCACTACATCAAGTGAGTGGATGATGGTCGCCACCATCTACCACCATGATGATGATGATGATGATGATGATAATAATGTGTTTTTCTTGTAAGTGTGACCAATGTAATTTAGTGTGTTATCCTCTCATAATTGTCACAGACTGTATATTAATTTCAGATGGCATTTCTTTGTATGTAATAACTGAAGAATGTCAATAAAGATGACTCTCTCTCTCTCTCTCTCTCTCTCTCTCTCTCTCTCTCTCTCTCTCTCCTGACATGTATTTTTGTTAATATACTGTATTTCCCGGCATAAATTTTTGAGTCATCAAAATGTATAGCTTTTTAATTTAATCCTCCCACATCCCATCAAGGCTTAGATGGAAAAAGAGGTCAGAATGATGATGATGATGATGATAATGATGATGGTGATATATTTTAACAGCGAAATCTTCTGAACTGCATATATTGGCGTGTAATACGTGGAAGTTCTGTACAATGATAATGTTTTTTCTAGTCAGGATGACCTACTTATGCATTTATTCCGCGTGTTATAAAGGTTGCTATGGATTACGATGTGTGTGTGTGTGTGTGTGTGTGTGTGTGTGTGTGTGTGTGTGTGGAGAGAGAGAGAGAGAGAGAGAGAGTAGTTTTATACATTACGTTGTAAAACTTTAACATTGTAATATACATCTGTTGCAAGGTGAAATATTTTATATTCCTTTTTGTATAACTGTGTCCATATAATATTTTTGCCTTGTTAATTACCCTGTTTCACATATTGCTGTGTGCTTGACGTTGTTCGTACTGGACAAATGTAACAATCCAAGCAATGCTTTACTGTATCACTCCTTTAAATTCACACATACATATATATATATATATATATATATATATATATATATATATATATATATATATATATATATATATATTATTATTATTATTATTATTATTATTATTATTACCATTTTCATGCAGATTTTTCTCGAATAACATATTTTAGCTACATGCTTTTTTTTTTTAATCACAGCAGGTATATTTTCTTGAATAGCCTGTGTGTGTGTGTGTGTGTGTGTGTGTGTGTGTGTGTGTGTGTGTGTGTGTGTGTGTGTGTGTGTGTGTGCGCGTGTGTGTGAAAGAGAGAACTAATTAAGTCCAACAGTTTTCATCCGAGATAAGCCAAACTTAGTGGAAGTGTTGAAGGTCAACTAGTGGGTCGACGTAATGTTTTAAGAACAATAAGTCAGAGGTCAGGGTCACAGAGCCAGGTCATACATAGATTGACCCAGCAAGATCAGCTTGAACAGTTTTTACCCAATTTAGACCAAATTTGCAGGAAGGGCTGAGGACATGGTAAAAAAAAAAAAATAAGAAGAAATTGAATTTTGAGAACACTCAAAGGTCATGTTTACAGGACAAGGTCAAAGTTCTACCCGTGTGTCTGTGGGAACGAAATAACTAAATGCGTTTTGATGTGATTTGGACCCAACTTGATGGAAATGTTGATGATCAGTGAAGTGGTTGACCAGTTACCATTGATAGAAATACATCTAAGGGGATTGATAGAAATAAATCTAGAGGAAGGTCGCATGGCAAGGTCAGCTTAAAGTTTTCTCTTTTAGACCAAACTTTGCTGAAGAGTTCAGATTGTGGCAAGAATAATGGAATTCGATTTTGAGAAATTTTTGGGAAAGGTCAAATGATTGTATCAACTCAGATTTTAGAAGTCCAATTTGGACCCATGTCGGTGGAAGTTTAGAACCGGACAAGAATGAGCAAGTCAAATTGGAGAGCAATTGATCGAAGGTCAGGGTCAAAGGCAGAGTTAAATGTTTGGCCCTCAGACCTGTTGGTGGACGCGGTTGTTACACACTTTTTGTGGGCATTGTTGTTCAGCCAGCCTTTGATACATTTTTTTTTATCATATTTCTTTGTGTGAGGGTGTGAACACGGTTACTGCCCTCGTTAGTTTTTTTATAGTGAGGTTATGGAGGGAAAGCTTGTTGTTGTTGTTGGAGAGAGAGAGAGAGAGAGAGAGAGAGAGAGAGAGAGAGAGAGAGAGCACGGTAATCTCCCTCGTTACCTTATTTATAGTGCAGTTATGAAGGGGAAGATCCAGTGTGTTGTTATTGAAGAGAGAGAGAGGGAGAGAGAGAGAGAGAGAGAGAAAGAGCATGTGATAGATCTAAATAGTCAAGCTGTGTGTGTCTGTCTGTGCGTTGTTCATTTCTTTCACGAGAACAGTAATAGATATCGGCCTAATTCTATTTGCATTAGGTCGGGGTAAGTCCAGGGAGTGTCAGAAAAATACTAAACAAAAATTTTGGCGATTGCACACGACTCGACGGCGCAAAATTGTCCAAAATTACGATGCGAAAATATGCGAATATCATTTTTTTTCGACTTTATGGTTAGATTTGGTCATTGTGGGCTCAGTAGCGGTATGTAAACAAAGGTAATGGTATTTGCAAACATTTTTGTAGCGGAAAGATTATTAGTTCCGCAGATTTTTGCGAGCAAGCACTAGTATGAAATAAAAGATTGCGTTCTTATAATGTCCACGCCCGTGCACGCTCGTGTGTGTGTGTGTGTGTGTGTGTGTGTGTGTGTGTGTGTGTGTGTGTGTGTGTGTGTGTGTGTGTGTGTGTGCGCGTGCGTGCGTGCGTGCGTGAGTGAGTGAGTGTGTGCGCGCGCGCATCCTACTCATTAAAACATGGGCAATGTTTTACTGCCATTAGTATTACCTTTATGAACAATTAAAACTTGTCACATAAATGCCTTTCAGAACAACATAACTACAATTTTGTTCCGCAAAATATTAATCCAGAGCGTTTTTAATTTCGTATGTATAAAAGATGACAAAATTGTTACAGTGATGGAAGAGTTAACATTTTCGTTACAGGACACTTTCTATATCCTATTCTCGTCATCCAACAGCCAATATTTATTCATTTACGGCGTTATATATATATATATATATATATATATTTATTTATTTATTTATTTTATTTATAGCTTATGTGTAACTGTAGTGAAAACGTCAGGATCTCAATTAACCCCTACAGTAAGATGACTGATTATATATATAATTACTGTGGCTCTCCTCCGACGACCTTTTTTGATGAGTTACCTCTAGGTGAAGGACTTTTAATCTATCTACATGTACATGTACCGAGGTGGGTTTCTCTCGGCTGAATGAAATCGTGTGACGTTAGCAGAAGTATAGACTAATATGTGGAATATGTGGTTTTCATTTCCCTGCCACAACTTTGACCTAGCCTGTGGTGTTTATTTACTTTTCTTTCCTCCTCCTCCTCCCCCCCTCTCCCCCTCCTTATTATTATTATTATTATTATTATTATTATTATTATTGTTATTATTATTATTATTATTGTTATTATTATTAGTAGTAGTAGCAGCAGCAGCAACAGTAGTATCATCATTCTTCTTTTCCTCCTCCTCCCCCTTCTCCTCCCTCCACTGCGATGGGTTTGTGTGTGTTGAGTTGAATCATTGCCGTAATTTAATACAGGGTTCGCATTTCGCCATCAGAGAGGGAGAAAAAAAAAATGGAGTGAAGACGTTAATGGTGAAACTTTGAATTACATACTAGTCCCGTCTGTATTACCCCTTTCATGGTCCAGGCAACTCTAGCATCTTTTTCCAGCTGACACTAGACGATCATATTCAGCTGAGAGTTAATGGTAGGAGTTTGAGAGCGTTAACGTGCATTACCTCCTGCTGTGGTTTATCTTAGCTAAAAGGAAAGAGTGAATGGTTTAGTAGTTGTTTTGGTACGACTCTTAATTAACTGAGAGAGAGAGAGGGGGGGGGGAGTATATGTGATGGAAAAACGAGAAACAGGTTGAGAGGTTGTTTGAGTGTGTGTGTGTGTATGTGTGTGTGTGTAATTCACCGGGTCGGTCAGGATCACTTGATGGTCGTGATCGTCAGCTTTTACCCTCCCGGAAGGGAGCTGAGAGCTCATATAGTCCGATCTAAGGGCAAGGCTGTGACCTTCACACAAGCACACACCCGTCCCCTTGCTCGAGGGGGACAGTAACCACCCACTTCGTCAGTGAAACTTTTCGCAACCTGAGCGAGGCGCGAACTCCCGTCCACCAGTTGGCAAGCGAGAACGTTACCACTGCACCAGCGAGCGGTGTGAGAGAGAGAGAGAGAGAGAGAGAGAGAGAGAGAGAGATAATAATAATAATTGTTATTATTATTATGATGATGATGATGATGATGATGATAACTAGAGGGGCACTCAGTGGAGCGCATGTCTCCGACAAGGGCAACGTAATTTCCAAACCACTCTTCATAATGGGTTAGGTTTTCTCATCACTGATTAGGGTTTCGCAAAAAGTGTTTTCCGGATCCAAAATCTGTAACACGATACGGATCGGTCCAAAAAGTTACTTGATTGTTCCCTGGGACATGGGCTGTCTACCCGCCAAATTCGGTCCAAATCCCTTTTAGTTTTTGAGTAGTCCTGCTAACAGACATATAAACAAACATACAGACAGGGGAAAACATACTCTCCTTATCCGAGAGAATAATAATGATGATGATGATGATAATGATAATAATAATAATAATAATTATTATTATTATTATTATTATTATTACCATTACAGTATTATGATTAATGATGATGATAATGATTATGATAATAATAATAATAATAATAATAATAATGATAATAATAAAAATAAATGATTTTTTCGAGAGATGTCAGCCTTCCGTATGAAAGTGTACAGGCTGGGGGAGGTCACATAAAAAATCTATCTATCTATCTATTGCCAGACGCCTCAATCCCGTTTGGGGTGGCCACAAACAAATCGCCTCCAAGTCGCCCTGTCCCCCGCCATTTCACTGCCCTGCTCCCAACTCACACCCCCCTCTCTCATATACCTCTCCACCCCATCCCTCCATCTCATCCTCGGCCTCCCCCTCCCTCTTCCCCCCTCCACCTCACTCACATACACTCTCTTCGTCAGTCTTTCACCCTCCATCCTCTCCACATGGCTAAACCACCTCAGTGTGTTCCTCATAACGCTTCCTATCACATCCACATCCACACCACAACGCTCCTTTATATCCTCATTCGTCAGCCTGTCTCTCCATGTGACTCCACAGGCTCCTCTTAAATAACTCATTTCCACTGCTCTCACTCTTGACGTGTGTCCTTCCAACAACGTCCAAGCTTCACTTCCATACGTTAGAGTTGGTATCACAATACTATCATGTAGTAACTTTTTCACTTCCATGCTCACTTCCCTGTTTCTTATCACTGCTTTCAAAGAACCAGCAACCTTTCTTCCCTGCTGTACCCTTTCAAGCACTTCACCCTCCAAACCTCCATCTTTACTCAACACACTACCCAAGTACTTAAATGTACTCACATTTTCCAATTCCTCACCATCCAACCTCGCTGTACATTCACTGACTTCACCTCTCTCAAAGACCATCGCTTTACTCTTCCCTACATTCACCTTTAGATTCCGTTTCTTACACACTCTCCCAAACTCATCCACCAAGCCTTGCAGCTCCCCTTCGTCTTCACTCAACAACACAGTATCATCTGTAAACAACAGTACAGGGAGTTTCCAAACACTATCCTCTCTCACCAGGGCCACTCCAACATCCACTACCCTACCTTGTACCTCTTTTATTACCCCATCCATGTACAGATTGAACAACCATGGCGACATGACACATCCCTGTTTCAACCCAACTTTCAAAGAGAAAAATTCACATAGTTCACCATCCACAAGCACTGCAGCCTTCGCACCATCTTACATACTCATATAAAATAATAAGACAATACTGTATTATCTTAATTACCATTAGTCTGAACGGATTATATGAAAAGGATGATGTAGGGTGGCACTGATTAGTACTGCTGTGCTATGGACATTATATACAGTGATTTAGTAATATGATGAACGAATGTAATGGGTGATGATACTGCATGACACTGAGCAGATATCCATACTTATGATACAGTATGTAATATTTCACTACGTATTATAAGGCTAATGCCACTGCATGTTTTTATTTTCTCTGTATAAAGTTGTACTGGAATGTTGTTACTGTACTACCACAAAACTGTTCCCATAATACTAAGATATTGCTGCAACACCACCATAACGCAGTAATACCATAATACATGAGAATATTTCAGTGTTAGTTGCACAAAACATCAGTGGTAATGCTTTCACATCTGACGTTAGTACAGGAAATTATTACAAGCCAGGATATAACTGAATTGCAGTGATTAATCGTAAAGCAAATGTTTATCATACAACAACGACACGGATGTCATCATACATTGTCATTTTATCATAGTCATTGTTTATCACACAAAACTTCTTCTTTGTAATTACTACTTAACGTATGTGGTTGATGGTATAGCCACTCTCATATGTAATTATAGCCAGTGTCATGCCACACCAATATATTACATAGTATTATTATGTAATTATAGTCAGCCATAGTATCCTGTCATATCATATAAAATATGGTATCATATTTATGTCTGATGGTATAGCTTAGTGTCATGTGTAATTATAGCCAATACTGATTGTATATTGCATCGTATTTCCTTGTCTTTAGCATAATTCTTAGTGTGTGTGTGTGTGTGTGTGTGTGTGTGTGTGTGTGTGTGTGTGTGTCGGGGGGGATGCTTTGGGGGGGATAGGTTCATGATGGTACCCTTGGGAGAGATTAGTCGTCAGTTGCGCCGTAATTACAAAATTTCCAATATCATGCTCAGAGAGAGAGAGAGAGAGAGAGAGAGAGAGAGAGAGAGAGAGAGAGAGCAGTTAGTGTCATTGTCTTAACTTTGTCTATAATCTGTTCACATTAACTAGGCGTAATATTGCTGTCTCTCCATCTTGAATGCTGAGTTATAGCAAGTGATCAACACTAGAATATTGTGTTAGTCACACAGAAGTGCCAGAAAAGGGATCAGGGTTGTGGAATTATTTTATTATGACAGAGTGAATGGAGTATAGTAGGTCTTAGTCTAGCCTGTTCGACTTTTGAGAGTTATTAATTATTTAGTCTTGGTCTAGTAGTCCATCTTCCCCCCTGCCTTACCCAGTGCCTGTCCCCTTGCCTTGCCGTGTACCTCATCCCTAACAATAATCTATGCCTTATTCTCAGCCTCTCCTCGCCTACCATACTCCCTGTCGTGTCCCTGCCGTCCTGCCCACCCTGCCCCATCTGCTACCACACTCTTTGCCACAACTTCATCCTAACTCCATGTTTCACTTTATGGGTCTCTGCTTCACTGCCTGCCTCCCTGCTTTACCACCGGCCTCAATTTATCACTGCTTGACACCCGGCTACATTTTTCAGGTCTTGCTTCACCCCTGCCTTCTTCCTCATCCCTGACTCAGTGCCTCACCCCTGCCTCCTAGCCACTTCCCCTGCCTCCCACCCCTGCCTCCCTTCCTCATCCCTTCCTCCCTGCCTTACTCATGCCTCCCTTCCCCTTTCCCTGCCTCCCTTCCTGACCCCCTGTCTCTCATGTCTCTCACCCTGCCTCCCTGCCTCATCCCTTCCTCTTTGCCATACCCTTTGCCTTCCTGCCTTACCTTCTGCCTTCCTGCCTTACCCCCTGCCTCCCTACTTCATTCCCTACCTCCCTTCCTCACTCCCTGCCCCCCTTTTTCATCTTTGCCTCTCTGCCTCACCCCCGTCCCTCTACTTCACCCCTGCTCTCAGCCTCGCCCCCTGCCTCCCATGTCTCACTCTGCCTCCCTACCTCACCTCTGCTTCCTTGCCTTACCCCTTATCTCCCTGGTTTACCTTCTGCCTCCTTGCCGTACTACCTGCTTCCCTGCCTCATCCCTGTCCTTCACCCCTGTGTCCTTGTCTCATCCCTGTCCCCTACCTCACTCCAGCCCCCTGCCATACCTGTGCCTCCTTGTCTCACCCCCTGCTTCACCCCTACCTCTATACTTCATCCCCGCCGAACCCCAGCCTCTCTACTTCACCCCTGCCTCACCTCCTGCTTCATTCCATGTCTCCCTGCCTCAGTTTTTATCAATTCTATCTACCTGCCTCACCGTCTGCCTGTCTTGCGGTTCCTTGCCTCACCCCTGCCTTACCCCTGCCTCACCCCTGCGTGGCTGAAATGAATGCAGCCTTTCCTAACTCTCTCTCTCTCTCTCTCTCTCTCTCTCTCTCTCTCTCTCTCTCACACACACACACACACACACACACACACACACACACACACACACACACACACACACACACACACACACACACACACACACACACACACACACACACACACACACACACACACACACACACACACACACACACACACACACACACACACACACACACACACACACTTGCTTTATCTTCCAACCAGCAGCCCTCGTTCTTATTCACCTCACTCTTTTTTGTAATATGATTTTCTTTCTCCCTTCTCTGTTTCAGACATCTCTTCTTTCTCCTCTTCTGCCTTCTCCTCTTACCTCTTTCTTCTTCTTCAACCTGATTTTTCTTTCCTCCTCTCTTGTTTTTTCACTTTTTTTCTTCCTTCCCATTTCTTTCTCTTTTTCTTCCTGTTTCCTTTTCCTCCTTTTCTTTAGTTACTTGTGCTACTTCAGCTTTCTTTTGCCACATCTTCTTTAGTTCTCCGTCTTCCTTCCTTCCTTCCTTTATTCATACATTTGATTATTCGTTTTCCGACCCTGCCTCTTCTCTTTTACTTCCTTCTTCCTTTCCTTCCTTTCTTCCTTCCTTCCTTCCTTTCTTTCCTTTCCTTCCTTCCTTCCTTCCTTCCTTCCTTTCCTTCCTTCCTTCCTTCCTTCCTTCCTTCCTTCCTTCCTTCCTTCCTTTCCTTCCTTCCTTCCTTCCTTCCTTCCTTCCTTCCTTCCTCCCTCCCTCCCTCCCTCCCTCCCTCCCTCCCTCCCTCCCTCCCTCCATCCATCCATCCTGTATTTTTTCTTCCATTTTTTCTTCATTCCATCTTTCCTTCCTCCCTCCACTTTGCATTCCCACTTTCTTTTTCTTTTTCTCTTTTCTCCCATTTCTTTCTGTCATCGTTTTCTCCTTAACATCATTTCTTCCACACTTAATTTCTCATTTACCGCACTGAGAGAGAGAGAGAGAGAGAGAGAGAGAGAGAGAGAGAGAGAGAGAGAGAGAGAGAGAGAGAGCAAAGGAATCTGTGTGGGGGAGATTTTGAATATGGAGGATTGGAGGATTGTGCCCGAGATTAAAGAGGGGAGGGAAGAGAGCCTGTACCTGGAAGAGAGGATTGGCGCGATACACAAGGCAACGCTTTATCGGTTTTAATCCTCCCAATGCCATCACGTCGCTGTTGATTCATTCTTGTAACTGACACACAAATCTTATTCAGAGTACCAGTGCCGAGGCTTTAATCCCCTCAGTACAGCTGTGTCTTTGTTGGTTTGTTTTAGTTACCGTCAGACAGTTTTATTCTGCTAATGAGGATCCTTTTGTAGTGAAGGGGTTCATTGAATACTTTGTTTAACTTATCCAGTTAGAAAATTATCTCATAACTCAAATAAAATGTTCCAGATACATATATTCATTTTATAAGACCCCCTTCATCAAACCTATCGAGAAAAAATATCTGGGACGAATATCTTTATTTAAACATTATATTCATCTTACAATTGAACTTTTGTAGGGAAGGGGTTAACTGAAAAATATCTCAGACCAATGAAGTTTGAAAACTGTTTTGTAATACGAAAGTAAATCCTGTGGCGTCGAAAATATGGTATTAATACTTACGTCGTTGTGGTTTGGTTTTGCTGGGATGTTTCTGTCCTGCTGTGGGGAGGCTTGTCTGGCCTCTCCTCCATCACCTTTTTCGTCTGTGATCCAGTTCCTCGAAGGGGAACCGGGAGGAGACTGTTAGGATCCTGGTCGGAAAGTTAGGACCGTATTTCATTTGGCATTGTAATTTTCATAGCATCTCTTCCGTAACGATTTATTTTCTCTGTTACAACTTAACCTTCGTTTGTATGCTGTGTAGATCTGTTGACTAAAGACAAAGGGAATTATTAAGGCGTAGCCTAACGTGCAAAATAAGTGGCTGCGGAAGAGGCGTCATGAGATCTCCGAGGCGTATTTTAAACAGTGGCCTCACTATAAATAGATGGAATGACAGGATGCTGTGGCAGCGGGATCTGAAGCAGGACACCTTGAAAATAGTCAAGACGGCCTGGGAAGGGGCAAGAGGCGAGATTTATCATGCTGTAAAGTTTCATGGTCGGTCTTTTAACCTCTTCCCGATGACGTGTTTTCCTCTATATTTTCCCTGTTCCCACACTCTTCTATTCAGCTCTGGATAAACTTTCGAGGTGGAGATACAGCCTTCGTTTACTCCATCGTTACAAGCTGAATAAAGCCGTTTGAAGGCAGCGAGACAGAAATGTTTATAGAGAAGATACAGCAGCTTAACCACGACTTGGATCCTCAGCAGGTATGAACAGAAACGGAACATACGAGTTATAGCAGGGAGGGCTGGAGGGAGCAGGATGGGGGAGGCGAGGGAGGGAAGCAGAAGGTGAAGGTTGGAGAGAGAGAGAGAGAGAGAGAGAGAGAGAGAGAGAGAGAGTTATTGGGAAATCGTCGAGGGAGAAATTGATTGAAAGGATGAAAGTAAGTGAATTGGAGTGGTTGGACGAGAACGAGAGGAACCGAGTGAGACCGAGTTCAAAAGGCGAGAGAGAGATAAAGAGTGGATATGAAACGGGATGAAACAGGGAGAGGAAGTGAAAGGAAGAAAAATCGGATTAAGAGGGAGAGAGGAGGATTATTGAGCTAAATGCAGTATAGATGCATTGGAGGTAATGACTGAAAGTTTGAGATGAAAGGAAGAAAATATGAGGGGGGGGGGAGATTAGTGAGCTAAATTCAGTGGTGGAAATTTGTGGTAATGAAAGAAAGTTGGACGAAAAAGAACACACGCAGAGTGCAACGCCCGCATCCACAAAAATGTCTGAGGCCCGAACATTTGACACTTCCCTCTGACTCACCGTCCGATTGTTCTCAAAATGGAATTACTTCATTCTAGCGTGACGCTTAATACTTCCTCCAACTTTGTTCCAGATCGAATCACAACTGTTTGAGTTGACTTTTCTTGTGGCTTTGACATTTGAGTTTTCCCTCTGACCTTGATCTTTGACTGATTATTTTCAAAATAGAATCTCATTATCCCCGCTTTACCCTTCACCCTTCCACAAAGAGTGATCTAAATAAAATAAAAACTGTTGTAAGTTGATCTTACCATACGACTTGACTTTTGACCTATTGTTCTCAAAACATTGCATCAGTCCTTTGGCCGATCCGCAAAACTCCCACCATTTTTTTTTTTTTTTTTTTTTCCACAGATATATAAGTCGAACATTGACCTTGCCTGGTGTTATTGACCTTGACTGATAGTTTCAAAGCTTATTTTCTTCGTTCATCTCCTACCTCTAACCCTTCCATCAAGATTTATGTCAATACGATACATACCGTTTAAGTATGTCATGTCAGGTTAACTCCGACCTAGCCTTGTGACCGTCACCATTGACCTGTTGTTAAAGAAGTAGGTCAGACCCTTGGCTGATCCCCATCATTTCCCGTAAGTCCGGACGAAATCTAATAAAAATTGCATGAATTTTGGGTTCAGAGCAAACAATATTATCCGAGCAACGGCAGTGAAAAGGTAATATTTGCAGAGCGTTACTGGGAGGAAGGAGACGGGTAGGAAAATAATATTTGACAACAGTGTGTCTGCATACTGCAGGCTATGGCACGTGGCGACACACACACACACACACACACACACACACACACACACACACACACACACACACACACACACACAACTTTGGACCAAAACTTAACACCCTCTTCAATAGTGCGAATGCGGGTATGATAGCGTAAAAGTGAATAGTGCAAGAGTCTGTGAAAGTAAGAGAACAGGAAGTAAAAATATTAACCCACTTCAGTTCGGTGATTTATTTTTCAGTTTATTCGAGCGCTCCCAAGCCGATGATATACAGTTTAGAAATCTGTCGAACTGGAGGGGTTAGATACAAGGTTCATTTACCCCTCCACTACAAGAATTCCTTACCAAGTTGAATGAAATCGTCGGGAGATAACAGGAATGTAAAAAAAGAAAGCCGTCATCGGATTGGAGAGATTAAATGGAAGTAAAAAGTTATGTTAAAGGCAAGAAGAAATAAGAGAGAAGTAGTGAGAAAGAAAAGAGCAAAACTACGTAAAGGAGAGAGAGAGAGAGAGAGAGAGAGAGACGCCTGCTATTAAATTATTTTTTAAAAAGTGAGTGGAGTCAAGTTAAGTGAATGAAAGATGCATAGGAATTAAAGCGGAGGGGAGGGGGGGGAAGCGGTGTGTGTGTGTGTGTGTGTGTGTGTGTGTGTGTGTGTGTGTGTGTGTGTGTGTGTGTGTTTTACGGAAGAGTAATATAGATACACGAACCTAACAGATCTGATTGTCCCAGCGAGGCGGTCCTATCTTGCTCTTGTTAGATCTAAGGATAGGCTATATCTTACTCCTCTGGTTCAGAACGTCTCTCATATGCGAAGAAGAATCGTCTGGAAATAGCAAAAATGTAGTGAAAAATATGTCCTTTGGCTCAAGAGGTTAAATTCGTTTACCTTTAAGTGTCTTCCTTTATAATGGTAAAGAGGAAGGTATTCTTCGTGATGTTTTTTGTTTCTAAGAGCTGGAATTAACGTACTTTTTTTTTCCTTTTAACAGGTCCCAGTTTGGTGGCGTCCCTACTCAAGTGTGGCTTCCAAAATGGCCATATCGGATGGGTGAGTATCATCACTGTTTATGGATAATGTTTCTCTTCATAAAATCTAATATTTCTTTAGTTCCGCACACTTTCATCAGGTTGTTGTAAGGATTTTATTTTCAGAGAACTGTTACTCCAAGTTGTTTCGAGTGACATTTTTCTGTTTCATCAGATACTTGAATCCTCTACTGAGACTGCGTATTACAAGTACTAGACGTTTCCCAATATTGAAGGGATTTGCCCTTTTTAAGCCACTTTGTACTTTTGTGTAGATTCTGATGTTGAAATAACCAGTCTTCATCCACTGTAATAGAATTTCTTATTTATGTATCATCTGCAAGTCTGGACATAAAATTTGACATTTATCTCGGTATTTCAATAGATAGATATATGGAAAGAATAATAGACAGATTTATGTAATATATATGAATTACGGGAACTCAGTGTCAGCGATCACGAGGCACTGCACCAATAAGTGGCAGTCTTTATGAAGATTTACCGCCGAACCAGTTGGTAAGAATCACCATTCACTGCCACTTGGCTTAGTTTTGGCCTACGTATTTCCATTGATTTATACATTACCATTTTTCATCATTCTTTTCGTGTGAGGTAGTTTAACAGAAACTACCGTAGTGACTGCTGTAGTGTGATCGTGTTTTGTATCTGAAGAACATTATCGAACTCTGCCAATAGTTTTATTGATCAGCTATGCTATGATTTTTGTGCCATTTTATCCATTTAACAGTCAGCATCTTATGACTCAGTTTCAGCTAAATATATTCATCTGGTGCTAACTGGAATAGAATTCTAGAATTGTCCTAACCATGAAAGGATTAATGATGCCATCATTAACACTGAAGCATATGTGACTCACTCTTAGATGAACAGAGCTGTCTGGCGTTGACTGGAATAATATAGATACTAACTGACGAAATGGTGTGTGATTTACTGATAGGTTTGGCACACTGCATTTGAAAGACTGAGGCTGATAACAGTGCGAGAGAAAGACTAAGGGAGACAGTTCCAGAGTTGACCAATTGCATACATGGAAGATTGAGAGTATTGGCTGACTTTTTAGACAAATTGACAGAAAAAAAGTGAGCGTGTGTTGACAGACGGGTGCTGCATGCCCGCCGTAACGTCGGAGTGATGGAAACAGTTCAGATTTGTGGTCGGAGAGAGAGAAGGGGGGGAGGGAGAGAGAAAAAAAACTATTAGTAGTCATACGTTTTTTCAGGCCCGTGATGCAAATCCTGATGAAGTGGCATGTGGGTGCGGGATCGGGGACGAAAGAATGAACTGGAAGACGAGATGAAGGAGAGAGACGAGAGGGGAGAGGGAATGGAGAGAGGAAGTGAGAGGAGAAAAAAATACAACAGGGGGAGAAAGGTAAATATACAAGGACCGAAGTTTTGTACAGGGTGAGAAAGTAGAAGAGGGGAGAGTGAGAAAGCAAAAAAAAAGAGAAAGTGAAAGAGAATCAGACTGGGGAGTTGGGTGGCGAGGTTTTTTCCAATAGTGTCTTGTCCACGTAAATTAAATTCTCTCGCTGTCCTTCAAAAAAAGATAGTATTTGTTGCTTCTGCTTCCACCACCACACCTGCCACAATTGCATCTACCACCACACTACCACAGCTACCACAGTTACATCTACCATCTCCTCTACCGCATTGTCCACCACTGCTATCAGCGATTCCGACCACTATTACTATCATGATTCTCAGAACAACCACCATCGTCGCACCACTGCCACAGTTGCATCTATCGCCATTACCGCAGTTGTAACTACCAGCACAACCACATCTACCACAATTGCATTTACCATCACCACCTCCACCACAACTGCTAATTTTGCATCTGCCGCGTCCACCACAACTGTTTCTATAAAAGTGTCTACCGCCACCACAACTGTTACAATTGCATCAACTTCCAGTCCCATGAGCACAGTTACCACAGTTGCATCTGCCACTACTACCACAGTTGCATCTACCCTCACTATTACAACTAACACGATTACATCTACCACCACGGGCCAGGACTGTTATGACAGCCATAACACCCGTCATCATTATCACACCTACTTCCACGACCACTCTGAAGAGCACTACTACAGTTACTGGAATTGCATCAACCACCCCCACCAATACCACACCTACCACAGGTATTGCTACTTAATATAGTCACAGCTGTCACGCCTACCACCACCACCACCACCACAATGATTTCTGTTACCTCAACTATCACAGCTATTACCACTACCACAGCTACCACAGTTACAAATACCATAACTATTTCTTCTTTTGTACCTATTCACTGCTACCAGTACTACCATGATTATTTAGTATACTATAATCCTGTGTGTGTGTGTGTGTGTGTGTGTGTGTGTGTGTGTGTGTGTGTGTGTGTGTGTGTGTGTGTGTGTGTGTGTGCAGCCAAAATTGGAAATAGGGTGTTGATGAAACTTGACAGGATGGTTAGGATCCCAGATGGGCTAGTTTCAATTTCATGTTGATTGATATTTCATGAGGGGATGTTTTTGCCGCTAATATATAATTGTCCCCATTGGTGTTACAATACCCGCACGTAGGAGAGGCGGCGGGGGATTTCCGTGGAGTTTCATCTGTCTTTGCACAGAGAGAGAGAGAGAGAGAGAGAGAGAGAGAGAGAGTCCAACTACACTCCTTTGTCTCGTGCTTCACTGATGCACGAACAGTTTTATTCAGCAGAAAATGGTTGTACCTGTGATGGTAATGGTGGTGGTGGTGGTGTTAATGGTAGGTGTGGTGGTGGTGGTGGTGTTGATGGTAGGTGTGGTGGTGGTGTTGATAGTAGGTGTTGTGGTGGTGGTGGTGGTGTTGATGGTAGGTGTGGTGGTGGTAGTGGTGGTGGTGTTGATGGTAGGTGTGGTGGTGATGTTGATGGTAGGTGTGGTGGTGGTGGTGGTGATAGTAGGTGTGGTGGTGGTGTTGATAGTAGGTGTGGTGGTGGTGGTGGTGGTGGTGATGGTGCTGATGGTAGGTGTGGTGGTGGTGGTGGTGTTGATGGTAGGTGTGGTGGTGCTGGTGGTGTTGATAGGACTGTAGGTGTGGTGGTGGTGGTGGTGGTGGTGGTGATGGTAGGTGTGGTGGTGGTGGTGATGGTGTTGATGGTAGGTGTGGTGGTGGTGGTGGTGTTGATAGTAGGTGTGGTGGTGGTGGTGGTGGTAGGTGTGGTGGTGGTGGTGGTGGTGGTGGTGTTGATGGTAGGTGTGGTGGTGGTGGTGGTGTTGATGGTAGGTGTGGTGGTGGTGGTGGTGTTGATAGTAGGTGTGGTGTTGATGGTAGGTGTGGTGATGGTAGGTGTGGTGGTGGTGGTGGTGTTGATGGTAGGTGTGGTGGTGATGGTGGTGGTGTTGATGGTAGGTGTGGTGGTGGTGGTGTTGATGGTAGGTGTGGTGGTGGTGTTAAGAAACGGCTCTCATTTGGACAAGTGCTTGCTCCAAAGCGAAGCGTGTTCAGAGACGGCTCTGATTTGGATAAATGATTAGCCTAGCTGTCCGATAGGGCCGCGAGCCTCATGTCAAACAATTACTGCGACAGCTTGTACTGCCACACCTACCACTACTATTACTTTGCCACAGCTACCATGCGTTAGTACTCAAACTTCCTCTACTGTACAACCATAACTACCAGTGCTACCACCAGAGCACTGGGAAGGGTTAGTGTTGGATCCGCCGGCGAATATGTAAGGGGCTGTCTGTGTCCGTACTATAGCCTGGCCAGCATCGGTCCTGGCTGTGCATGTTCTTGATCTACGGTAAAATCGTAGGGAAGTGTAGGAGGCAAAGATATTTTGCTTCGTATGGCCATATGTCATCATGCTACGATGAAAAAGCTGTCAAAATAGGTGATGTGGCAATTTCTAGTTATGAATCTCTGTCAGTGCTGCCATAATGAACTACATTAATTTGTTATTTACACTTGTCATTAGCCTATACGAACTGTTATCAAAGGAGGGACGTGGTTGAATGGCTCTAAGCTTCGCTGAAAAGTGCTATCGACAGAGAGGGTTTGCGTAAATATAACGTTTTAGGTATGTATTTATTGATATAATATTTGACGGCAGAAAAGAGAAGGAAATTACAAGTCAGGAGAACAATATACAGATATGAGGAGCAAAGTTAATAGATTAAATAACCGAAATTTTGAGCCAAAAACGATTCCTATAATCTGCCTCATTTGCAACTGAGATGCAACGTTTTCTCTTCCAACCTGGACGACCACCACTCCTGTAACGACGATTTTAATTGAGCATAGTTCATCTCGGTAGGACTAGCAGTAGTAATTCATGACTGGAATGTACCATCTTCACATTTTCAGCACCTTTCCTTAATACATTATACAGTAAACCGTACCAAGCGACATATTGTGGCCTTCGACACTTTCCCATTTTGGAGAGCAAACAGAACGTGACAAACGCCAGGTGGCAGCATTCCCACACACTTTAAGTTATTCTCCCAGGCAATAGGAAGTGAAATATTGTCCTTGTTACATTTTATTATCGTTGGCACAACAACTACCATTCACAGTTATATCATCGTCATCATCATCATCATCATCCTTTCCCACCCTAGGGCAGGGTGAGGAGTAGCAACGTCCAGACAGCCCAAGTTTGCCCAATCCAATGGGCTACGCTTCCATTCACTCATCATTCAAGCCCCCTGAATCCTGGCTCTATCTGATACGCCAAAAACTTTCATCACATTCTGTAGCTTCACATAAACGTATCCGATAGAGTCAGTCCGACGCTGTCACATTAAAAGGGGTACCAAATCCCTGATCATGCACTTCTTCTCACAACATTCATCCAGCCAGCTCAATCTCTTCTCAGTCTCTTAGCCTCACCGATTTCCATACCTCTTCTTCACGCACCCATCCACCATATTCCTCCACCTTCTCCTTGACCTACCTCGCCTCCTCCCTCCAAATTCGCACAGACATGCCTTTTTCACCACTCTGTTGTTATCCATTTTCTCCACAAAACCATACCATCACAGTACACTCCCTTCGATTCTGGTGTCTACAGACTTTCTCACTCCCCATCTTTCACGAATCACCTTATTTCGTATCCTATCCACTCGCAGTACTCCACATACATTCCTCAGCAGTCCCATCTCCACTGCTCTCACTCTTGATTTTTCATTTTTATGCCACACCATAGTCTCACATCCATATGTTCAAGTTGGCACTTCATGTAAGCCACATGCAGCTAAGCTGCAACACTCAAGCCTCTGTTTCTTATCAAGACCCTCATAGCACCAGCTACTTTCCTTCCTTGTATCACTCTACTTTCCACTTCTTTTGCACATTTTCCTCCCTCTTGTATCATTGTCCCCAGGTATTTGAACTCTCACCAGTTCCAGTCTCTCTCGATTCACTGTAACATCACGCTAGGAGTCACCTTTTCTCTCGACTGCCATCATTTTACTCTTTTCTATATTTACTCTCAAGGCACGACGCTCGCAGACATCAGCAAAACTCTTCACTAGTCTACTAAGTTCTTGTCCGGTATTTGTAAGTAGCACTGCATCATCAGCATGCAACAAATTTGAGATATTCCATCCATCACCATTCATCACCAAAGCCATCCCTCTCTCCATTACTCCTGTTTTTTACTTCTCTCATTACCCCATCCATATTTATATATTGAACAACCATGGGAACATCACACAATCTTGTCGCATGCCATATTGATCGTGAACCATGCATTTAGATGCCCATTTACCCTTACACATTGGTCACTACCATCATAAAAGCTCTTGACGGCACCTAGCAGCGTACCATTACACTGTACATACGCAAAACCTTCCGCAATCCTTCTCTGTTTACTTTGTCGTATGCTTTATCCAGATCCATAAATGCCATAAACACGATACAGTCCTTCTTACAAGCCTTCTTCACTATCTGTCTCACTGCAGATATTTGAACCACACATCCTTTGTCACTCCTAAGGCCACCCTGTTCACCACTCACTAGGACTTCTGATATCTCTTCTTACTTTCTCTATAATAATTCTTCCATATACCTTCCCTACAACACACAGCAAACTTATGCCACGATAATTCTTGCACTCACTTTATTTTTGTGCAGGGGTACAATCACAGCCTTTTTCCACTCTGCTGGGACAGTTTCACTCATCCATGCCTTCTTACATATCTCCAGCAAGCACATCATTCCTCTCTGTCCACTACACTTAATCATCTCTGCATGCACCTCATCAACCCCAGCTGCATTCCCAAATTTCAGCCGCTTCACGTTGTTCTTCATCTGTGCGAGTATCACGGTTCCAGGCACTGCATTCCTTCTCTGCACACCCCCAAAACCAATTATGTTCACAGCCGCTCTGCTTTCTCTCTACTCCCATTCATCAGGCTTTCAAAATATTCTTTCTCTCTGGTCCTTGCTTCATCCCCATGGGTTAATAATGTGTCACTTACATCTTTCACACTTTCACATATCTTTCCGCTGTCATTTACATTTCCGCACCTCTTTCTAGAATAACTTCCTATTTTCAGAGTAATTTGCATTCAGTTTTCTTCCTAGATCATCTTTTACCTCCTTTTTCCTCTTCACTAGTGTCTTTACCCTCTTCTTGCTCTCCGTGTATAATCTATAATCACCAACACTACCAAACTGCTACCAGTTCCACAACTTCCGTTAGGCCTGCAGTTAAAACTAATACTTGCACCCCCATCACAAGTAGCGCAGTTACTTCCACCATCAAAAATACCGCCTATTCTGTTATCATATCTACCACAGATACTAGCTCCGACAAGTATCACCACTTCCACCATTGTAACTACCACGACAACCGCCCTACAATCGCCGCCGCCGCCGCCGCCATATCAATATCAGTCTGAAACAGTGACCTGGAGGACGAGGGCCTGTTCCATCTTTCTCCACTTGAACAAATTGGGTGTTACCTGGTCCATCGAGTCCCAGCAAATATCCGAGTTTCATCTCTCCTCCCTCTGTCTCTTCCTCACGCTCGGTCTCTGGTTTTCCACAGATATTCCCTAGGTGTGCTTGCGTTGTCTCTTACAGGAGGTCTGAGCTGCATCTATCCATTAATACTGTTTAGTGAGGGCAATAAAGGCCTCTTATTTCGTCAGTTCGTGTATCTATAAAACTCCTCTTCCCTCGCCATGTGATATATACGAGTGTATATATATATATATATATATATATATATATATATATATATGGGATATCCCATTGAGAACCGCAGTCAGCTATACAACACTTGGATTTAAAGGTCCAAAGTGTCACCGTGCCCTTTAAATTTCGCGGTCTTGTCGGTGTTTACATCTGCTCCATTCCGTGTTCCCGCGACTTGCACTAGCCTGGGACGGGAGAGACGCGGAATACCAGCTGTTGTCATGGCGTCACTTCATGTGCGTGGGCCAGGAATATTTACCTTTAAAACGACTTAAGTACAGCTCCTGCAGCTTCATTACTGTGTGAGAGATATTACATTAACTAGCCTGACATTATTTGTGGGACTGTCAGTAAAAATTTTGAAAAGATAGGGCATTAATGGGCAGAAATTTCCTTGGCATGGTGAAGCCTTCATGAATGAGTGCAGAATTGTTTACATTAGGTCTACGGGTGATCATTTTTCAGTCGCTTTACCATATTTCACAATTAACTATACGTAAACAGAAATTAACGGATGAGAACTAATATAGTACTGCACATAAACACTTCCTAGGAGTTATAAGGGATTATCGTCAATGTTTGGTAACGCCAATGATTTAATTTAGCCCGAAAAAGTTACCGTGTCATAAGCTTGGTCAGGCAGGACAGTAGGATTGCATGTACTTGCCTTTAGATAGATCCACGTGTGGTTTTATTTTTGTTTAACTATGTTTAACTAATTCGTGCTACATATCCATGGTCTTTGGTTGAGTACTAGATTGTGGGGATTATCATTGATAAATGCTGTGTTTGTATTTCCCACACAAGTGATTTTTTTTATTTTTTTGAAGATTAGTTTTTGTTTCCCACACAAGAATGAAAGTTTTTTTTTTTTGTCTTGTGAATAGCATTAGTTTTTATTTCCCACAAGAATGAAAGTTTTTTTTTCTTTTGCCTTGTGAATAACATTAGTTTTTTTTCCCACACAAGAAAGTTATTATTATTTTTTTTTTTTTGTCTTGTGAATAAGATTAGTTTTTATATATTTCCAACACAATATTTTTTTTTTTTTTTTTTTAAGAAACTTAGGTCTACACTAGCATGCTCTTTGGTAGAGTACTAGATTGTGGGGAGTCAGTTATCATTGGTAACTGCCCTATTATGTGTTCATTTCCCAAACAAGAATGAAAGTTTTTTTTTTTTTTTTTTTTTTTTTTTTTTTTTTTTTTTTGTGAAGATTAGGTTCACAGTAGCGTACTTTTTCATAGAATACTAGATTATAGGGAGTCAAATTAGCATTGATAACTGCTCTGTTGTGTTTTTATTTCCCACACAAGAATGAAATGTCATATATATATACCGTGTATATATATATATATATATATATATAGTTTTTGTCTATATTAGGTCTGCAGTAGTAATTACTCTGTACAAATTTATGAGGCCTCATGGACTCTGATATATATATATATATATATATATATATATATATATAAGTAATCCCTCCAATATCTGGACGCCCATTTTCCGGACATCCCCAATAACCGGACATTTTCGTCCCTGGATCGAATATTCCCAAAAAAAAAAAAAAAAAAAAAATCCGACTTTTTCCTGCCCATAATTTGAAGTTGGCGCGGGAGGTGTGGGCGAGCTGTGTTTTGGTGTGTTGTTCCGCTGACATCCGCTAGAGCGCCCCTGCATCCTCCCCACTTACCGCCCGTCTCTTGTTGTGTGTAAACGCTCGTCGTCATGGCTGCCCATGTGCTCGCTTTTGTGGTGGTGCCTTACCTGCTGCAGGCTCTCCTGCTGCTCTCGTGCCTCTCCTTCATGTGTGTGATGATGGCCCCGCCGCCTGAGAAGAGGAAGAGAGTGGTTTTGACTCTGGAGAAGAAGAGGGAGATATTGGACAAGGTGGATGCGGGATGGTCTACCTCACCTATCCTCCGTGAATTCAACCTGGCCCGGTCTACTGTACTTTGTTTGATATCAAAAGCTCCCATGACAAACTCATGCAGTATACAACTGACTTCTCGTTGAAAAGCAAACGCAACGTGGAGAGGAAGGTGATGTATACTCCCAAGTATGCAGAAGTCGACCGCTCTACATTGATTTGGTATCGACAGCAACGAGCTGCTGGTGTGATGGTGCGTGGCACGGAGCTGAAGGCTGCTGCTGAGAAGTTCGCAAGGCTTCACGACGCCCTAGACTTCAAGGCATCCGAAGGTTGGCTCTTCGTGTTCAAGTTACGACATGGCCTTACCAACCGTAAGTCTCATGGCGAAGCTTTGGACGCCAATGAGGATGGAGTTGACAAGTTTTGGCACAAGGTGAAGGGATTGATTGACAGAGAGGGCCTAACTCTTGGTCAGGTCTACAGTTCTGACGAAACTGGCTTATTCTGTCACTTTTTGCCTACAAACACTCTAGCCGAGGGGACGGAGAAGCGTGTACCTGGGCGCAAGCTCTGCAAGCAACGGATATCTGCTTTGTGTTGTGCCAATGCTAACGCCATGCACCGTCTCAAGCCTGTTATTGTTGGCCATGCAAAGCAGCCTCGGTGTCTTCGTGGGGTGATGGATGTCCTTCCTGTTGTCTGGTACCATTCTTTGAAGGTATGGTTCACAGCCCAGATCTTCAAAGACTGGTTCCACCGCCATTTCATCAAGGAGGTCATCCATTATCAGACGCAGAAACTGGGAATCCCATGTGACCAGGTAAAGGCCCTCCTTCTCCTCGACAGTGCACCTGCCCACCCGTGCGACAAGGAGTTGGTGGCTGAGAATGGGCGCATTAGGTGCATGTTTCTGCCACCTAATACTACTGCTCTCATCCAACCAATGGACCAAGGAATGATCGCGGCAACGAAGAGGCTTTACCGGCGGAAGTTCCTGGACGAGGTGATGGTTGTCTTCGAGGACGAGGACGAGCGCAGGGAGGGACGGGACACGCGAGGCCAGCGGTCTTTGGAAAACCTTCGCTGCTACAACATCAAGTCTGCCATCTACAACTGGGCCAAGTGCATGGAAGGAAATCCCTGTCAAGACTCTAGAAAGTGGTTGGTCTTGTCTGCTTCTTGGAATGGATGTGGAGCACGATTTCCTAGGTTTTGACGTGGGTGACTTCCATGCACGTCTACGTGCGCATGGCAGCGATGTTGATGTGGACGAAGTGCGTAAGTGGTTGGATGACGACGAGGGCGATCTTGGGTATCAGACCATGTCTGATATCGAGATCGCATCTTCAGTTGCGGGTGTCGGTACCCACCTTGAAGATTCCCACGAGGACGGCGATGATGATGCGGACTCCTCTCAGCGTGACACTACTCCAGCCATCCCCAAGCTGGGCGCACTCCGCGAACACCTAGAGCTCGTTCTGGACTACCTGGAGCACCCGGACTGCGACAGGGAGATGAGGCCCTTGGGACTTGTGGAGGAAGTGCGCGCTTTCAAGCAGCGCATCATTAATCGTCAAAATCGTCGTTCCTTGCGTCAATCAACAATTGACAGCTTTTTCAGGCCCGTGACCCCTGCTGTGCCCAGCCCTGGCTCCACTCTGTTGCCTCCCCAAGACAGGCCCTTATGCTCCGAGCCACAGCCCAGCACATCAGGCATGGTGGAGTCACAACTCGACGTGAGTTTGCGCCTCTCTTCAGAGTCGTCTGCAGTGGTTACGCCATCACCACGACCCAGCAACGCACCCCTAGGTCACCTGCATGTGCTACTCTCAGACTCTGACTGTGATTAGACGCCAAGAACTCCACTAGACCACACAGGAATTTACAGTGTTGTGCAGTGAAAAAAACAGTGTATAGTGTTAAGGATTTAGAGTTGTGAGTGAAAAGACAAAAATTTAATGGACTGTAAATGTAATGTAGATTCACTTGAGTGTGTTTTGTTTAGAAAATGGTTTTGAGAGTGGAAAGACTTAATCCGCCCCATCCTGACGTTTTCTGGGCAGTGGTACGCCCCAGTCCCAACATTTTTGGACTTTTTTTTTTTTTTTGCTCAAACATCCGCTTTTGGTGAGAAACATCGAAAATTCATAGAGAAATCACTCACCTGAGGTTTAAAATACTCGATCTAGGTACGAGTACCTCCTTACCTGACTGGGTTTTCTAACAGGCTTGCACCAAAGAAAATGAGTTCTATGGGAGGGTAACTATTTTATCCATTCAAACAGTATATATTTATTTACTTGGTACGAATTTATGTGTAGTACAAGAGTATATTGGTTTTCAAACAGTAATATAGGCATTATGAGCATTGTTTCACTCACTAACTCATCACCATTCGTTACCTTTTTTTCCCACATTACCTGATCATCATTTCTGACTGTTTCTTCCTCTAATGCTATGTAAACTTTGTCCTCCACATTGTCATCGATTTGGGAATCACTCTGGCCCTGAATGTCTTTATTGGCCAGGTCACTGGTAACAGGTGAATTGCTGGGACAGTGGCATGCAGGGGGGGGGGGAAGAGGTTATGCGGTGTAAGGCATTGTCCCTGCTTGGCATCTTGTAGAGGAATAGAGGAAGGTGTCCAGTGTATACGTGCCAAAAATCACTCGCGAAATCACTCGTGAAAATTGAAAATTGTGCAAATTAGGGACCTTGCAATGTTGCCGCATTAATTCACGTCTCCGGGATATGAGTGCACATCATGTGAAGACGTGAATTCACGTCTCCGGGACGCGGCGGGTTAAAGTGCAGAGTGCAACACTTATTTCATTAAGGTACAATGGAGCGCAAGTAAGACAAGAGTGCGCAGTGTTGAGAAAATGGAATTCTGAGTGCAAATGACTAAGTTCTGTGCAAGACTTCATGAATAGTGTACTGCAAGTGCTTCAGGAACTCCTTACTGTCAGAGTCTGAGAGGAGGCGGGTTATTCATTGAGATGGCCAGGGACTTGCTGTAAGTACCGAGAATGTTTCATATTGTACTGTACTGTTTTTTCCATACTTACCTCTAACACCTCATTTCACTCTTTTATGCGAAGGCTGCAGTGCGTGTAGATGGTTAACTAAGTGAATTTTTCTCTTTGAAAGTTGGGTTGAAACAGGGATGTGTCATGTCTCCTTGGTTGTTCAATCTGTACATGGATGGGGTAATAAAAGAGGTACAAGGTAGGGTAGTGGATGTTGGAGTGGCCCTGGTGAGAGAGGATAGTGTTTGGAAACTCCCTGTACTGTTGTTTGCAGATGATACTGTGTTGTTGAGTGATGACGAAGGGGAGCTGCAAGGCTTGATGGATGAGTTTGGGAGAGTAGGAAACGGAATCTAAAGGTGAATGTAGGGAAGAGTAAAGTGATGGTCTTTGAGAGAAGTGAAGTCAGTGAATGTACAGCGAGGTTGGATGATGAGGAATTGGAAAATGTGAGTACGTTTAAGTACTTGGGTAGTGTGATGAGTAAGGATGGAGGTTTGGAGGGTGAAGTGCTTGAAAGGGTACAGCAGGGAAGAAAGGTTGCTGGTTCTTTGAAAGCAGTGATAAGAAACAGGGAAGTGAGCATGAAAGAGAAAAAGTTACTACATGACAGTATTGTGATACCAACTCTAACGTATGGAAGTGAAGCTTGAACGTTGTTGGAAGGACACAAGTCAAGAGTGAGAGCAGTGGAAATGAGTTATTTAAGGGGAGCCTGTGGAGTCACATGGAGAGACAGGCTGACGAATGAGGATATAAAGGAGCGTTGTGGTGTGGATGTGGATGTGATAGGAAGCATTATGAGGAACACACTGAGGTGGTTTGGCCATGTGGAGAGGATGGAGGGTGAAAGACTGACGAAGAGAGTGTATGTGAGTGAGGTGGAGGGGGGAAGAGGGAGGGGGAGGCCGAGGATGAGATGGAGGGATGGGGTGGAGAGGTATATGAGAGAGGGGGGTGTGAGTTGGGAGCAGGGCAGTGAAATGGCGGGGGACAGGGCGACTTGGAGGCGATTTGTTTGTGGCCACCCCAAACGAGATTGAGGCGTCTGGCAATAGATAGATAGATAGATGTCCCTTATTGGTGTGAATAGTGTCTTAGGTGTTATGCATGTGCAGTAGGGAGGTGTTTTTCTGAGTTAGGCTAGGTTAGGGTCCATAACTACTAGTCCAGGAGACAGGGACTTGTTGTACGTACCCAGAATGTTTAATATTGTATAAACCTACCTCAAAAACCTCATTTTATGGTTCTTTTGCATTTATTTCAGTCTTTTATGTCCCTTATTGGTGTGATTTGGGTCTTAAATAGGTGCTATGCATGTCCAGAGGGAGTTGTATAGGTGTTTTTGTGAGTTAGGGCCCATAAGTACAAGTCCAGAAGGCTGGGGCCCAATATCTGAACGGGATCAGTATTTGGACTGGCCGTTGGCTCTATTACATCGGATATTGGAGGGATTGCTGTATATATATAGATAGATAGATAGATTTTTTAAAAATATATATATACACGAGGTGCTTCCCAAATGTTCCAGTAATTTGAATATTGTAGGAAAATAAATTACCCTACCTCCTACTTCTCACTGTCGCCTTCGATGTACGGTAGTCTCCTTGAGCATGTATACAGTGGTCCCAGCGTTTTTTCCACGAGTCCATGCATTCCTGGAAGGCTTCAGGCGTGATGGTCTTGAGCACCTCCTGCAATTCTGTCTGGATCTCAATCGAGTTAAATCGACGCCCGTAATTTCAGCTTGGGAAACAGGAAGAAGTCGCAGGGGACAAGGTCAGGTGAATAGGGTGGGTGGGGAATGACTACCTTGTTAGTGGAAGCCAGGAACTGCCGAACAGCAACTGATGTGTGGGCAGGGACGTTGTCATGATGCAGGACCCAATCCTTGCTCTTCCACTGTTCTGGACGTTTGGAGCTGATGTTCTCCCACAGACGCTGCAAAACTTCACAGTGAAACTTTCTGCTGACAGATTGACCGGGTGGGCCGAATTCCTTGTGAACAATCCCTTGGATATCGAAGAAAACAATCAACATCGACCTGACATTGCTGCGCTGTTGGTCTGCCATTGCAAAACTGCCAAACCACCTACACACCATGTTACAATAGTAAGCATAGCTCAATAACACGTCCGCTCACAGCCACGGCCGGGGCCACATTGACGCACAGGGGGTGCTGCTGACTCCTCCTGTTGGCAAAAGGCAAAACTGCAAACGGTTGGCTCCCTCGGATCAAATTACTGGAACTTTTGGGTAGCACCACGTATATAGTCTTTCTGTTTCGGAACCACAATGTAGAAAGCGAGCTCATTGACTGTATTAACCCGCGGCGTCCCGTTGACGTTCTTTAACGTCCACACGTTTTGTCACTGCCAATCCCGTTGACGTACATAAACGCGAAAAAATTGCAAGGTCCCTAATTTGCACAATTTTCAATTTTCGCGAGTCATTTTTAGTACGTATACACGTGACACCTTCCTCAACAAGATGCCAGGCAGGGACAATGCCTTACCCAGCATGACGACCTCCCCCCCTGCATGCCATTGTCTCAGCAATTCACCTGTTATCAGTGACCTGGCCAGTATAGCCATGTCATGCCACGGTACGAAATTCAGGGCCAGAGTGATTCCCCAATCATTGACAATGTGGAGGACAAACTTTACATAGCATTAGAGGAAGAAACAGTTAGAAATGATGATCAGGTAATGTGGCAAAAAAAGGTCAGGTATTAGTGGGTGAAACAATGCTTATAATGCCTATATTACTGCTTGAAAACCAATATACTCTCGTACTACATATAAATTCGTACCAAGTAAATAAATAAATACCGTTTATGAGTGGTGTGAAATAGTTATCCTCCCATAGAACTCGTTTTCTTTGGTGCCAGCCTGATAGAAAACCCAGTAAGGTAAGGAGGTACTCCTACCTGTAATGAGTATTTTAAACCTCAGGTGAGCGATTTCTCTATGAATTTTCGATGTTTCTCACCAAAAGCGATGGTTTGAGCCAAAAAAAAATTTTCCTATAATGGTCGGGATTGGGGGGAGTCAGTGGTGGAAAAGTGGTCGGGATGGGGCGGGTTAATTTCTTTTTAGACAGAAAAATATTTAGTCTTTATGTTATTTACCGAAGCCCTCCTTCCCTAACCTATTAGCCCGTTAATTTCCCTGCCCTTAACTGTAACTGTCTGATCAGCCTGTTCTAGTTTATATATTTTCCTCAGCGTACCGAACTTAATACATAGACTTGTTTGTACTAGAGGGGCCTAAGCGTGTCAGTTAAACACAACTTTCGTTTATTCTTATGCATCATTCAGTCTACCTAAAGACTCCGTACTCACTTCACCCATCATCTATTGTACTTCCTCCCGGATTCACTGAAAGATTTATACCTCGGGGGAACCAAAGATTGTTCAGTCGTTCACCATCTGTGTTAACTCTTTTGCCATTCCAATCTGTATTACTGGATACGACCTCTAGTCATGAAGTGCATAACGTGGGCGAAATTACCGGTATGACCCTGTGTGTAACACGTCTCATTATTGGTACCGTATGTGTTAGTTAGCCTTACAGACTATGAATGTACTAACACCATTACTATTGTTGTTGTTGAGCTATACTCTCTTCATTTAATTAGGCATAAATTTGTCATCTCTCCATCTTCAGTGCTGAGCAGTTATATAATACGTGAGGTCAGCACTAGAATAGGTCTCTAGTCACGAAGAAGTGAAAAAAAAAATACTTAACATCTTTTCAACACGTTGTCACCAAATTACCCTCATCACTACTTCAGTTTCAGTTCATTCATTAATTAGGCTACTTGATTATGGTCTTTCGTAAAGCGGTATCCATTATGTTCTTGTGGTTGGAGTGTATGTTGTGTAAGTAATTGTAGCTGTTAAAACTTTAGTAAAAAAATTTGCACACATCAGCGAGAATACCTACCGGACGGAAATGTTGCGTAAGTTCTTAACGTTAGCCTAATGTCGCCGCCACCACAGCTACCACCATGATATCAGTCTTGTACACCGCAGCCACCACCGTGACAACCATTGGTACCACAGTTACCAGCCATAACTACCTCTACAGCCATAACTACAATTACACCATTACACCACCATCGCAACTGTTACAACCACAGCTACCACACCCACAACCACCACCGCTACCACACCTACCACCATCACAGCAATCTTCAGCACCACAACCACCACGATCACATGTGCTACGCAACTACCCCCACGACGATCACACTGACTACTACCACTACAACTACTACCACCAGCACAGTTACCACTACTATCAGAACTACCAGTACAACCCTAACAAGTACAGCGACCATAAGCACACCAAAACTACCACTAAACTGTCACTACCATTATAACTACCACTATCACCACAACAACCATTTCCACCACAACTACTACCACGACTCTCACGCTAACCACGACCACCACAACTGTCACAATCCTCACATTAACCACGACCACCACAGCTACCACCACGACCCTTGCACTAACCACGACCACCACTACTACTACCACGACCCTTACTAACCATTACCATCACAGCCACCACCACGACCCTTACAAACCACTACCACGACAACTACCACCACGACCGTCACATTAACCACGACCACCACAATTAGCCTACCACGACGACCCTCGCTAACCACCACCATCACAACTAACATCACGACCCTCACTGACCACGACAACCACAACTATCACCACGACCCCCATGACCCTCACACCAACCACTACCACCGCAACCACCATCACGACCCTCACATTAACAACGACCACCGCATCCACCATCACCACTATCACACTAACCACTACCACTACAGCCACGACCCTCACACTAACCACTACCACTACAGCCACGACCCTCACACTAACCACTACAACTACAGCCACGACCCTCACACTAACCACTACAACTACAGCCACGACCCTCATACTAACCAATACCGCTACGACTCACACTAACCACTACCACCACAATTACCACTACCACCACAATTACCACGATCAACACAACTACCACGGCCAACACAACTACTTCTGCAACCACAATTACCAGTTCAGCCACAGTCACCACTACCACCACAACCACCACACTCCGGAAACCTAATAGAGTAGGGGATAGAAGATCAAACTCTTCCAACTCTCCTAGTTTTCTTTCTTCCACAAGCCCCTCTGATAGCTACTTCGAACTTCTGAAACTCTGTGTGTGTGTGTGTGTGTGTGTGTGTGTGTGTGTGTGTGTGTGTGTGTGTGTGTGTGTGTGTGAGAGAGAGCCCCGGGTATGTCAACACACTATCGTCAAGTACATGCCCATTGTCCCACCCCACCCCTCCCTCACCGTAACTCTATACACATACTACCTTTTCCCTGCCTATGCTCAAATAATATTGTTCCTCGTGTCCTCTTCCCGTTGATATTACATTATTTATTCGTTTATCTTACTCCGAGGAGGCTTTTTGGGTACTCGCATTTTCTGTCAGGTTATTTTCCCTGGATGGAGAAAGTTGGGCAGCTGCTTTGGATTGTGCTGTGTCAGTTTGGCCCAAAAATGTCCCCTCTCCGTCTTGAATGGTGAGCTGTAATAATGGATGAGCACTAGACAGCGGTGCATGTCACGAAGACGTTAGCATATATGAAAAAGATGTTGACCCGAATTCTGCAGTGGAGCTGTAATATGAGTTTAACACGACAGTATGATCCTACTCACAAGGAAGTGTTATGGATAGGAAGTAGAATCTTAGTATTATCCTAACCTGCCACTGAACTGTAACAAGAGGTTAACAATAGAAAATACTGCTACTCATGAACAAGTGCTATAGAAATGAGGAAATGATGTACAACACTCATATTGTCTTATTCTGCCGTTGAGCTTTAATAAGAATTCAATGCTAGACTATGGTACTTGTCACAAAGGGGTGCTCTGGAAAGTATAGAGCCACCGTGCTGGCTGGTTCTGGCACCGCCGAAAATTTCCTCCATGTTTAGGTAGACGAACGTTCATCACACTGGCTAAGGATGTGGGGCATGTTGGTGGTTTTGATGTACCGTATTAGTTTGAGTGGACATGCTCAGTTACAAAGTTGGGGGGGGGGAGTTCGTAAATATAAAAATTTAGGTGAGAGAGAGAGAGAGAGAGAGAGAGAGAGAGAGAGAGAGAGAGAGAGTGCCTTCACCCTAATTCGTATATAACTGTGTGTCCATTATAGATGAGGAGATAATGGTATGTGATATGATTTCGGTACGGCATTCTCTCTCTCTCTCTCTCTCTCTCTCTCTCTCTCTCTCCAGTACAGTAAATGTGTATATATACACATATGTACAGTATGTATGTATATATAGAGAGAGAGAGAGATACATACATACATACAGTATATGTCTACCCTATTTCGTGTGTCAGCCTTTGGTGTCGTGTTGTTACGCCTGACTGGCTGTTCACACAGCCACACCCATTGCACTCCGCCACACCCTTGTTAACCGTATATACATTCTAATTGCCTCATCTTGCACTAGGACTAACTGTAAGCCACATCAGCTCACGCTGCAGTACACCAGTAAAGTGCGCTTTGTGAGCGGGTGAGGGTATTGAAGAGTAACAATAGCGTGAGGTAGTTGAACAATAACAGAAGAATAATTGAGCTAAAATACTTGCTTTCTCACGTTTTCTCTCTAGATGTGCATATAACACGCGCAATGTTCAGTTCTCTGCTTCCGACTTGCCATATCAATGAACTGCGTCGGTAAACGCTTGGCTATTGATCGAATGATAAAACCCAGAAATTGGGCGATTACCCTTGCTGATTTCACCCCCGAAACATAGGAAAAACGTTCTGGTAAAATTATGAGCGTAATGTCCGATATTTCATTGTTAGAATCATGAAAGAAAACATAGTGTTACAACAGGAAATCTTTTTTAATTCGATTTCATAGAAGCCCTCTGTACATTCCCTTGGAAAGCTGGGATTCCAAGGGGTGTCTTTGGTCTTATGAGTAAATGTATAGCAAACAACAAAATTTATTTAATGTTTCTACTACCTGCTGAAAGAATATCTTCTCTGTCTCACATAGAATAATTATTAGTCTCCAAAAACCATGTTGTGCCGGGCCGCATATTACTCAGCTGAACGTAAACATTCCTTCGCTCGCTGCGCTCACTCGCTGTTAATTATGATACACTACACCACACCACACCGCAGTACACTACACACTTCACTTCACTTCACTTCACTACACTACACTACACTACACTACACATCATCACATCACATCACATCACACCACACCACACCACACCACACCACACCACGCTACATTACTTTACGCAGCACTACTCTACACTACACTACACCACACCACACCACACTACACTATACTACACTACTCTGCACTACACTACTCTGCACTACACTACACTACACTACACTACACTACACTACACTACACTACACTACACTACACTACACCACACTACACTACACTATACCACACCACACTACACTATACTACACTACACTGCACTACACTACCCTACACTACACTACACTACACTACACTACACTACAATGCACTGTACTGCACTGCACAACATTACACTTCATTTCGCAATACCACACCATACTACATTTCGTTACACTACACAGCACACCAGGCTAAACTACACTGTACTACACTACCCCACACTGCACTACACTACAACACACCACACCACATCCCGCTGCACCATACTATACTACACCACACTGCGCTACTCTGCGCTACTCTACACCGCACCGCACCACACCACACCACACCACACAACCCTGCACCGCAGCACTCTACGCCACACCACATCTCACTGCACCACACCACACTACACCACACTGCACTGCACTTCGCTACATTTACACTACGCACTACACCACACCACGCAGCTCTGCATTACACTACACTACACTGCGCACCACACCACACCACACCACACCACACTACAACACACCACACCACACCACAACACACCACACCACACTACAACACACCACACCACACCGCATCACACCACACCACGCAGCACAACATTATACTGTACAACACTACACTGTACCACAACACTCCACACCACACTGCACCACACCACACTTCATCACACCACACTTCACCACACCACACCGTTACACTACATTACACTGCATTACACAATACCACACCACACCACACCACACCACACCACACCACACTGCACTACTCTCCTTCCGGCTCCTTCATCTCCCTGTTGTCACTCGAGTTTCGTTCCATTACATAGCGTGACCCAGCCATGTCCATACCAGATTAAGGCATTTAGTAGTGAACCTCTTTTTATCCCTAAGCCCATCTCCCCCATTATGAAGGATCAGTTTTCCATACCACTCGGGCCCTGTCATGCCCAAGACAACTACAACATTCTAGTCCAGCTAACACCAGACGATTCTATTCTGATAGTTACTGAAGTCTGAGAGCGTTAAGTATTTCTCAGTATTATTATTTTATATTCCTTTCTGGACACACCTAAGACTTTTTTTAACCCCTGAATGTGAAGCCACTCCCAGGCTGAATAAAACCGTCTGTCGGTGGCAAGCATACCTTGTAGGGGTTTGGTTCCAGGTTCCTCATTCATTAAAACTGAGCTGGAGAGAAAGTACGACACGACAAGGGAGAGCTTCGTTCCAGAAGGCTCCTCACGTCGCACCATTCAGTAGAAAAATACCACCCCACAACATAATGTAATCACACCACACTACACTACATCATACCGCCTTGTGATAATGATACTACATCAAAGCCACACTACACCACAGCCACACCACCCCATTCTCTCTTGTCTCATCCAGTCTGTCACATCCATTCCCCTTTCTGCCTTCCTTCCCCTTCCTACCTTCCTTCCCATTTCTGCCCTCCTTCCTCTTCCCATCCCATGTTCTCTTATGCTACAAATCCTCATCAGGCCACACCACACAACACTGCTTCTTCCCACACCACACCTCGCAACACAACACTCGACTTTGTCTTATTTGACCCCACCCCATTGTACCCTACCCTGTGCTATCCTGTTCAGTCCTGTCTATTACATCTCATCCGGTCCTGTCTGTCCTGCCTGATCCAACCCTGCCTTGTGTTGCCCTGCCCTGCCCCACCCTGCTATGTCCAATCCTCTCCACTCCTACCCTACCCTGCCCTACTCTAACCTAACCTACTCTGTCTTGCCCTGTCCTGCCTTACTGTATTCTATCCATTCCTTCCTGCCCTACATTAGCTTACCCTGCACTGTTGTACTCTACCCTGCCCTGCCCTGCCCTGCACGACCCTACCCTACCCTACCCTACCCAACCCAACCCTACAAATATTCTGCTGTATCCTATCCAGTCCTCTCCCCTCTAAACTTAGCCTGCCGTTCCCTACCCTACCCTACTCATCCTACTCCGTCTCATCCCATCCCTTACCATCCCATCCTACCCTACCTTATCCCATCCCACCCTACCTTATCCCATCCCATCCTCCATTCCGTGCACCCACTCAGCGACCCATTCTCCGCCACAATGTTTACAGTCGCTCAGGTCTCCATGACAACCACACCGCGTCTCACACACACAAATGGTACAGGAATTACAGAGGCCCTACAAGAGTCTCTCATGGCATTCACTGGTTTTTGGGTCCGCCTTAATTTGACCCTCCTGAATAATTATGGGAGTCGTATACGGTCTCTTGTGTGGTTTCTGTTTGGTAGTTTGCTTTAATTCTGTTGGCTTCTGTTACGTTTCTGTACTGCTGTTTAGTTCTGTTACGTTTTCTTAGTTCTGTTTGTCTGTTAGGTTTGCTTCCTTCTGTTTATGTTTGCTTCTTTCTGTTTGTTATGTTTGCTTCTGTTTGTTATGTTTGCTTCCATTTTGTTGTTTGCTTTCTTCTGTTTGTTATGTTTGCATCCTTCCGTTTGTTATGTTTGCTTCCTTCTGTTTGTTTTGTTTGCTTCCTTCTGTTTATTGTTTTGCTTCTGTTTATGTTTCCTTCTGTTTGTTAAATATGTTTGCATCCTTGTTATGTTTGCTTCTGTTTGTTATGTTTGCTTCCTTCTATTATGTTTACTTCTGTTTCTGATGTTTGCTCCTGTTTGCTACTGTTACGTCTCCTTACTTCCGTTCCGTTTCTTTCTGTTACGTCTGTTACTTTGGGAGGGTATTGTGATCGTCTGTCGTTATCAAAGTCTCGTATGGTTCATTCTGTGGTTCCTGTATGTTTGTTTGGGTTCACTTCTGCTCTTACTCTTTGTTTATTTGGATTTTTCGATAATATAAAGTCATCCTTTTAGGGATTCTGTGATGTCTGTTTTGCTCACTTGTTACTTTGTTTATTTACTTATTTATTCATTTATGTATTGACTGGTTGATTTTATTGTTTTGAGCTTCCTGTAATAGTGGGGACGTCTTATGTTTTGATGGTTTTTCTGGCGTGTGAGGCATGTAATTGTTTGCTTGTTTGAATATGTTTGCGTATTTTTAGTGTTAATATTTTTTTTCGAATAACCGAGGGAGTATTATGTGCTGGATGTATAGATTCCGTGAAGGCTGTATTAACTCTGCCATTTTTTAATTTTAAGGATAATCAGGAAAGTGTACATAATACGTGGCTGTATTTTGTGTTTGTTGTTTATTTGCGTTTAACTTTTGTATCCTTTCGTCAGTTTGGCTTTATTGGAACATTACGGAATTCCTGACGGTGCTTCCCAGGGTTCTGAGTATGTCTGTCTGTTCGCTTCTGTTACTTTTTTTTTAAATTTAGCTCGTGTGTTTATCAGTTTACTTTTTCCATATGATGCCGTCAGTATCAGATATCTGTGTAATCACTTTTGAACGGGTGTATAATCAACTGATGCTAAATATCGAAGAAAGTTTGTAGTATACTTATGACGACCATTCTCTCTCTCTCTCTCTCTCTCTCTCTCTCTCTCTCTCTCTCTCTCTCTCTCTCTCTCTCTCTTCCTCCTCATTGATACTGGAGAGAGCGGATGATCCAGAAATAGAAACAGAAACGCACATTGCGCAGTGAACCAGGCCACACGTTCATTCACCTGCCGTCATTAACCCCTTCAGTTCCAGCACGTATTTCAGATTTCTTTCACGCTGATTTCAGAGGATTTTATGTATTGTAGGAGAGGCTTTTTGACCTGTAGGAGTTTTCATTAATCCCTTCATTACGAGAGGCCTTTCCTGTCTTGAATATAATCATCTGGAAATAGTAATTGTAGCCTGCACCTCATCAGATGGAGTGGAGAGAGGTATGATAGAGGAGTGTGTGAGTTGGAGAGAAGGCAGCCTGTTAGCGGAGGACGGGGTGAGATGGAGACTCTTCGTTATTGGTCACTCTTTCTGGGATTTAGACGTGTGGCTGTAGATAGATATACTGTAGATAGGTAGATAGAATTTAGTTCCATCACCGACGTTGGAGGTAGTACATGAATGCGAAATGAAGGGTATAGACTTAGCAACAACAGCGTTCTTTTAACAACACTAATATTCCTAACCCCTTTCAGCTCAGATGATGACCAGGGGTAGTCTGAATGGAGCTTCGTTTTGACTGGTAACCAAGGAGACTCGTGCCTCATTACTAAGGCTCACAGAATTTCATGCAACCGCGACTTTAGAATTCAAATTGTGGGAGTGGCCCAGGTCAGCCAGGTAAACACAGAACGACGGTAGTTATGCAGTCACAGCCACAGGTTCAGGGAGTCCCCTCTCTCTCTCTCTCTCTCTCTCTCTCTCTCTCTCTCTCTCTCTCTCTCTCTCTCTCTCTCTCTCTCTCACACACACACACACACACACACACACACACACACACACACACGCACGCACGCACGCACGCACACACACACACACACACACACACACACACACACACACACACACACACACACACACACACACACACACACACACACACACACACGGCATTATTATTGCAATGATTTCTTTCGACCGAACAAAATCATCCGGTGTTACCATAAATATAATTCCTAGATGTGCCCTTAGAAGAAAGAAGATTATATACATGAGATACTTTCTGTTGCATTTAACTACTACACTCTGTTCACTTTAACTAGGCAGAAAATTGTCATCTCTCTGCTTTGAATGTTGAAGTGTAATAAAGAGATTAACACTAGAATATGGTGCTAGTCACGAAGATGTGTGGTTTTAACATACGAAAAATAGCTAAATGTACCAACCCCAGCGAAAGGGTCTACTTTGGAGACAATGGGCGGGAGCGAAATAACAGGATGGATCTTTAAGTTCTTAATTTTTCTAACGATAAGAACTACACTACACAATACTACGCAGCAGTACACTCCACACCGTACTACACTACACTGCACCCTCAGAAAGACTACACCACACTGCATCCTCAGAAAGACTGCGCAACACTACGCTACACTACACTGCTGTATATGTAGAGAAGGAATGGGGCCCCCTATGCACTCGTAGTTTGATTTGTTACAGAAATAATAACTTTTTTAATTCAGTCCTGTCTCATGTTACATTAATATATTCTTACTAATTTTTGACAAACGAGCATTTGGGGCACCTCTTCTAGTGATGCGGTAAATGAAGCCTATGCCTGACCTTTCCCATTCAGATAGTCTCTCCTGAATAACGAGAGAGAGAGAGAGAGAGAGAGGTTCATCTTTTTTCCATGACGCACTCTCTCACCCATTATCCATTTGTCAGTCAGAATCAGTCACGTCTTGATGCACATGTCACATCAAGGGATTGGGACACACAAAGCGAAACCATCCGCCACCAACCATAACCAACCCAAGGCAACCAAAAACAATTGACGTCAGCCAAAACCACCCAACACCAACCAAACTCAGCTGACACCAACCAAAACCAAACTGGCACCACCCGAATCCAAACTGACACCAATCATCACCAACCAAAGCCAAACGACACCAACCAGCACCAACGAAAACCAACCAACACCAACCAGCACCAACCAAAAACAACCAGAAACAACCAACACCAACGAAAACCAACCAACACCAACCAAAAACAACCAGAACCAACCAACACCAACCAGAACCAACCAACACCAACCAGAACCAACCAACACCAACCAAAACCAACCAACACCAACCAAAACCAACCAACATCAACCCAAATCAACCGACACCAACCAAAGACAACTGAAAACAACCAAAACCAACAAACATCAACAGAATCCAAACAAAACCAGCCGAAAACAAGAGACACCAACCGAAAACAGCTGACGCACACACACACACACACACACACACACACACACACACACACACACACACACACACACACACACACACACACACACACACACACACACACACACACACACAAGAAAAAAAACAAGTAACTTCCTACGTATTCCCAGCGAGACGTTAACCAGTCGGCTTTGATGACGTATTTTTCACTCTGCTCGAAATGCTACCAGACAGTATTGTTCAAATTAGGAAGGACTTTTAACAGTGGAGAGGCTGCTGAAGTCAGTATCTAACCCCTCCACTTCAAAAGTTGTCCCTTAAAGTATGTGAAGGGGTGGTGAGGGCAAGAGTGACATGTTAAAGAAGTAATCGGAGTGAGAAGGTAAGGGCAGGAAAAAATACCGTCCACGTATTCCCCGCGTGGCATGATGTCTACAAAAACAGCATTCCCAACGTGGCGGAAAAAAAAAAAAAAGCGAACCCCACATATTCCCTGCGTGGCGTGGAGGCAACAAAGAGTATTGCCCACGTATTCCCTGCGAGACATGGAGACTACAGAGAAGTAATGTCCACGTATTCTTTGCCTGGCGTGTAGGCTACTGAAAGAGGGAGGTTTGTGGCATGATGGAAGGTCTGTACTCTTGTCGGTTAACCCCTTGGCTCCAGTGACATGTTTCATTTTATTCAGGTTACTGCCAGACAATTTTATTACACACGGGAAGGACCATTATCAGTGAAGGCTTTAACGAGGGCTGTACCTAACACTTCTAGTTCGAAAAGTCTCTCCGAAGCTGAATAGAATCGTTCAGGGGCAGCAAGATAGGCAAGAAAAAAAAAAAAAAATGGCCAAACTGAAGGAGATTTGGAGGCTCGCCAGCACCCTTTGTTACCGAATTATTTCTGCTACAACAGTTTACTAATCATGTTTGTTAGGCAGAGTTTGTATATAAATAACGTACAAGAAAATAATGTATAGTATGCAAAATAAATCGCTAAGGAAGAGATGCTAGGATGCCTTCTGACTCCAGTCCGGTGGCTTTTTCCCCCCCGGTGGTACCTCCAGGCGATTTTATATAGGTTCAGATAGACCTATAAAATAAAGCGTTACATGTAGCCTTCCTTTACCCCTTCAGTATGGGACGGCTTTACTAAACTTAATAATCTGATGGCAGTAAGAAAAAAAGCGAAAATAAGTCACTGCAGTAAAGGGGTTAAGCACACTAGGATTCCCATGGCCCTCTTAATGGTCACATGTTACTCCTTTCGAGGTGTAGGATCCTGAGGCTAGGCTATTGTAGCTCAGCACATGGAAGGATAGACGACCAGCTCATTTCCCTTTGTAGCATTATGTGATCGCAACTCCTCCAGTCACCTCTTGGGAATCGAACCTACAATCACCTCTTGAGAATCGAACCGTCCTGCAACCACTTGGGAATCGAACTGTCCTGCAACCACTTGGGAATCGAACCTACAATCAGTTCTTGAGACTCGAACCTACAATCACCTCATGGGGATCGAACCTAAAATCACCTCTTGGGAATCGAACCTACAATCACCTCTTGAGAATCGATCCTACAATCACCTTTTGGAAATCGAACCTACAATCACCTCTTGGGAATCGAACCTACAATCACCTCTTGGAAGTCGAACCTACAGTCACATTTGGGGGATCGAATACAAGACCATCACTCCGACTGGGACGTTCCAACCACTAGACCACCAGGCGCCACTAAACACAGGCCACGAAAAGTTACACAAGGACCCCCAACCATCTCAGTAATCCCAACAATTCCATCAAAGCCGTTGCGGTCGTGTTCTCGTCGTATATGGAAGCTTCTAACACTTCTTCGTTACTAGTTTATTTCTGTATGACATCTTAATATTCCCGTCTACGGTAATTAAAAAGTAATATGTTACACTCGAAAGAAAGGTGCAGCATACAGACTAAATCGCCGTTGGAAATTTGTTAGAAACCCTGCTACAAGGCCGGGAATGTGGGCCATTGGAATAGCACTGTAAAATTCTATTGATTCCTCAACCCTCGTTTCACTATCTCCGTTGCTCCCTTATTGGCAATTTCGGGAGAAAAGAGGAGAGGGAGGAAAAACAATGATGGAGGGAAGAAAATGGATGAGATTGGAAGGAAATGAAAGCTTGGAAAAGGAAAGGATGAGAGAGAGAGAGGGAGAGAGAGAGAATATTAGGAAAAGTTAGGATCAGTAATAATGAATGATGAGAAAATGAAAATAAAGATGAAAAAGGGAATACTTAGAATGAATTGGGGAGATAGGAAAATGGAGATAATGGTAGATAGTGCAGAAATCAAGGTGAGGAAAGGGAGAGGCGGGAGAGGAAGGGAGATGTAGAGAAAACTAAAGAAGGGTGAAAATAAGAAGAAAAAAGTAATCACATTGAAACTCTCTCTCTCTCTCTCTCTCTCTCTCTCTCTCTCTCTCTCTCTCTCTCTCTCTCTCTCGTATCCGGTTCAGCGGAGGAATGTCACGAGGTTTAAGCGAAAAAACAAACAAACAAATAATGAACTCTTATCGCTAGCAGAGCCTTTCTCAGTCTGGGGTCTTGATGGAAAGAGAGAGAGAGAGAGAGAGTCATATTTACCCCCAGCTTATCATCCACTATAATGTGTTTGTCTGTCGTTAATTGTTTGCTCACCTTCCGCCCCTCGCTGATTAGTGTTTGTCTACGCTAATGTTTGTTTATCTCTCCTGTTTGTAGGTTTGTTTTTCTTAGACTTCTGAGTGGTTGTCGACTAACTTTATTTCTTTACGTGCGTTGTTAGTCGCCTGGCAAACAAAAGTGGCGTTTCCTTACGTACTTTTAGATCTTGTTCTTATGCATAGAGAAAGCTTAGAGATATACGTAAACCACACTCGTCTGTACCGTCCAGCCAACAGTGATCATCTTGACAGGGTAATTTCCTCCGTCCGAGTCCACCACCCACCACAATGTTAGCCCGGCCTATTCCTCTCTGCCCACCACACTCCTGTATTTTTCTCCTGAACCCTTATCATGCACCATACTGCCCTGCCTACGGCACCCATCTTCTCAACACGAACTTACCAGGCATTCACCGCCACCCACAACCTTGCCAGCCCATCCCTCTCACTCTCCACCCATCCCATCGTTTCTTCTTTGTTGTGGTAAAAATATTTAAAGGATGCCTGCCTCGATTATGCCTGACCTACAGACGACCTTATTTACCAGGTATTCTCTGCCTGTCGTGGCCCGTCATCCCACCCATTCACCCTACTCAGTCCTGAATTTCCTGATTTCACTTTTTTAAGGTGAGGGCCCCCACCATCCACTCACTTGATGTTGTGCTGCCATCAGGTGACTACACTGAGTGTGAAGTCAGGTGATTTCCTGTAGCCCAGGAAATCATTAAATGCACTAAGATATAACCATATAACCAAATAGCATGGTGGTCTGGTGAGTTAAAGCGCTCCTATATGGTGTGGCCTATAAAGGTTTACGTCCGAGGCATGTTTGGAGTATATTGCTTATACAGTGCCACTCAGGGAGGAGCGACTGCGTACTTTCGCTTTAAATGTCAGGACTAAGCAATCTGGCCCCGGATTGCTACATTCCTGATGGTGCAATAAAGGAATGGGTGATTTTTTAATTGTTTCTGTTTTTCACACATACCGTGAGAAGCATAACCTGAAACAGTTTGTGTTGGCGTGATCATCGTAGCTCATTCCTCCCACCTCACCCAGTCTTGAAAGACCTCAAGCAGGATAACCAAATGCCATTGCGTCAGTATTGCTGATTTTTGTCACGTGCCTCCGTAGGCCTGACCTGAAACGATAAGCACTGACCATCAGTGATCACCAGTTCAGCCTCTTTCGCGCACTCGTCACCACCAACCCCACCCATTGCACTGGTGTGATAAATTTTATGGATATGTCCGCCAGTCGTCTTACGGTGCCCGTACTCACAAGGTATACTTCTCCTTCCGTTCACCACAATCCCAGCATATCCTGCATATCCCACTTAGGCCCCTAGTCGTAAAACACCTGAATCAGCATAACTCAAAATCCAGTCACCTAAATGTGAGATGTTTATGTATTCATTCAGTCATTCATATGCAGACACCCTCATAGGCGTAAGGTAAAACGATTTGCATTTATCTGAATCATCTGATGAACCATCAGTGGCCCTGTAAGTTTCAGAACTGTCATATCTCAGAAGTCTATCTATCTGTTGCCAGATGCCTCAATCCCGTTTGGGGTGGCCACAAACAAATCGCCTCCAAGTCGCCCTGTCCCCCGCCATTTCACTGCCCTGCTCCCAACTCACACCCCCCTCTCTCATATACGTCTCCACCCCATCCCTCCATCTCATCCTCGGCCTCCTCCTCCCTCTCAGAAGTCATTACACTGATAGCACTGAATTTTTGGACATGTCCTCATAGCCATGACCTTCTGTTGAAATAAATGTCTGATGGACCTGACGTAACGTATTAGTACCCGGTTTGACTGGAATAATACTGCATTTATCTACTCGGATCAACACATGGCTAAAATTATTTAAAATTACAAGAATGGACCTAAGCTGCCATGTAAAGATATGGCTGGACCTGAATGATTTAATTTGGACCGATGGGATATGACGACCCTGAATGGACCTGAGCAGACTTGAAGTGGAGCAACGAGGCATAAATGAATGTGAAGGACTTGAATGGACGTAAACGACCTTGATGGGAATAAGTGAATCTGAAGTGTGCCCCAGGACTTGACTTGGCCAAAATGCATTTCATCAACCCGACTGAACTGAACTGGACCTGAATGGATTAGTCCTCATTGGATACAGTTAGTCCTGACTGGCCATGAGTGGACGTAAATCATCTAACTGGGGCGAACTGTATTGGAGGGTTCTGAATAATAATAATAATAAGAAGAAGAAGAATTAGTAGTTGTAATAGTAGTAGTAGTAGCAGCAGCATTAGTAGTGGCAGTAGTACTAGTAGTCGTAGTAGTTGTAGTTGCAACCCCAGGCATACCTGAATTTAAACCCAGTGGGCTGCAAGCGAAAGCTGCCCTCTTCTGCAATCTATCATCCTCCTTTTAGGGGATAGGGAAGGGAGTGATGGATGTTTATAATTATAACTGAGCAGCACTGTCACCCAGTTATGCAGCACCACCACGTGAAGGCATCCCTCTCCAGTACCGAATAAATATTAACCCCTTCAGTCCGATGATATTTTCTTATTCTTGCTACCTTCAGGTGATTTTGTTCAACTAAAGAGGGATGTCTAACGGTGATGGAAGGGTTAACAGCGGCTATATCTAACCCCTCTAGTTTGAGAATTCTATCGAGAATAAAATCGTCTGGAGATAGAATAAAGTAGAAATGCGTAGTCGGACTGAAGGGGTTAAGTGGCACAAATGGGCCAGGGTACTCCTGAACTGCCTTAACCCTTTAATCCGGTGACCTATTTCATTTGTGTACTCCTGCTGCATCCACACGACTTTATTCACAGTCCTCTTGTAGTGAAGGAATAAATGGAGATCTAACCTCAGCAATTCGAAAAGATTCTCATGAGCTGAATCAAGATCATCAGGTGGTAACAAGAACAGAGTACAGCTACGTCATCGGAGTGAGGGGGTTCATGGACCACATTTGACTGATGTAGACTTCAGTTGGTCGCTTGTGAGTTTTAGGCTAAAAGGAAGTACTATCGACATGATTAATTATCGTAATATCAGCATAAGTCGCGTGTATTCCAGCGTTTGTCCGACGGGGTGTTTGGTCACTCCAGATATTTCAAAAGCTTATGTTTCTTAACTTATAACTCGACCATTCCTGTCCATTTCTACCACTTTCATGAGTTGGTGAGGGGAGGGAGCAGCAGGAGAGGTGCAGTCTCACCTCTGCTGTTGTCAGGGATAGACGTGCTTTTTTTTTTTTTTTTTTTTTTTTTTTTTTTTTTAAAGGATGTATGGAGTCGCCACACCGAACCATGCTTCTCATTCATGACTGTGTAATAACCTTACTTATAATTTTCTTACCATTTGATTTTTATTAGCACAAATTGTGGTTATTGTAATGAAAAAAAAGGCTACACTTCTTTAATACTGTCGTGGTATGCTTTAGCAAAAATAAACAGTATATGTTTTGAGTTACAAAAGTATTCATAACACCGACACGTCTCTTTATTTCAAATTATGGTTAAAATGCCATGCATCTTGTCTTTTACCTTGTGTGTCACAATACTAAAAAGTATATGAGGCATAATCCTATGGGAGTTTGCGTAGTAAATGAGAATTAAAATAAATATTTTTAACCGATCTCGTATATTATTATATATTTTTTATGAATAAACAATTAAAATGTCATCAGTCTGTTTATAGGTGAATGGAGAAATATGTTGAAGCATCAGTGTGTATCTGATGAATTAGTAGCAGTACATGAATTTCCTCCAGCGGGGTGTTTTAACACCCCAGCTTACTAACGATGTTGGAAAACCTCGCCGGACTATAGCAGGATTACAACGGATAATTATCGCACGAAAATAGCTTTAACATGATATCAAATACTTAAAAATGTTAGGCTCTGTTAGCCGTAAATAAGGAAAATAATAAGCAACTTCTCAAACACTGTGAAAAAATGAACATTCTTCGATGTTGTACACTCACACCAAAAAGTATCGGTGCACACTTGACGCAAAGCAATGTGAGACACGGGCGATGGCTGCTGGGAACTGAACAACGATATTTTTCCCTATGCTGATAAACTTGCTCTCTCAAGGATGGAATATATGGCTTGTTTGTGACATTTTCTAGTCCGTATTGTTAGTATATGTGTAGCAAAGTGGTTACAAGTAAATCTTACCGAGAATTCATGAGCAATAATGGTCATTTCGGATATCATCGTGCCTTAGCTGCGCGTTACTTTTTGGTGTGACTGTACATTCCATATTTAAGGCTGAGTCTACGCATAACATTGTTATTGGCCGCCTTTAGAAGGCGGAGCGATAATGTTTTTGCCTGCCTGTGTGTGTGTGTGTGTGTGTGTGTGTGTGTGTGTGTGTGTGTGTGTGTGTGTGTGTGTGTGTGTTCCCATTATATCTCATGAACGGCATGAGCTATCAACATGAAACCTTCAGGGTATCAAGATATGACCAAAATCTTGGCCGAGTTCGATAATGGCCACCCGGGATCAAGGTCAAGGTCACCAAAATGGCTGCCAAAGGTCAACTAGTTTTTATCGTTAGCCTTTAGCACCATTATATCTCATGAACGGCTTGAGCTATCAACATGAAACCTCCATGGTATCAAGATATGGCCAGAATCTTGGACGAATTCGAGATTGGGCACTGGGGGTCAAGGTCAAGGTCACCAAAATGGCTGCCAAAGGTCAACTAGTTTTTATCGCCCACCGTTACACTATAGCTCATGAACGGCATGAGCTATCAACATGAAACCTTCAAGCTGTCAAGAAATGGGCAAAATCTTGGCCAAGTTCGAAAACAGGCACTTGGGGTCAAGTTAAAGGTCGCCATTATGGCTGCCAAATGTCAACTAGTTTTTATCGCCCGCCTTTAGCACCATTATATCTTATGAACAACTTGAACTATAAACAGGAAACCTTCAGGGAATAAAGATATGGCCTAAGTCTTGGACTTGGCCAACAGCATATTCTGGCGGGCGTTTAGCATTTGGCTCCCGAATACTTTTCTTTCATATTGTTCGTGTTGTTATTTTTGTTGTTATTGTTATTGCACTTGTTTATTCTAGTGACGTTCCACCTTCTCTAGTAGATCAACAAACCTCTCTCTCTCTCTCTCTCTCTCTCTCTCTCTCTCTCTCTCTCTCTCTCTCTCTCTCTCATTACGCCTAAATTATGTGAGAGGGACCGTGTGTGTGAGAGAGAGTGAACGAGAGTAAGTGCATGTAACGGGGAGTAAGAGGCAAACAGACAGTCAGACAGACAGATAAATAGATATAGATAGATAGGTAGGTAGGTAGGTAGGTAGGTAGGTAGATAGATAGATAGAGATGGATAGACAGGTAGATAGATAGGTAGATAAATGGATGGATGAATGAATAAGTGAATGGCTGGATGGGTAGACAGACAGTGATAAAGCCAAGACAGACAGTTAGATGATGGATGGTTAGATAGGTAGACAGTGGTATACATCTAAATATACAAAAGGGCCGCGATGTTTATCACCCGCCTTTGGAAGGCGGAGCGATAATGTTTTTCCCTGCCTGTGTGTGTGTGTGTGTGTGTGTGTGTGTGTGTATCTGTTCCCTTTATATCTCATGAACGGCTTGAACCATCAACATGAAACCTTCATGGTATCAAGATATGGCCAAAACCCATGGGCACACGGGGTCAAGGTCAAGGTCACCAAAATTTTATCGACTGCCTTTAACACCATTATCTCATGAACGGCTTGAGCTATCAACATGAAACCCTCAGGGTATAAAGATTTAGCCAAAATCTTGAACTTGGCCAACATCATATTCTGGCGGGCGGTTAGCATTCGGCTCCCGAATACTTTTCCTTTAAGTATATACTTGATAGTATGCAAAGCTGTTTTCATACGATATATTTTTTACCGAGGTTTGTGGTAACACTACTAAAATTATAACTGTTGATATTTTAAGCTTCCTTGCAGCCCAGAATTAGCAAGTGGCCAGTTGCTGTGACTTTGTATTAATAAGGCAGGTGTGGCTGAGGGGAATGGATGTCATATAGTGCCTGACGCGGCCTGGCTTCACCGCTGGAGTGTTAGTTCACGGATTAAAATCATAAGGCCATCTGGACTCTTGGTCTTAGCAGTTATTTTGGTTGATGGTGTGTGTGTGTGTGTGTGTGTGTGTGTGTGTGTGTGTGTGTGTGTGTGTGTATTGGGTTAAGTGAGCTATAGGCCTTTGTACCTGCTTTGATGTGTTGATGATTAATCGTACATTAGAGAGAGAGAGAGAGAGTGTGTGTGTGTGTGTGTGTGTGTGTGTGTGTGTGTGTGTGTGTGTGTGTGTGTGTGTGTCTGTCTGTCTGTGTGTGTGCGCGCGCATGGGTAGGTGATCTATAGGCCCATGTGTCTGCTTTGATGTGTTGTTGATTAATCGTATATTAGTCAGGTATGTTTACTCTCTCTCTCTCTCTCTCTCTCTCTCTCTCTCTCTCTCTCTCTCTCTCTCTCTCTCTCTCTGTCCCAATTGCGGCATCAGTTGCCTTTCTTTGTAGTTGTTGGTATATTTGGCTTCAGTTCCTGTGTTCTATTGTTAGGGATCTGTCAGTCTGTCACGATATTGTTGCTGACGCTGTTATTGTTGGTACCAGTGTTGTTGTTATTGATGATTTTTTTATACTGATGTTGTTGTTGTTGTTGATGATGATGTTACTGACCATGTAATCCTTTGAGGTAATCTTTATTTAATTTTTGTTACCATCAGACGATTTCATATAACTTAGACGAGACCTTTAGTACTTAGGTTATTATTGAAGCATCCATTTCGAAAAGTTATCCTACGCTGAATACCTAAAATAATCAGAAGAGAGGATGAATAAAATGACAATTAGCTCTTAAAATAATGAAATTAAATCCAGTATCAGTATTCCCTTTCGTGCGTTTGCGTCGTATTTCATTCTCTTTACCACATAACTGTTTTACTGAGCTTAAGACACGCCATCATAGTGAAGAGGTTAGAAGTAATCTCAGTAGCATCTTCACTACTATGACGTCTGTTTTATTTCATCCTTGCCGCCACTGGGTCATCATCAGCTCTAGTGCCACCTCTCATAGTGAAGGGGTTGGGGACAAGCAACAGTAATCCCTTCAGGACAAAAACGTCTACAGAATTTCGTTTTTGTCGCCACCGCACGACGTTAATCAGCCTTCATTAGATTTTTCGTAACGAAGAGGCTACAGACAGTATTCATTAACCTTCAGTCACCGTAACTTGTTTGCTTCATTATATTCTTGTTCCCTTCAAACGAGATAATTGTGTTCTGGGGAGACTTTTTGAACTGGAGGGGTTAAATGCAGCCACCGTAAACCCCTTCACCATTAGACCCCCTTCATGGCTAGAAAAATAATTGTTTGCTGGTGCCATGAGTGACGGGAATTACTGTACGTCGTTGTAATCAAGTGGTTGACCTGTTTTAGTAACTTAACTTCTTACATTTCAGTCTTACCACCACCAGACTGTGTTCGTGTAGCCGTGGCAGGTCCTTATGTAATGAAAGGGAGACCAGACCAGACCAGACAAACGACGGTAAATGATTGGGTATAAGTGACCAATGTGCCTATTTTTACTTATGTTTGAGTTTATATATTTGTATAATGACGATAAGCTATGTAATTCTTTTTCTCTAAGTATCTGTCTGTGTCTGTCTGTCTATCTAGTTATCTATCTGTATCTTTATCAGTCTGTCTGTATCAATGTATCTACAGTATATCTTTCTCTGTCTATCTGTGTCTGTATACAGGTATGTCTGTCCCCTTTCACGTAAAATCGTCCTGATCACCACTATTAATATTAAGATTATCAGAGGACAAGAAAGGCCGTAAGGAGAGAGTGAGAGAGAGAGAGAGAGAGAGACAGACAGACAGACAGACAGACAGACAGAGACAGACAGACAATTTTTAACGCAAATGTACACGGATTAAAGCAGGCCTTTGAATGTGAGAGCGATGGCGAGAAAATATGAATGTTAGTGGAGTGGAAAATGAGGGGGGAGAGAGAGAGAGAGAGAGAGAGAGGTGGAGGGAGGAGTTTGGTTGAAGGTTCACATTACCATACATATTAAGCTGGACACCACATCAACTCCTAGGAAAGGACCTGGCACTGGTGACGCAGTGATATAGGTTACATCTACTGTATGTCTGTATCTGTCTATCTATCTATATTTATTTATTTAATTTATTTATTTATATTGATAGATGGATAGATTTAGATTGAGATATAGGTATCGTATGGATAGACAGATATATTACACACCATGTTATATCTGCTTCCAGAATATTAGGTGTGGTAAATTGACTCCTTGCCTTCTTCACCCCCGCACAGCTGTTGACTCTATACAAGGGTATTATTTTTCCTTGTGTCGGATACAGCTCTCATGTGTGTGGTGGGGATGGGGGCTCTTATACAGCTCTTCTTAAAGTGGAGTCAAAGGCATTTCGTCATACCAGCTCTCCTCCTCTTACTGACTCGCTTCAGCATCTGCCTCCTCGCGGCATTGTTTCATCTTTATCTCTTTTTTTTTAATCGCTATTATTTCAATGGTCATTGCTCTTCCAAACTGTTTGCGTGCATCCCATCACCATTACGGCGGGCGCATAGTACTCGTCTGGCAGCAAACTCTCTCCCCATATCTGTACAACTTCCTAATGCAAAAATTATCCATTACTCCTAGTCCTTAAGGTATGCAACAAGTCAACTTTGGAAATGTCTTCCTCAGTCTGTATTTCCTACGACTTAAGACTTCCAGTCTTTTAAATGCAATGTGCCCAGGCATCTCGAAATTAACGGATCTTGAATTGATTTTTTTTTTTTTTTCGTGGGGGAAAGAGTCTTGTGGGTTTCCAGCCTTTGGTTCCTCCAACCGCGCATGAAAATGAAAGAGGGGGGGGGGAGGAATGGCATGGAACAAGAAGGCCAACATCTTGTACAGTTTAATATACTGTAAGCCATATTAGTAACATAGGTACTACATAGAGCCTATCATTCTGATTATAAATCGTTGCGTCAGGTCCTCTGCTGAGCCTTAATTTTTTCCTTCCACATTTTCCAAGTAATATATAATAGGTTGACTACCCTCACATTCTTGGTAAAATAACGTTGTGCCCCTTGTGTGAAATTGCTGGACACGCTTCTTGCTCCCTGCCTGGAATGAGCTGTCTCTGTACTCAGTTAATGAAGTGGCCAAATTAACTGTCAGTCCCGAAATTAGCTACTGTATATAAATTCTGCGCATATAATATTAGTATGAGATTCGCTGTATGAAGGGAAGTACGCAGTGAAATGCTACTTTTATTGATCAGCTTCCGTGCCAAAGCGAGTAAATCTGAGTGTCAGCAAGTAAATAATACCTGAGTGGGTTAAATGTGTACATAATTAGTTCATCATACTGGCACATGGTATTTGGATGTGGTCAGCCCAAGTGCAGCAAAGAGCGTCTTTTTTCGCCATCTTGGACCAGAGTTTCAAAATCTTGCATATTATTTTCCATATCTCAGTGGCAGAAAACAAGTGTTACAGCTCTGCCTCCATTCTGCGTAAGTAGTGTCATATTCTAGCGTTAATCTCTTGCTGTAGCTGAATATTTACGACGGAGAGCTGTCATTTTTTAGGCCAATTTAAAATAAAAAGTGTAAAGTACACTGGACCCCTCTGTAAGGTAGCTACAGTCCTCCATGGCTACATCGTGCGAATTATTTTTCGTATGTTTGGTTGTTCTTGAGGAACTTACCTTAATGATCCTTGTGCAGTCGATAGGCGTAAATACTGTAAAGTATTTTCAACAATTAAAAACTTCCTGAAGAGCAGACTTCTGCAAGGCAAGTGAGGCGAACAGGACATAACGAACAAGTATAGATCGTAACCCTCATGTTCTTCCATTCTGATCAAGTATCATTTGTTTTCATGTAGTTACTCTTGGTAACTTTGATCGCTCCAAGAAGACTCAATGTACACCCGAGGAAAGTTCCGCGTTATACACTCTGTCACCACTTCGAAATAGTAAATGTGAGATAAGTGGTAGCGAAGCAGTAGCCAACATTTATCTATCTGGTGACTGTGTGAGAAAGATGGGGATGTAAGAGGGAGGGGTAGGAACTATCAGCTCCCCCAGCCTCTCTCCTCCTTTAACCTCTCCCCTCCCACACAGTGGTGCCAGACATTTGAGAGTTTGGCTACTACTTCGACAGTGGTTGTCTCACGCTTAAAGGTCCGAACTGGCAGGCAGGGTTATAAGGCGGAACTTTCCTCGGCTGTACATTTGTAATAGCATGTATTTTTCTCTAATTAGATTTTGTTCACGCTTTCCCTGTTTTAGCTCGTTGATTGCTATTATTTCACATGGTTGCACAACATGGTCAGGTGTTAGCACTTGTGTCATAGATTTGCTTACTAGAAATATTTTTGTAAGCCTATTACTGCTGGAATATCTCTCACTTGAAGGAAATGATCTGATGTTAGCCTGAATATAGTGACAGTAGTAGAAGTTGTGGCTCCAGGTTCATCTGAAGTGTTAACATACTGTAGTGTACTGCAGCCTCAAGCTGTCCTCCTCCAACAGTTCAGCATCCTCTTTTGGGGGATAGGGAGGGAACTGAGGGACTTCCTTACAGCCAGGCAGCGGAGCCAGCTGCTTATATCGGTGCCACCACGTCCCTTTCCAGCACCTTGCCTGAATATAACGCCGAAATGCACTAGCCGAAGCGAAACGATTAAAAACCTCGGCAACTCTACGTATTACATGTGTGTTGGATTGACCCACTCCGGTGACGGTTTTATTTTTCTTTTTTTCTTTTTTATACAGGAGCATCGTTTGGAGTGACCCAGTCAGTCAGTCCTCCCTAAGGACTTTCGCTCGCAAAGATACATCATTCTAGCGAAACCCTGTATTGTACTTCACTTTAGCGAAGTCCTATATTGTCCCTCATTTATATAGTACTTCTGCGCTTAATATTTTGTTCTTGCAACCTCCAGTTTGGGAGAACGACCTTCTAGTGAAAGTCATGATGGAGGCTACCTATCTCCTCCAACTTGAAAATTCTCTCCTGCACGGAGTTCAATTGTCTTGATGTAGCAAGAGTATAGTCAAGATGCCTCCTCGCACTGAAGAGGGTAAAAGCGATGAGAAGGGACGGAAGCGGAGGAGCGAGAACTACTCTACTTGTACAGGATGGTGGTAGTGATGTGGCTGCCTCGCTGCTTTCACACTATTGTCTGTTTGTATCTGGCAAAATTGGGCCACTCTCACAACGAGCCTTTTCACTCCGATGACGAATATCGAGTTTACTCTTGCACTTTCACAATTTTATCACGATTTTATTCAAGTTAAGGGAGGCCGTGCTGGAGGGGTATATGAAGACAATTTTTAACCTGTCCAGATGATTAAATCGACTGAGGAGAGAAAGAATAACGTGAAAAATACCTCACCAGACTGAAGGCGTTAAGTCGTGTTGGATGAAAGTCAGTGAGTTGTCGTTATGAGGTACGAATGCGTTTCCTAAGTAACTAGTCGACTCCATCATCCAGTCTTAGAATATTTGGCCAACAGCTGAGCTGAACAGGGTTAGAGATCCTCGTAGCATTAGCAAGAAAACGTGGTAGCGTAGAAACATGCAAGCAGCCCTGTAGCTTCTACCGCACGGGAGGAGAAAGGTGAAAGTAGGACTACTACTCTGATTCAGGTCTCGAGAAATATAATAATGATAACAATTATGATGATAATAATAATAATAATAATATGAATATGAATATCGTGAGACTGACGGCCCTGCCCAATGTGACAGAGAATTTGGTTTGTATGATGATGATGATGATGATGATGATGATGGTCGTCGTCGTCGCCACACATCTTTTTTTCTCACCTGCAGGTGAGGTTAGGTAGGGTCCAGACAACAAGGAGTACGGTAGTGGGTGAACTAATGAAAAGCTTGGCCAAAGAAATGGGCCTACACACATACATTCACCATTTAAGCCCATGGAATCCAGGTTCGACCTCACAGCTACACCTCTCTGCACGTACCTATAACTAACTGTCAGAAAGTTAGTCCGAACACTGTCGGTTTAAAAGCGGGATGTCACACCCTTGTCATGCAGTCCTCTGCACAAAATTCAAACAAGTTTGGGTGATAATTTTTCTAAATATATTTATAGTCGTCTCCTGGTGCATATAGAATAATTTTACATATACAGAGAAAAGAAGTTGTGTCCTTATAAACAACTATAGCTATTTAAGCTTATTATACTGTACTATTACAGTTGGGGACAGCAACGGGGGACTTTGCCAGAAAAATTTTGCTATATAGATAGATAGATAGATAGATATAGATAGATATGGATATATGGACATTATCTTGAGAGGTCGAGGATGATACCTGCGCTCCTCCTAACCCTTAGGTGCATTTTTTTTTTTTTTTTTTTTATGCACGACTCTGGACATAGGCTTAACAGCCCTTTCCCTGAAGCCCAACAGTTCTCTTACGTACCAGACACCTTCACATGTCACACTTCGGCGCTAACACCCACCATTCATATTGAATACATGCTCGGACTGTCACATACAGAACTGGTGTATTGGTATTAGCATGGGTATTTTTGCGATATGTAGGCGGATCTTTGGCAAATCAATAAAGTCTGCTTTAACGAAATTCACGTACTTTAAACTGTTCCCCGGCCAAACCGGGATCTGACCCAGCGTCTACTGGAGCTTTATACCACCTCTTAATCGACTCGGCCACCACCTCCCCCAGATGTTTGATGCAAACAGCATCGCATCTGAAGTTCCCATGCGGCCGTGGATATTTTCTTTCCGTTTCTTGTTAATTACTTTCACCTTTGTCTTTGACACAGCAATATATATATATATATATATATATATATATACACACACACACTAAAATAGTCGTATTAGCATCAGGCATTTTACTCGATATTTCGGTGTGAGAATGATGCAGCCCACTGGGGCAGAATAAAGTCGTGTATACTGACGCGCATTGCACCGATGTATATTGTGTTCTGCTGAAAGCCACGGCGGTGAACATATACTGGTGTGTGTGTGTGTGTGTGTATGTGTACGCTTATAGAATGATAAGTGGATGAGTAGATAGATATATAGACAGAGATTGTTGGACAAACAGACAGACAATTTGACTGAGATTGACAGATACATAGGCAGATAAGCATTTCATTGATGTTTATCGTACTCTTGTTCTGTCAAGAGTGACGGCAGTGTAGAAATATTATAAATAAGAGGTAGACTAGCAACGTTCCGGACGTTGCCCGAGTAAAAAACTATGAATGTGCAGTGTGCTTATCGTCATTGCCTGGAACCTTGCGATGCCATTTCCCTGTGGAAGGCGGCCCCCAGGGTTCCATTTTACCCACCGGACCAATAGTCACCCTTTGGCCCTTTTTCTCCAGGGATATATTAGCCATGGACTTATTCCTACCATGGACCTATTCACTCCATGGACCTGTTTCCCTAGTACCCACCCACTCACGCATTCATCCATCCTGACCACCCAATCACCTACCCACACTGCCCCACCTCACCCACCCATTCACCCAACCCAGGCCACCCACTTATCTCACCCTGCCCAAACATCCGACCCATCTGCCCACCACCTTACGCACCTGACCAACAAGCTCCATCATACTGACCTGATTATTTCTACTTTTGGCCATCAGGGGCGACACTTCAGCATTTAAACCACACCGTTAGCTTCCTCGTAAAAAGTTACCCTGATAGATTCTTTGAAGCCATCGATAGTTCTCCCTTTGTTTCCATAGCGGACAAGTAGACAGGCAGGCGGACAGACGGACACTTTTGAAAATGTAGATAGCTAGATAGATAGATAGATGATTGAGGGGTGAGTAGGTAGAAGGATGAATAATGTTCAGAAGATTATTTTCATACTGAAAATGACGCCATTATAGAAAGACAGATAAATAACTGAGCGATGAATAGCGTTCAGTTGATGAAGAGATTGAGACAGAGAGAGACAGACAGACAACCAGACAGACAGATGATGAGGAGAGAGATAGAGAGTACAAAAATAAAAAAGGAAATGTAAGAAAAAGGAATAATAGAACAGGAGGGAAATGAGAGAGAGAGAGAAAGGAAAAAGACTAAGAGGAAGGAAGAGGGCGGACACGGACAGAGAGAGATTAATGGGGGTAAGAAAACGGCGAATTTTATCAAATTCGAAAAAAAAAAAATTCATGTAAAGAAAGAACGTGACGAATGGTGGTCATGATGGAGGAGGAGGAGGAAGAGAAGGAGGACGAGGAGGAGGAAATGCAGATGGATGTGCAGAATGAAAATGGAGAGGGGAAAACAAGAAGAAGGAAGAGAAGAAAAATAAGAAAGGAAGGTAAAGAGAGAGAAGAAGGAAAGGGAAGAGGTAAACAGTCAGAAAGCAGGGGGAAAAAAAAAAAAGAAGAGTGAGGAAGAGGAGGAAATGATATAGGAAGAGGAAGGGTAAAAGAGAAGGAGGATGAAAGCAAGGAGGAACGATAAGAAGATGAAAAGGAGGAACAGAAGGAAGAAAATAAGAGAGGAGGGAATAGGAGAGGACAAGGAAACAAGAGGAAGCGGAAGAGAAGAAAAAAAAAACAGGACGAGGAGGAGTGGGAGGAGAGGAAAGTAAAGAAGAAAGAAGGAGATGAAAGAAAATGCGGAAGAAACGAAGGCAGAGGAAAAGAGGAGGAGAAGAGGAGGTGGAAAACAAAAGGGCGAGCAGGAGAAGAGAAGAAATAGAGAGATGAAAACAGGAAGGCAGTCGAGAGAGAGAGAGAGAGAGAGGGAATCGTGATATTTCTTAGCTTCCAAAAAGTTCCCAACACTTTCACCCTAATGACTTTTTTATTCTGGATATCTCCTGATGGTTACATTCAGTTTCCCCAAGGACCTTTCTCATTAGTAAAATTAAAATCAACTTACACTCCCCCTCCCTTGACGATCTCCCCACCGTCAGACTATCACATCCAGCTAAAGAAAGACCTCACTCACCGAAAGTATTTTAAATTGTTTACTTAGCATCTTTCGAAATATTAGGGGGGAAATCTGCACGTCCATGTAATTTACCCAAACCAAGAGCAGTGGTGAATTTGAATTATTATAATTTTGAAGATGATGATCGGATTTGAAGTGGCTTTGGAAATTTCGTAGCACCAGTTCCTGGGCAGTTAATGTAGGCTAATGCACCTTAATATTTTCCTGAATGCCACTGATACAAACAGTATCGATACTGAAACGGTGTACCCTAATACTGGGCCATAGGATATTAAGATGAAATAGGTAGAATTATTTGTCAAGAAATAGATGCTACGAAGCCTCCAACACCACCAGAATACTCGTAATCGTACAAAGAAGTTAGATAGATGGGTAGATAGAAAGATACATGGGTAAACAGATATAGATAGACACAGATAGATGGATGGAGAGATAGATACAGGGAGAGGGAGGGAAGGGACTTATGTAAAAAAATCGAATGATAAATCCCGATCGAAAAGAGAAGACATGTACAGATGTTAACATACATACATATTCACTTCAGTAAGATAAACATGGAGACAGTAAACAACAACTTCCAAATCCCAGCGATGCCATCTTTGAGTTCAACAACCTTTCCAGGATGTTATGTGTGAATGTATGAGATTCACAAGCGTGGCGTGATAATGCTGCCCCTAATTGTACTTAGGGTTATGGACCCAGTCTTGAGTGGCAGTGCAGACTTTGTTGCACCTTTTTCTTCGCGATTTATCATGCCTGTTACATTTGTATACTCTCTTATATATATATATATATATATATATATATATATATATATATATATATATATATATATATATAAGTATCGACGTAGTATGCCTCAGTAGCGCACAAGAGGATCTATCAGTCTATCTATCCATCTATCTGTCTGTCTCTATGTGTGTGTGTGTTGGAAAAATAAATTGCTATGGAAAAGGTGCGACGAGAACACAGAATATGATCCTTGTTTCCAAAGCGTTATCGGTTGATATTTTAAAAACAATATACCTGCTACCATCAGATACGTTTGTCATGCCTGGGAGATATTTTTCAGACTGGAGCTGTTGAAAATATACTTCTTGAACATAATCACTAGTAAAGGGCTCTTTTAGTTTGAATAATAGTTATCTTATTGTGGCAAGAAATTAAACTCTTGGGACTGAAGGGGAAAAAAAAAAAAACCGTACCGAATCACTCCAGTAGCGGAAAAGATGAAAAGCACAGGGGAAACCAGGTGAATATTATTTCCTTAGGTATCATCCACAAATATTTAGAGGAATCACTTGTTGATGGTACGGCCAGAACGTGAACTGCCTTGACAGTGAAGTATTTCCTCGTCAGATAGATGTTTGTGATCACAAGTTCACTCTGACGCTGCTGTCTGAATATAATTTTCTTTCGGGGTATGGCCTGCAGGTAGTCATAGTAGGTGTTCGTAGACTGGACTCCCCGACCCGGAACTGAACGTGAGTCAAACCTTCACCGCTTGTAGATAATCAGATATACTAATCATGTACCGTAGAGTATGTATATAATTATGTATGTATGTAGCAAAACTCTGACTCGTAACAAACTGTGTGAACAAACTTTTACACGCAACCACCAGGGACCCAATAGCTGCCCTGCCGAGTTTGATGCAGGTTAATATTCCCTGAGGTGGTGTTGGGCCGCCACACGTGACAGCCGGAGGTGAAATGTGGCGGGGTGTGAGCGCAGATTCATACAACCTTGACTGATATATTTATGAAGCAACGCCACTTGGGTTATGAGTAAGGTTCTGATTTTTCACTGATATCCTATTGATGGGTGGGGATAGTGGGGAGATAGGCGGAGGGGGATAGTGGGGAGATGGGCGGGGGATAGTGGGGAGATGGGCGGGGGATAGTGGGGAGATGGGCGGGGGGACAGTGGGGAGATGGGCGGGGGGATAGTGGGGAGATGGGTGGGAGGATGGGGATAGTGGGGACATGGGCTGGGGGTATAGTGGGGAGATGGGCGGGGGGATGGGGATAGTGGGAGTTGGGCGGGGGGTGGAGATAGTTGGGAGATGGGCGGGAGGGGATAGTGGGGTGATGGCCGGTGGGGGTTAAGAAAGGTTGAGGTTTTGAGGATGGGGGAGGAGGGTATACGGTGAGGGGTTGGGGTGCAGGGTAAGGGGCAGTGGCAGGATAAGAGCCAGAACAAGCACAGCGAGCCAAGGCGCATGTTGCCACTAATGGACTAAATCCGCCGCTTAAACGTTTTGCTTTTCTACCACCGCCAGCATTCATGTTGCCAGCGACGGTATAGAGAGGTGAATCGACGCCAAGGCACAGCATAGAGAATGTTTTATGTATTAACGTTCCAGAGTAACAGCAGTGATGGATTTGGCCGAGACGGATGTGGAATAAGAAAATATATATAGAGAGGTAAAGATTAAAAAAAAAAAAGGGGGGGGGGAAGGCGGTATTCATACGCACACGTGTTGTAAAACTACAGTATTTGCGTGGTGTTCATCGTTAAAATATTTACGTGGTGTCGATCCCAAGTAATATCAGTAACGGAAATTATAAAGATTGGCGAGAATGTAGAAGAGCAGAGAAAATTAAAGTGATTATCTTACACACACAGAATGTTACGTAACAATCCAAAGTGAGACGAACATATATAGATAGATAGATAGATATGGAGAGAGAGAGAGAGAGAGAGAGAGGGGCTGTCTCCCAGAATAACACAAAGTTGAAAGTACTTACGTGATACCGATCCAACGCAATAGCTGTGATGGAGATGGTGGAGACGAATATGGACGTAGCCTGCAGTGACCCCACCATACTGCAGGCGAGGGGCGTGTCTCCCAGGGGCCAGTACTGCGTCAGGAGTTCCATCAGGGTCAGGGGCATAGTGATCAGGCACAGGAGCAGGTCCGAGATGGCCAGGTTGATGATAAACACGTTTCGGGCCGTTCGCATAGCCGGCTTGCGAACGACGGCCATAACCACCAGGGAGTTACCGGTGGCTCCCAGGATGATCAACAGGCTGTAGGCGATCAGGAGGGCAGTAAACGCGGTATCACCAATGCGTCTGTTCTTCTCAAATTTGTGGATGAGGTCGATGTCGAAGCTCTGAGTAAGGTTGAGGAGGTGCGAGAGGTTGTGTACTAGGCCGGTAAGGTTGTCGGAGCCGTGGTGGAGGTTGAGGAGCAAGGAGAGGTTGTGTGTGAGCGAGTCGTGGAGAAAGCTGAGGTCCTGTGGGTTGTCCTGTGTGGGGAGGACTTTGGAGGGCGGTGGGTGGACTGAAAGCTCGCCCAACCTCTCCCTCACGGCCTCCATGCCTCTGGACCCTTCCTGCCAGTCCACTGTATGCATTTTGATGTTGTTTTTTTTTCTGGCCCACCTTGTTGTCTTGTTTTCTTTACTTCAGTGTACGCTGACGTCTTGTTTTATCCTCATCGTTCCCACCCCCCTTTTATGTCGTCTATTCCAGTGCGTGCATTTTGACGATTTTTTTTTTCTGAAGGTCCCTACTGTGTTTATCAGATTTTTGCATATTATTAAGAGTTGTAGTGTCTTCGTGGTTTCCCTTTTTTCAGTTTTTCCCGTTTTGCTCTTTCTAAAGATTTTGTTTGTTAGAGTCCTTTGACTTCTAGTATCATATTATTATTTTTTTTTTCTGTGTTCCTTGGTATTTTATTTTCTCTACTTTCTTAGTTTATTGGGGTTTTTTTCCACCTATTGACCTGTTATTTTTTATTTGCTTTTGCGTTTCATTTTTTTTTTTTTTTCAAAGTTCTCTGTTAAGAGGTGGTTTCGTTAGTTCTTCTTATCTAAAGGTTTCGTCTTTCTTTTGTTTGTTAGTCATTTGTTAAAGTATCGCGGATGTTTTTTTGCCTCATTATTATTATTATTATTATTGTTATTTTAAAACTTTATTATTATTACGGTATTATTAGTTATTATTGTTTTTGTTGCTGCTGTTGTTTGACTTTTGTTTTCAGTACTATTGACCATGGGTTTTAACATTTAGTGGATTCAAAAGCACAAAAAGTTTGTTTTTTCCTGGTCACGGAGTTTGATTTTTTTCCTGCTGTGGGAGCACTGATGAATTTTTTTCAGTTCCTGTTATTTTCAACTTTCCCATTTCCATACTTTAATGTATTCATCAGCTGCATTTTTTATCTAAGTGTTTGGCTTTCATCGTAGTGCTCAGTCTTGGTTTCTCGTTATATTTTTCTGCGTTTCTCCCTTTCATAGAGTTTCTTCATTCCTTTTTTTCCTCTTTTATTTGTATATCTTCCACTTTTTTTGTATACTTTTACGTTTTGTAATTTCAGCTCATTTTTCTGTGTTTTTGTTATATTTCCTGTGCATTTTATTTACGTTTTGTTCTTTTCGTCATACCCACAGCGCCGTCTTGTTCCAGCTTCTCTTAATAGCCTTCCATTTCACATGTGCGTTTAATGTGTGCTCGTCCATGGGTGTTCATTCATGTCTGCTTGTGTGCGTTATGGTCTGATTGGAGTACACGTGGACGTAATGTTTGTTGTGTGTTCCTACCTCTCATTGGTGTGCAGTTGTGTGCATTTTGATCTGTGTGCACTTGGAGGTAGTTTCATCCATTGTGTGCGTTTGTTTCACTGGTATACACATGAACGAGGTATTTTCTATCGTGTGTGTATTTTTGCTGGTGTGTACCTGGACTTAATATTTTTTGTATGCGGTCTTTATAACTATTGTGCACATGAACACAAAATTTGTCTCGTGGCCGGGTTTTACTGGTGTGCACATGTACGTGATGTATCTGCTATGTGCGCTTTTTCTAACTAGTGTACTTGGTGATACTTTTCCCTGTACACTTTTCTCAGCCTGTGTACATGGTTTTCCGTATGATTTTTTGCTCATGAACGTAATATTTTTGCTGTGTGCATTTTCTCTTCCTAGGGCACTTGGAGGTAATTTTTTCCTATTGTACACGTTTTTTCTTAATCATGCACATATAGCCTCGTATCTCCCACTGTGAGCGTTTTTGCGGTGACCGAGATTAGGTGCACATGAACGTAAAAGTTTGTGTGTGTTTTTCTGTAACGACGCACATGAAGGTAATATTTATCTTGTGAGTGAGTTTTTCCCTTGGTTGAGGCTCATGCATGTCACTGTGTGCGTTTACAGGGTGGCCGGGTTTAGGTGCACATGAAAGTGATATTCTGTGTACCTGATGAGCGTTCACATGCTTTTCTCGCTTTGTATGTGATGTGATCCAGGTTACGCACACATGTAGGTAATATACCATGTACGTTCTTTATTTATACTTTTTGCTGTATATTTTTTTCTAGGTAATGGTTCTCTTGCTGTGCGTTTGTGAAGTGATCAAATTTTCGTACACAAAGGTTACGATTTCTCTGTGTGCGTATTTCATGTAACTAGTGCACTTGAAGGTAATATTTGCTTCTGATGTGTACGTCTCTCCATTGCAGGTGCACACAGCCGTACCTCACCTTGTGCGTATGAAGGTAAGAATGTCTCTATGTCTTTTTCTACATGGTGAAAACGCACATGGTCACCTTTCCTGCCTGTGAACGTTTCTGGATAGGGTTTATTATAGGTACACATGAATAGCCAGTTTTTTTTTTTCTGTGTGCGCATATGCTGTTATATGCGTTTTTCTTCTAGACTGTGAAAAGGCACATGGATGCTGTTTGTGTCTGCGCTTGTGGAGTGCTATTGTTTAAGTACACATGAAAATAATGTTTTCTGTGTACGTTTTTACTTCGTGGCCAAAGCTTACGTGACTGTCTTTATCACGTGTACGTTTGTGGAGTGGTTAATTTCACGCACACATGAAAAGGACTATATTTCCACGTACGTTTTCTCGCTGTATGTGTGTGTGTGCAGTGGTCAAGTTAACGTACAGACGACAGTAATTTTCCATTAACGTTTTTCTCACCATGTGTATGAATGGAGTGGTCAGGTTTACGTATACATGAAGGTAATATTTTTCTGCATACTTAGAATCAGATTTCCATATTTCCATCAAGACAAAAACTGCACACAAGTTAAAATCCTTCCTTATTTTACCTGACTCAGAAAAGCAATTATCGCCTCTAATAATGTTTGAGGTGTGAATGTCTTTTTATATCGTTTTTCCTTTTTTTCATCTGGTTGTCTTTCTTGTTTTTCTCCGTTTTCTCTTTTATCTTTTATGTACCTCAAGTTTTCCCTTTATTGTGACATTATTATTTTTTTTTTTTGCTTTTTTCACCTTTTTGTTTTTTGTTTGCATTTTCTTTACAGCCACTTTTACCTTTCTTCTGTTTTCACATTTTCTTACTTTCGTTCTTGTACTCTTTTCTGTTTATTCTTTCTTACTTTTCTGTTCTGTTCTTTCACTTTGTTCTCATTACTTTTCTTGTTTTGATATTACTTCTGCTGTCTTTATTCGTTTGTTTGTTTTTTTTACATTTGCTGAGATCAGAGAACAAGAGGTCACACACTACTTTTTCTTTCTATTTTTTTCTATATTTGCTTCGTGTCTGAATAATTTTTGTAGTATCTCCTTTTCATGTGTTTTTCTGTATTTGTCTTTTACTTTGTGTATCCCTGAGATCAAAGAACAAGAGGTCACATAATCCGCTCTGATTTTTTTTTTTTTTTTTTTTTTTTGGGGGGGGGCTTCCGGGAGTGCTTGTGATCTATTATTGAATGCAATCTGGCCTTCTCTGCCCTCTTGACGTGTGTGTGTGTGTGGGGGGGGATTAAACGTGCTTTTGTTTGTGTTTTCAATGTGTTTATTTTTTTTTTTTATGTGTCCGACTCTGGGCATAGGCTTCATAGCCTGCTCTCAAGGCCCAGTAGTCCTCCTACATACCATACACCTCTACATGTCACCACATTACGATGTAATGTCCTTTTGTGATTTTGTGATTTGCCGTGCGTGTTTGTGCACGATGGTGTGTGTGTGTGTGTGTGTGTGTGTGTGTGTGTGTGTGTGTGTGTGTGTGTGTGTGTTTCAGAACTTGTGTAGTCTGTGTAAGTGTGTTTGTTGATGTGCATGTTTAGTGTTACTTGTGTATGGTTGGTTAATGTACTCTGGGTCACTAAAGTCTGTCACTACCAAAAAAGTACTTTGGGTGCACATGATGTGGTCCTCGTGTACAATCAGTAACATGCATGAACTTTGTGTATGTATTTATGTGCGTTGTATTGTTCATATGACACTGTATACACCAAAATTTTCCTTGCATATTCGTTTAACTCTGTGCATTTTATTGTCCGTGTCAGCCTCTGTACACCGTGACTTTTCCTGTATATAGATTGTCGTCATTTAGTCACGTGCACTTCCATTTTTTGTGAACTTTTGCACGTTTTTTTAATAACTGATTCTCCATGTTAAATTTGTGTATACTTTTTACCAGTGTATATGATGTCTGTGTGTACCTGTGATACATGCACCGAAAACCCACGTCCGTCATACATAATGGCCAAAGTTCATGTTTAATTATCTACCCGCGTATTGCACGTAAAATCCCACAATCCCGCAAACACTCTGAAATCAGGACCTACATTATATCGTCAGTCAGTCAGTTTATGGAGGTGTCTTAACCTTCTCATGATCAGACAACTCTAGCATTCTATTGCCGCTAACTTCCTGTGGGTCACAGGAGTTCGAGCCAAACTGAACTTCCGGTCGATGAAGTCAGCACCCAGAGGGGAAAAAAAAAAAAAAAAAAAAAAAAAAAAAAAAAAAACGAGTAACCCCGTCGTTGCTGCAAGTGCACGTAGGAATTTTATTTAACACAACGCTTAAAATCAACAGTTTATTGTTACTTGATCACCTGTCACACGATTCAGGAGTATAGTTCACCGGAATCTGTATTTTGATATACAGAAATTCACCAGTTTACATTTTTAGGTATAGTCGGCATCTCCATGAAGTGATGAGTTTTTCCGTCAGCGCCCTTACTACACCACTATTTTCGCTTTAGAAAATTGTGCTCAGCAGTTGCTTTACCGTTTTGTGGGTGTTGGTGCACTATGTCGTTTATTCACCCATACACTTGAAGATTTTGTTCAGTTCGGAAATTTTTTGCCGAGGCATCGTCAACTGTCTCATCCATTCGTTGCTATTGATGCATGTAGGAACCAGATAGGGTAACACCAGACGATTTTATTCGGTCGAGGAAACTAGTAGTGAAGATGTTAAGATATGTACGTGTTCACTTATTTTTTTTTTTTTAACTCTCCACTAGCACCTCAGTCAGTCAAACAATTTCCATTACAGTTTGCTTCCGGCGCCATTAGCATCTACATAAGATAAAACCTTTGGCGCCTTAACCCTCACAGTTTTTTCCCCGTTAAAAAGTTTCATACTCCTAACTTCTTACAAGCACAGACATTCTAGAATAGTCAAACAGTTACCTAGCACCGCAATCGTCCTTTGTCCGTAGCAACACAGAAAGTTACTCCCACGGAAGTTATAAGTCGCAAAGGGAGGATGGTAATAGAAATCGAGTTTGAAGTGCGCTGAATCAGAGCTCTACAGTGCCTTCTGCTCACTCTTCCAAGTCTCACTCCTGTCTGACTCTCAGGTTAATGGGGCGGGCCTTTATATACTCTCGGCCCTCCCATGCGCTGGCAACCTTCCGCACAGTCCTCCATCCTTCTCTCTTTCTTCCTCGTCCATTTCCTTTGCTTTCTCTTCTTTTCCTCCTCATTCCTTCTTTTCATCCCGTCTTTTCCGTATCTTTGGTCTCCTTTCTTTGTGATTTTTCCCATTCCTTTCATTTTTTCTTTCTTTTCTCCCATCTGCTGCCTTCTCTTCCATCCTTCCTACCTCCATCCCCTCTTCCCTCAACCTGTTGCTGAGAAGATAATATTTACCTCTCACTCCCTGCATAATCTCTCTCTCTCTCTCTCTCTCTCTCTCTCTCTCTCTCTCTCTCTTCTAATTGCTTTCTTCCTGACCTCATTCTGTCCCCATCCGTATCTCATCCAGCCTCCTCTGCCTCATCCTGCCACCCTAACCTCATCCAGCCTCCTCTGCCTCATCCAGCCTCCTCAGCCTCATCCAGCCTCCTCTACCTTATCCAGCCTCCTCTGCCTCATCCAGCCTCCTCTGCCTCATCCAGCCTCCTCTGCCTCATCCAGCCTTCTCTGCTTCATCCAGCCTCCTGTGCCTCATCCAGCCTTCTCTGCTTCATCCAGCCTCCTGTGCCTCATCCAGCCTTCTCTGCTTCATCCAGCCTCATCCTGCCGTCTTCTCTGACTTCTTTCCTGCCTCCCCATGCCTCTCTCTCGCTGCTTCATTTTGTATCACTCTCTGCCCAACCCTGCCTCACCCTGACTCCCCCTGTCTCCCTGCCAGTCTTCCCCTGCCTCCCTTCCCGCCGTGCCGTACGCCACTTCCTGCCTCAGTCGACAGAAGTTATTAGTAACAGTATGTGATGTGGTCGTCCCAACCCAAATAAAATCCGATTGGCAGAAAGAGTACATTGAGAAGAGACATTATTGTACTGAACTGGTTGCGAGAGATCAAATTTTGAACCCCTCTACTGCAAGACATCTCCTGTGCTAAATAATATCTGGCAGTAAACAGAAAAAAAAAAAAAAAAGCCAGACGGCATACCGATGGGGATGTATTTCACCCGTGACCGGCGGCTAACGAAGTCTGTATTATTTTGTGGTTAATGTCCAGCGGCAGCCGCAGTGACGGGGTAGTTGTAATGTTCGTCGTCCAACCTCCGGCGTCCGAGTTTGGCTTGAAATCCAGCCGTGATTTTAGGTGCATGCCGGTAGAATGCCCTTTTATATGCTTGTATGTAATCGCAGCCTGTCATTGCATACAGATTAAGAATAGTTACCAACACAACAAACATAGCCTTCAGCTCTCACATGTAATGCTCTGACTACAAACACTCCTTGCTGATTTGTTCTAGGCCAGCATGAAGGATTAATTATGGATATCACTCTCCAGCCGAGGAGAACGACCGATCCTGAAGTGGACCTTACATAGATTTTACGATAATTTGACTCGCAACAAGGAAACCAACAAGGAAACATCCCGCCGTCCAAGGCCTATCTATCTATCTATCTAACTATCTATCTATATATCCGTCCATCTATCTGTGTGTCTATCTGTCTGTCTATCTGCACACACACACACACACACACACACACACACACACACACACACACACACACACACACACACACACACACACACACACACACACACACACAGTTGTCTAATTATCATACCCGGTAATTGGGTCCCCTAAGGTGGTGTATATTTCGTCCGTTTGCAGCGCCTTTCCTGTTCAGTGGCAGAGTAAACATGAACGACCACTCCGATATGTAACGCCCGTGTCCTGCAGTCAGGCTGAGGCCGAACATTTGACCCATCCTTGTAACCTTGACCTTCGATCTATTGTTCACAAACTCGAATTATATCACCCTTGTCAAAATCTCATCCCTAAACCTGATCCAATTTACATGAAAAGTATTTAAGTTGACCTTGCCCTCTGACCTTGACCTCTGCCTTAATGTTCTCGGAATAGAATAATTTCATCCTTTCCTGACTACAAACTCCCTGCCACATAGGTCCTAATAGATTTTTTTATTGGAGTAAAAGGGACGAACCTTCGACCCTGCCCATGTACCTTTGTCCGATTGTTTTCAGAATTGATTCACCATTCTGCCCTGATCCTCAGCCCTTCCACTAAGTTTGGTCTAAATCGGATCAAAACTGCTTTGAGGTAATCTTGACCTGTGACCTGTAACCCCTCTCGTACAATATTCAGTCGTTCATCTGAAGCATTGCAGTCATAATTACCTCCGCCAGCGAAGGTGGAGGTTATGTATTCACCTCTGTATGTTTGCGTGTTTGTTTGTCCACAAGATATCTCAGAAGGTTATGGATGGATTTTAATGAAATCTTTTGGATATGTGATTCTTGGGCTCTTGGACCAAGGAAGGATTGGTTAAAATATGGTGGTGATGTGAATTCGAATCCCGGTGCAGGTCTGTTGTGTTTAATTTGGCCCCAAAATATCTTTAAAATATGTTTATTGATTTATTTCAATGAATTTTGTGGATATGTGTGTCATGGGCCAGTGAAGAGTTCATCAAATTTTGTTGATCATCTGAGTTGTCTGGTATAAGCACTGGCGGAGGTATGCCCTCTCTGAGAGCGCCTAACGTTTAAAATTGGTGATGCTTCATTTAATAGTTTTGCCGCAATATTGTAAACAGACGGACAGGTACACAGACAGACAAGCAAACCAATAATGAAACAACTAAGCATAACCCTGTCGCGCTGCGCCCGTGGGTGTAATAATATGGTTCTACATTCTTTCCACACATCTTTTCCGTTATTTTCATGTGTCGCTTAGTATTCAAGTTTGAGGCCAAGTTAAACTGGATCTCACTGTCACCCATCAGTCCCCCAGCTACGATACTCACTCATTTTCAGTTCATTACCCACTGTTTGTCTTTGTGTGTGTGTGTGTGTGTGTGTGTGTGTGTGTGTGTGTGTGTGTGTGTGTGTGTACTTTGACTGGTGTTTGTCTGGAAATGCAAACATCCCGTGAATATGCCCTTTGAGAGAGAGAGAGAGAGACAGACAGACAGACAGACAGGGACAGAGTTAATTTGCAGCCATGTACTATTATCCCTACCTGGAATATCTACCCAGATTAATATGAATGGAATGAGGGTAGTCACCATATAATCTAGCTCAGGCCCCCTCTTGTTAATGGGCCTATATTACTCTACGTTAGTGAGGTGGACCGTAATGCGCACACAGTAATTAGGCTTAGGGAGTAGTTGTGATGGAGAAAGAGAGAGAGAGAGAGAGAGAGAGAATTTTTTTTAGTATATTGAAGGTGCCTGCCAGTGGTTTCCACCGTATATCTCTTACACAGCAAATACTGTAGTACAGTTACCTCACTAGTTCACTATTCCACACCTCTGATTGTAACAGTAACAGCTAACTATACAGCACAATACGCATACATAACTGATTAGGTCCACATCAGCCACTGTTCACGAAGAAACTGACAGTATGAGGCTGGCCCAGGCTTTGAGCGAGCTGACTAACACGTAATGGACGAGTCATTCTCTGGGTTGCTGAGTGATTGGTTGTGTCCTGCAGCATACTTTTCAAACACTTACCACCTGCCACACACGTAGCTGCAGTTTTCTGATATTTTAAAATAATAGTTTTTAAGAGTTACTGTTATTATTTTTAACTTTATTACTTACTGGGATTACATTAAGTAGGTGTATGTTTCATGAAATATATATTTGGTGATTTATATAATATATACATTATACATTATCCTGCCGCCAGGCCTCGCATGGCTTTCACGGTTCCCCGAATTCCTCTTTTTTTTTTTTTTTTCACCCCTCCGTTACCCCGCACATATTGCCATATTACCCCAGGGAGTAATATTTGCCTGTAGGTTGGGAACCACATAGTCTGAGGAGTTTCATGGTTCAATAAGCCTAAGGAACGACGAACACTTACCATTAATCTGTCATCTGTGAGAGAAATTACCAAAGTATGCAGTCACTGAAATAAGATGTAGTGATATTTAGCATGGAAGTTTTTCTGTTAATATCAGATACAGTGTCAGATAAGGGTATCACGCTCAGCCGAGGCGGGCGTGTGTCAGGTGCAGTAGCTCACATGAGAATCCATGTTACGCACGGGGTTTACTGAAAATTACGTCCTTTAGTCGGATATGATGAAAATTCATTAGTACATATAACAGATTTTTACCGTCAGAAAATGTTATTCGATCTTGTTACCGCCAGTTTAAGGAAACTTTTTTTTTTTTTTTTTTTTTTTTTTTTTTAAATAAAGATGCAGGTCCTCGACGCGCCATATCTGACGAAGTGTTTAAAGTGTAATTGTCTGCAGACTACAAAAGTCAACATGAAATGTACATTGTCAGTTACCAGTGTTACTCTCAGCTGTGGACTGTGGTTTCTTTTGTGAATAACAGGTGGAGACCATTCACTCACTGGAAGTAGTGCCGCCGTCAGGTGACTACATTGAACGATAAGCCAAATGGTTTCATTTGGTTTATACGGGAACCATATAATCATATAACACTTGGTGGTCTAGTGGATCAAGTTGCTTCAGCCAGGTGGGAGCCGTAATTATTTGAATCCGAGATGTGGTTAGGGTTTATACCTCACATAATGCCACGCAGGAGCAAGTAATGTTGCTCATCCTCTCCTTAAATGCAGGGACAGAGCACCCTACCCACGGACTCCTACGCTTCCCATGGAACAACAACAAAAATAAATGAAAAGAAAAAGGAAAAGAATTAGAGAATGGACGGATAGACGGATAGATATTTTCTCTTGGAGCGTCATGGTATTGGCGTGACTTCATGACATACATACCAGATTAAAAGCTGGTAGGCGGATGTGCTAAAATAAATACTTTTAATATAATTACTACAAGTAAACGTTGATAATTTATCAGAATAAATACATAAATGGTAAATGTACATAATTTCTAAACAATTTTATTTCAGAATCAGTGCGAATCAGTTCGTCAATTTTTGTGTACACCTTGTCAGTCAGAGAAGAGATGCTGTGTGTGTGTGTGTGTGTGTGTGTGTGTGTGTGTGTGTGTGTGTGTGTGTGTGTGTGTGTGTGTGTGTGTGTGTGTGTGAAAGTGGTGAGAGTGGATATAGATGTGCATTAATGCATGTGAGTGAATGCTAGAGAGAGAGAGAGAGAGAGTGTGTGTGTGTGTGTGTGTGTGTGTGTGTGTGTGTGTGTAATATCGTGCACATATATATGTTATGAGGAGTATTTTCTGCATGTCAAAAACTGTGAATAAGTGTTTCTAAGTATATGCGTGTGTATGCTAGAGAGGGGAAGGGACAGAATGTGAAGCATGAATTAAAAGCATTTGTTAGTCCGGCTGTCTGTCTGCCCTTCTTTCTATTTCTCTCTCTGAATGTATGTAGGTATGTATGTCTGTCAGGCAATCAGTCAGTCTACATATTACTGTCGGTTCGTTCACCTACATTCCCACCTACAAATCTACGTTTCTGTATCCGTCTAAACACCTGATTATTCATTTATCCAGGTGCAAGGTAGGGCAGTGGATGTGGGGCTGGCCCTAATGAATGAGGGTGAGATTTGGAAGCTTCCGGTGTTGCTGTTTGCTGATGATACAGTATTGTTGAGTGAAGATGAATGGGAGTTGCAAGGTTTGGTGAATGAATTTAGGACTGTGTGTAGGAGGAGGAAGCTGAAAGTTAATGTAAACAAAAGTAAAGTTATGGTGTTTGAGAGGAATGAAGTCACAGAATGTACAGTGAGGTTGGATGGTGAGGATATGGAGAGTGTGAGTGCATTCAAGTACTTGGGTAGTGTGATGAGTAAGGATGGAACATTGGGGGATGAAGTGCGTGAAAGGGTACAGCAGGGAAGGAAGGTTGTTGGTACACTGAAAGCAGTGATGAGAAATAGGGAGGTGAGTATGGAAGTTAAGAAGTCACTGCATGATAGTATTGTGATCCCTACCCTGACGTATGGAAACGAAGCGTGGACCTTGCAAGAGGGGAACAAGTCAAGAGTGAGAGCAGTGGAAATGAGTTACTTGAGAGGAGCATGTGGAGTGACGTGGAGGGACAGGTTGACGAATGAAGAAGTGAAGGAACGTTGTGGGGTGGATGTGGATGTGGTTGAGAAGATTAGGAGAAATACACTGAGGTGGTTTGGACATGTGGAGAGAATGGAGAGTGGAAGACTGACTAAGAGGGTGTATGTGGGTGAGGTGGAGGGAGGGAGAGGGAGGGGTAGACCGAGGATGAGGTGGAGGGATGGAGTTGAGAGGTGTGTGAGGGAGGGGGGGGTGAGTTGGGGGGAGGGTAGTCAAATGGTGGGTGACAGAGTGACTTGGAGGCGTTTTGTCTGCGGCCACCCTTTGCGGAATTAGGGTGTCGGGCTATAGATAGATAGATAGATAGTTTTCTTCCTATCTACTGATCTGTCTATTTGTTTGTCCATCGGTCCATCTGTCTGTCTTTTTATCTTTCTATCGAAGGTCAAGTCTGAGTAGGGATGGGAAAGATTATCAGATGTTCACACTGCAGGGAGTGGAAACTCACACACACACACACACACACACACACACACACACACACACACACACACACACACACACACACACACACACACACACACACACACACACACACACACACACACACCTCATAAGCCTTACTCTCTGAAATTACGAGAGAGAGAGAGAGAGAGAGAGAGAGAGAGAGAGAGAGAGAGAGAGAGAGAGAGAGAGAGAAGGAGAGGGAAGGTGGGTGATGAAGGAAGTAAACATCATTACCAGCATAATGAGGAGGACAGCACACAGCTCTCTCTCTCTCTCTCTCTCTCTCTCTCTCTCTTTTTCTCTTAAGTCATATCAGAGTAAAATTTGTCTTTTGTGTCCATGCGTGCTTGCGTGATTGTGTGCGTGTATTCATCATTGTGTACTGTATGTGGGTGTGTCTGTGTCTATGTATTTCTGTTTGTGTCTGCCTGTGACTGTATATACATGTGTGTGTGTGTGTGTGTGTGTGTGTAATCTCGGAGATGGAGTGTGAGGAGGATGCATGAGGGTACTTAGCTTGTCTTTTTTTTTTTTTCCTGTGCGGGATGGAAAAGGGTCAGAGGTAGTTAATGTGAGTGGAGAAAACTAGTAGAAACTCTGGTGGATATGGAGAAGGGGTTAAAAGGAAGAGGAGAGGGGGGAGGGGAAAAGGTTTAGGTAGAGGCGGGAGGGAGGGTAAATGTAGAGTGGAAGGGAAGGGAGAGAGAGAGAGAGAGAGAGAGAGACACGGAGGTTGGTAGTATTGCAAGAGTTTGGGGATGGGAAGCGAGTGAGGGAGACAGAATTGATAATGCAAGGGAGGGTAAGGGAAGGACGGGAGAAGAGAAGTAAAAACTATAGGGAACAGGGACGCAAAGGAACGATGTATAAGAGAGGAGTGATGGAAGGTCGGTGGCGAACGAGGGGATGGTGTGTGTGAGGGAGATGGAAGAAGAAAAATAGGTGGAGAGAGAGGGACGATTTGTGAGAGGAGAAGGATGAGAGGGTAGGTACGGGTGATGTGAGATGGAGAACAGAGGGGAGACATGTAGAGAAGGGTGGAGAATAATATGATTGAGGGAAGGAAAGCGTGGGAGACGGAGGGATGGTGTGAGGAAATGAGGATAAGGTTGAGATGATGTAACGAGGAAGGAAAAGGAGACAGAAGGACCGAGAAGACGGACGGGAAAATATGCAGATACAAAAACAGTCACCTTTTGAATGGTTACGGACCAAGAACTGGAAGCATCGGGCGTGTACAAAAACAAGCAATGTATGAAACGATCTGGATGCTGATGATTGATGCTGATGATAATGATGATGGTGATGATGATGTGATGGTGATGATGATGATGGTGATGATGTGATGATAATGTGATGATGAGAATGATGGTGACAACAGTAACGAGAGCAATGACAATAAGAAATATTAACATGCAAAACGATTATTTTACCTATTTAACACTAATCCCGGTGGGCCAGGTAAAACGCAGAGAGGTAACAAAGCCTGCCATTCTCTCATTCCGCTTTACCGCGTGATTGCCTGCCTAATTAAAATATTCATAATGAAGGACATAATTATCGGCCAGTCACGGAATAAATTAATCACTTCACTTCGGCTAGGTAGTTTATTTATTTATTCATTCTCTCATTGATCCATTTATTTACTTTATGTATTTACCTTTTTGTTACCATCTGACCATTTTCTATTGCTTTGGAAGGTCTGTCACAGTGGATAAGTTCAGCAGAGTTCGTTTCTAACCTCTTCTCTAACCTCTTCATTGCATGAGACTTCCCTAGATTTGAATATAATAGTGTGAAGATAGCGAGAACAAAAAAAAAGAAAAAAGAAAACGTCGTGGGAATGAAATGGTTTATCATCACAAGAGGTAGTCAGGCAGAGGTGCCTTGGTTCACTTTTTTCAGTAATAAATGCACTTGAACTTTCCAGGCAGATATTTAACAGGGTATTTGTAAAAATGTATATATATATATATATATATATATATATATATATATATATATATATATATATATATATATATATATATAAGAGAGAGAGAGAGAGAAATATATAGATAGATAAATAACTATAGATATTTATATGTACTCGTGTATATATACATATCTGTCTATCTATCTACCTGTCTATATCTATATCTATCTATCTATCTTTCTATCTATCTATATATGTGGAGCCTCTGTGGTAAAGTGTGTGTTTTCGTACACTGAAGAACGAGGGTTCGCGCCCCGCCAGGGTAATAAATTTTGGGACAGTTCTTCTGACCAATACTGCTTTGGCGGACATAAGGGGTGCTGTGGTTGAACCAGTGTCGCATACTATAAAGTATGCTTGCACCCAGTCGGCTTGCGCGGCCGATTACACTTGGTTCACAGACTACACACACAGCCAAAGCCACTACAACACTACAGTCACACTTACAAGCACTTCTCACCCTACATACAATCTCTGCCAGACAGCCTAAGCCACTTGGTAGAGATACATAGGCTGTATCGTCCCCACTTCGGTCGTGATAGGCCGGCCCTGCAGTGGACACTCAAACGGCTGATTATATATATATATATATATAATGTTGATTTTTTAGGTATAATGTTTACTGTAATTCGTCACCTTAGGCTGGTGGTATTTTCCTCCTTTTTGGCTCTTCCAGTAGTTTAGCGGCAGAAAAATTTCTTTTCTAAGCTATCATCATGTTAATGTCTTGTTATAACTCGGTGGCAGGATAAAACAGTGCAGTACTTCGGCTCTACATTTTCTTCGTGGCACTTCTTCGTGACTGGCATCGCAGGACAACTGCTTTCCATCCATTTTCACAACACTTCTTTGTGACTTGCATCTCAAATTCTAATGTTAATCTCGCGCGCAGCTCAGCATTTCAAGATGGAGAAGCGACAGATTTAACCCAAATTAAAATGGACGGAATATAGATAGAAGTTGTACACGTCCGTTGGTACTATTTCCCTTGTATGAGAGTAAAACCGGATTCTAAGTGGCAAGAGGCATCGTAGCACCTGTTTTTGACCGATTTGTTCTGCACGACACTTTAAAACGTGCATGTATCTTGTATCGGTTTACAGTTTAAGTAATTTCCATCAGTACCATAGAAGGCGATACTGAAGTGTAATGGGCTGAATATAAATCGCTAAGGAAAAAGTGCCACGAGTCTGCAGTGCCACTAAGAATACAGCCTATACCATTCCAGAATACATGCACAGTTCAAAGGTTCAGACGTCGCAGTGGATCGGGATTCAAAGATTGGTAACTCTCTCCCTCTCTCTCTCTCTCTCTCTCTCTCTCTCTCTCTCTCTCTCTCTCTCTCAGTATCCAGGATTTTGCAAGTCTCCCCTCCAATCCTTCATCGTTTTATTTTTTCTCGTTCAGTTTCCCCCGTCTCTCTCTCTCTCTCTCTCTCTCCTTGTAGATATAGATTGACAGATAATGTACATTTATATATATATATATATATATATATATATATATGTGTGTGTGTGTGTGTGTGTGGGTGTGGGTGTGGGTGTGGGTGGGGGGGTATGCCTATCAGTGGTGTGTGTGTGTGTTGTGTGTGTGTGTGTGTGTGTGTGTGTGTGTGTGTGTGTGTGTGTGTGTGTGTGTGTGTGTGTTGTGTGTGTGTGTGTGTGTGTGTCTACCGATCAGTCTGTATCAGTCGATGTGTCATGTCTTTCAGCTGTTCTTTACATCCTCATGATCATTATATATATATATATATATATATATATATATATATATATATATATATAGTCCTTAGCTTTGCTATGTCAGCCTATCATTTCTGTGTGACAGTTTCTCCATTGGTCTGTCTTTTATGTATCCATCTTTTCAATTTTTGGTAGGTGGTGGCGACCATCATCCACTCACTTGATGTAGTGCTGCCTACTTCTTCCTTAGCCATTATCATTCTTTTTCTGTGCCTCCCCTCCTCTCTTCCTATTTCTCGCATCATTCCTGTCACTTCTTATTGCTTTTCTTTCCTTTACAGGTGGCTTTACATTGAGTGACAAGCCAAATGGTTTCCTGTAAGCCAAGAAACCATTTACAACGCTGGGTGGTAACCATATAACCAAACCATACGTGCTCCCTACGTGTGAACAAGTGGGTTGGTGGAGGGTTAGTGCCCCTCCCTTTAAAACAAATAACTCAAAGTCAAATGGCCACCCCTTAAGGGATTATGGTGTCTGGCAATAGATAGATAGATAGATAGATCTTTTCAATCTCTACGTACGTATCAGTCATTCATACACTATGAGTATGTATGTATATATCCCCGTATCTGAATTGTCTCCAATAACTTTCCAGCCTGTCTGCCTATCTCTAAATTTAGCTATCACCCTACACTGTACATTTTTATTCGTCAGTCTTTTTTTTTTTTTTTTTTTTTTTTTTTAATCCAGGTGTATTTCTCAGTCATCCTGCTCATATTTCTCTCTCACTTTCAGTTCATAATTTTGTAAAAACTCTAAACACTGTAGTTCTTAAATTGTGCCCCGTCTTTGGGTATCTTGTGTCTTGAAGAAACCCCTCAGTCTGTTGATGTTAGGAGCGCAGATATTTCGGTTGTCTCATGAGACTATTTATCAACGATTGTAGTCAGTTAGCGCTAAAAAAAAATAATAATAATACTCGACAAACATGAAATGGGTCATGGATAGTGTGAAATGATGTAGATTCATATTTGATGATGTTGAGCGAGCCGTCCTCGCGGCACACGACAATTCACCAGCTAAGAGACAAGGGGACGCAGTATGTGGCTGACCCTGTATACCGTTGTCATATATCTAGTCCTCCATCAAACCAACCTGTCCTATAACTTACCCCTCCCTGCAAAATACAGTAACTCTTCTTCCTCTTCTTGCCCCTCCTCCTCAATCTTCCCCCACCGCCGCCTCCTTAATCTTCTTCCTCTCCTTCATCCTCCTCATGCTCATCCTTCCCTCTGCCCTTACCTCCATACACCCATCAGCAACAAAAACACAACCCTAACCTTTCCAGAACACAAAGCCAGCTAATGTCTTATCCGTCTTTGTAATGGGATCTCTTTATGTGTGCCCAGAGGTAGCTTTCCAAAAATTCATTGCGTATGCTGTTTGATGAAAAAGTTGGCCCTTGAATTCACTGTGGCGTGGATCGTTTACAAGGAAGGCTTTATATACGCTTTACAACACACGTAACTTTGATGTGTGGGTGTAATTTTTTCCATTAGCAAGTTCGTTTGATCGGTAACTTAATCTTTCTCTTCTCTTCTTCTTCGTCTGTGTGTGTGTGTGTGTGTGTGTGTGTGTGTGTGTGTGTGTGTGTGTGTGTGTGTGTGTGTGTGTTCACCTTTGTTCCCGAGTCTTTCTCACCACAGCAGTGCATTACCATTCCGTCATTGTATACTGTCTCAGTGACAGTGCAGTTTCTTTTATTGAAATGGCGGATTTCAGTGAACGATTCAGTTCGAGTTATTTAATCTGCTTTACTTCTTTTTCTTGAGCAAGACTGTAATAATAACGTCTTCGTAATATTGACCCCAATGTTCTGAGGGTATGGTCGGAATGAGAACCGATGTTCTGATGACATGATCAGAATCAGAGCATCCTATGATCTCTTTGGGGATACGAATCAAAGGAGAAGGATAATACCAGGCCAGATCCCTCCGCCAGTACAAAGACACGGAGTAGCCAGCCCCCACTCCCTCTCCTTTGGGTATACACTCAGGGAATACATGGCTACTCTGCCATATTACCTACAACTCCTGCTTCACCACAGTGGCGTCCTTTTGTAGTTTCTTCATGAGCTGCCAGACTTTTTTTTTTCAGCTTTGGAGAGCCTCTGAGACAGGAGAGGTTAATGAAGATTGTACGAGTATCTAACCTCACGCGTTCGAAACCTCTATCGTAATATTAATTAAGAACAAACAGACAAAAAAAAAAGCTTCATGCCATTGATGGAGTTCATATTTAACCAGTGGTGCAGGGTTTATGACAGCGGCAAGTAACTCTCTAGTCCCTGTTTGTCTTTCGCTGTGTTAATCCGTGTCCGAGGTGTAATATTAAACCCACATGCCAACAGTTTATGTTTATACCACACACAGTACACACTGACACACCAGGAAAGGGAAGGGTGTTCAGAGAGGACCTGGATCTTGTGTGATGGTATTAGTAAACAGAGTAAGTCAAAATAAGTGTCATATTCTAAGCAGTTTTGGAGATTTTTTTTAACACTCTACCTTTGCAGTTTCTCCACACACATTAAACCTCATCGTCTTCTTGTATGTTATTGATGCAAACTACATTAAAGTTAAAACGATACAAATAATATGCAAGAGAATGTTCAGATATAATATGCAAAATAAATGACTGAGGTAGCTACGAAGCCTCCTGTACTAGCGTCAGTACGACCCCGTGTGTCTGCACTGCCCCTGCCAGTGTGTTGAAGATGTGTCGGTG